>NC_134875.1:67693106-68010814 GCF_049852395.1 Peromyscus maniculatus bairdii | reverse complement strand
GCTGTTGGTCTAGATAGAATCCATGAGTTTCAACATCCCAGTTCATTTTTTTTTTTTTTTTGGTTTTTCGAGACAGGGTTTCTCTGTGTAGCTTTGTGCCTTTTCCTGGAACTCACTTGGTGGCCCAGGCTGGCCTCGAACTCACAGAGATCCACCTGCCTCTGCCTCCCAAGTGCTGGGATTAAAGGCGCGCACCACCACTGCCCGGCTTAACATCCCAGTTCATTTATCTCTGTGAATTTCCCCGTGATGATCTTGACCACCCTTGCTTATATAAATGCACCTCACTCTCTTCTATTTTACTCCTGGAGCTCAGTCCAGTATTTGGTTGTGGATCTCTGCATCTGCTTTTGTCAGTTACTGCAGGTTCTATGATGTCAGTTAGGGTAGCCATCAATCTGATTATAGGAGAAGGCCAGTTCAGGCACTCTTTCCATTACTGTTAGGGGTCTTAGTTGGGGTCATCCTTGTGAGTTCCTGGGAGGTTCCCTGGCAAGAAGTTTCTCCCTAACCCCATAATAGCACCCTCTGTCAAGATATCTCATTCATTACTCTCCCTCTTCATCTCTCACCCAACTCAACCATCCTGATCCCTTATGTTTCCAACACTCATCCCCTTCCCTCTACCCCAGGACCAAGTTTAACCAGGAGATTGCATCTACTTCCCCTTTTCACAGTGATCCATGCATCCCTCTTAGGTTCCCACTTGTTACCTAATTTCTCTAGATTTTAGCCTTGTTAGCCTTTACTTTTCAGCTAATATCCATTTATGATTATATACTGTGTTTGTCTTTATGGGTCTGGATTACCTCACTTAGGATTTTTTTCTACTTCCATCCATTTGCCAGCATATTTCATGATGTCGTTGTTTTTTTGCCACTGAGTAATACTTCATTGTGTAAGTATACCACATTTTCTTTATCCATTTTTTAGTTGAGGGGCATCTAGGTTGTTTCCAGGTTCTGGCTATTATGAATAATGCTGCTATGAACATAGTTGAGCAAGTGTTCTTGTGATATGCATGAGCTTCCCTTGGGTATATGCCTAAGAGTACTATACCTGGGTCTTGAGGAAGACTTATTCCCAATTTTCTGAGAAACCGCTATACTGCTCTCCAAAGCGGCTGTACATATTTGTACTCTTAGCAGCAGTGGAGGAGTGTTTTCCTTACTCCACATCTTCTGCAACATAAGCTGTCTTCAGTGTTTTTGATGGTAGCCATTCTGACAGGTATAAAATGATATCTCAGAGTAGTTTTGATTTGCATTTCCCTGGTGACTAAGGATGTTGAGCAATTCCTTAAATGCCTTTTGTCCAGCTAAGATTCTTCCATTGAGAATTCTCTGTTTACATCTGTACCCCATTTTTATTTTATTTTATTTGATAGTTTGATGTCTAGTTTTTTCCGTTCTTTATATATATCTTTAAGTAGGCTCTATGTGGGGTTTGGTTGAAGGTTTTTTTCCCATTCTCTAGGCTGCCGTTTTGTCTTATTGACCATGTCCTTTGTCTTACAGAAACCTGAACTCACAAAGATCCAAATGGATCTCTGCCTCCCAAGTGCTAGGATTAAGGATGTGTGCCACCACTGCCTGGCATCTATGTTTCATGTAGTGGCTTGTTCTGTTCTCTGATCTTCGGGTAAATTTTATTAGGATACACAATATGTCACCACAGGTCTTGATTATTTTTAGTATGTGTTGTCTACCCTGAAAATTGTCCATTTTGTCTTTTCATGGTGTCCCAGGTTTCCTGGATGTTCTATGTTGAGAATTTGTTGGATTTAACGTTTTCTTTAACTGATAAATCAATTCCTCTATCATATCTTCAAAGGCTGAGATACTTTCTTCCACCTCTTTTATTCTGTTGGTTATTCTTAAATCTGTGGTTCCTGTTTGTTTATCCAGATTTTCCATTTCCAGAATTCCATAGGTTTGGGTTTTCTTTATTGCCTCTATTTCAATTTTCAAGTCAATTGTTTTCCTTCACCTGTTTGATTGCTGTTGTTGTTTTTTTTTTCCCCTTGGCTTTCTTCAAGTGACTTATTGATTTCTGCCAATTTACTTACTGTCTTTTCTTTGATTTTTTAAGGGGATTTTTTTCATTTTCTCTTTACAGGCCTCTATCATCCTCATAAAATTATTTTTAATGTTGTCTTCTTCTGCATCATCTGCGTTGTGATGTTCAGGTCTTGCTATTATAGAATCATTAGCTTCTGGTAGTGCCATATTGCTCTTCATGCTCTTAAATGTATTCTTACACTGCTGTTTACCCATCTGGGTTTCAGAAAATTTTAGGAGCAGGTGTTGATTATTGCAATGTTTTTGTTGGAAGGGTCCTTTATTCCTTTGCTGTCTTTTGTCCTGAATGGCCAAGGGTTCTAGTGATTGGCTGGTTGTCTGGTCAAGTAGTGTTGTCTCTGCTGAGGTTTGTGCAGGGTTGGGTGCCTATATCCAGTGTATTGTTCAGTTTTTCTGGCTAGTGTGGGCTTTACTTGTGCCTATGTGGTCTGTTTTTCCAACTGGTGTGGGTCGTGCCTGTGCCTATGGAGCCTGTTCTTACAACTGTTGTAAGTTTTACCTGTTCCTGTTCTTACAACTGGTGTGGGTGGTGCTTGGGCCTATAGGGTCTGCTAATGTTGCTGGAGAGAGCTGTTCACTAGAAGGCTGCTGTTCTTCCAATTGGTGTAGGTGTTACTTGTGCCTCTAGGGGTTCTTCCACTTGATGCAGATGGTGCTTGTACCTCTGGGCAGCTGATGTTTTGGGGGGATGGTTGGCTAGGGGGAGGATAATGGGTTAGGTTAGTTTGGGTGGTGAAGTGGGTCTTGTAGGTTACAGAGTCCAATGTGGGTCAGTAGTGATGGAGTGGCCTGCCTGCAGGACTCTAACATACTGACTTGTGTAGCTAATTTTTAATAGTAATTCTGCCAATATATGTTAGTATACAGTTTTTCCAGAAGCATTTGTTGAATGGACTATCTCTTTTTCTAATACATCTCTAAAAATATTAAGATAACCCATATTAGTATATTCTCTATCCTTTGATTTTATTTTATTAAATTACATATCTGCTTTGTTTCAAACCAATGCTGGTTTTGTTACCATGACTCTAGACTTTAATTTGAAGTTAGATATTATGAAACCTTAAAACTGTTTTTTCTTCTTAGGATTTACTGGCCTTCCAACTTTTTTTTTTATACTCCCATATGCATTTATTATTTTTTTACTGGAATTGCAAAGAAGACATTAGAAGTTGGAGAGGTGCTCATTATTTGTCAGAATTAAAACTACAAAATTTCTATATTGGGGCTGGAACGATGGTTCAGTAGTTACCAGCACCAGCTCCTCTTCCAGAGGTCCCAGGTTCAATTCCCAGCACCCACATGGCAGCTCTCTGAAACTCTAGTTAAAGTGGATCCAACACTGTCACACAGGCATACATGCAGGCAAACACCAATGCATATTTAAAAACTGATATATTATTGAAAGATATTTACAGTTTAGGACAACCTCAGTCAAATTTTCAATGACATTATTTGCCCATTCATCAAGGGCTGCAACTTTTGAAAAATCAGGTTAATATGGAAGGAGAGAGTCTAAAATAAGATATCAAAGAAAATTCTTGTTCCTGGAAACCTCAGCATAGGAAGATGTTTCTTCAGGGTCAGCCCATAGAGGTGGCTACAACTGAGGCCCAAGGTGATTAGGTACTACTACAAGCTATAAACAGAAACTGACAATATTTTTCACATTATACTTGTTTTTCAGGTACGAAAGATGAGAAATTTAGAGGGTCATAAAGTCTTCTATCACAATTCAGATCATCCACTGACATGGGTGGGTGACATGATTGATGTTCCTGCAGGAAAGTCTTGGGAGGTAACTTCATACAGTTGTAAAGGTGAGGTCTGAATTGCAGTGACAACCTGGGTGATTGGATGTATTTGAACAATGTGACATCCATGGAAGAATCTTTCATACATAGAGTATAGCCAGCTCAATATTGAAGCTATAGGTACTAAAAGGAGCAGAGATAGAACGGTACTGCTATGTAAACTCGTTGGAGTACAGTAAACCATGATCTCCAGATGCTAGAGTCTAAGCTGCTGAATTTGGTGTTTAACCTGCTGGGTTTTGTCTTATTTTGATTTAATTATTTTGGCATACAGCTATTTGTCCCCTTGGGAATAGATATAGTATGACATATACACAAAATATGTGTAACTTTTTTCTTAAGTGTACAGGGTTTAACAGTTTTGAGATTTTCTGAATCTCTAAAGAAAATCAGTGCTTAAAATTTTAAACAATATCAGAATTATAAAATACTATGGGAGCCTTAAAAGGAATTTATTTTAATTTTAGATTACATTTTAATCCTTTTCAAATTCCCTTACCCCTTAAAAATCTTCATATATAACCCTTCTTGCTCTACTTGATGTTGTACTCAGCAAATTTTTCATTACAAGATTGTTAGGAACAACCCTGGACACAGGAAGAGGAAGAATATGTCTTGAACATTAAATTGACTAGAGAGAAAGTCATGGTAGTTAATATTATATACATTATTACCTAGGAGATAAGTCTCTGGATATCTCTAAGTATAATTATCTATATTAGGTTAATTGGTGTCATAAGGTGTTCTTAACTTCGGACAGTACCGTTTCATGGATAGAGATCCTAGAATTAATTAAAGGAAGAAGCTAGTATGAATAGCATTACCTGTTAAGAATCTGGGTCTGTAAAGACTAATTCAACGATTAGAACTGCAGTGATGTGGAGAGGTTAGAATTCTTCAGGTCCAGAGGCTAATAACCTTATCTAGGCCCAGCCATACTTCCCTGAATAGCCATTCTTTGCCTAGATCTGTTTGGGAAGTAACAACCTGTGACTAATAGATAAAAACCTTTTTGGAATCTATTAAGGTAGCAGACCACTAGCTTCTACCAAACCAAAAACTAAGATGTCATCAGATAACATCTGAGGCCTATGGGAAAGATTTCTCCATCTTGCTGTAGGATGGCTCCATGATATTTCTACCAATATATACTTTAAATGCCTTGATTTATAAATCTGTTATGTTTCTATAAACTTCGGTGAAACTGCTTCAAAGCTGGAATATTTTATTTAAAGACACATAAATATGTGTTTTCAAGTCATGAATGATTTTATTTGCCTTTTTCTAATATATATTTTATACATTCATTAAAAAGAGGTGGCTATACCTGTGTAAGTTCAATTCTGGATCTTCTATTACATTCCTCTTGACAACAACTTTTATTTTAGTAAAATCCCTTCCTATTTTTTGGGTTCTGAAGAATGATTTTATTTTAGGTCTTGTAATTGAAAATTACCACATATTTTTACTAGAGAAACTACGCTAAGAGTTATGACTTTAAAGCCGATTTGCTCTTATCTTGCAGTGTAAGGCACCTATATACAGCACTTGTATCCCCAGAAAATCCAAATGCAGTGTAATTAGGGTACTGGCTGTGTAAAATGTTCATAAGTTTAAAAGTTTTCACATTTATCTCTTATGTACATGTGTTTTGGGGGTGGAGGGATAGTCATGTGCCATAATCCATATGTGGAGATCAGAGGACAATTTGCAAGAGTTGATTATCTCCTCCCACGTTATATAGCTTAAACTCAGGCCTTCATCCATGATGATAAGTCTCTTTACCTTCTCGGCTATCTCACCTCTCTGACCAATTTAGAGTTTTGTGGAGATAATAATATTGTATTTAAAACTAAGGGGTCAATGAATAAGGAATGATAGAGGAAGACAGGATGCCATTTGAATGAGGAAGTGTGAGTTAGAGACATAAAAAGTAGTAGAGGAAATGTTATAGAATAGGTACAGTGAGAAAAAGGACCATCACAAATGCCTCCTTACATAAATGCATGTTTAGAAAAAACTGAAAAAGTAATATATCAAAGTATAAACAAAAATATCAAATATGTCTGGGGGGTGGTGGTGCATGCATTTAGTCTCAGTACTCAGGAGGCAGAGGCTGGTGGATCTCTTTTGAATTCAAGCCAGATCAGTCTTCAGAGAATTCCAGGACAGCTAGGTGGTTACTCAGAGGAACCATGTCTTGAAAAACAAAATAAACACAAAAATGGAGTTAAAGTTACAAAAATGTAAAAATCAGGAAAATATAAAAAATAAAATGAATTAGAAGGTACTATATTATTAGGATTTCTTCCTAGGTGTTTTAAGTTTCTACTGCTACCTAGGTTGTCTTTTATAGCAGTTTCCACAGGTGAGTGGAGTCAAAAGCTTCTTAAACTAATTTAAGCAAGTTAACTCAATGTGTCCTTTCTAATGTATAGTTTTTCTGTGTGAGAAGTATACTTTCCACTTGAATGTCCAGTCTGATGCTCCTTTCCTCCCAATTGCAACTTTGCCTTTGGCATTTAGTTAATCATTGTATTTTGCTACAGACTTTTTGTGATAGGAGACTTGTGAGGTTGTAGAAGCACCACTAGTTTGAGTTTACCTTTGTCATTTGGACCTTTCTTTCCAGCTACCTCCTTCAGGAGACTGTGCTAGGCTCAAGTACTCATTTACATCAAGTTCACTTAGTTCACTCAGGTAGTAGTGGGAGTGATGTGAAACAATTCATGCCAGATCACATCTGAAGAATGACAGCTTTCTATTCCCACTGCCAAGTTTCTTCCTTCATCTTAAGAACCTATTCTGGTCTTTCTGGCACTTCTTATCCACTGTATCCATGTTGTGGTTGAACGCTGTACCTCAGATCATAACTATAGGTTGCTTGTGCTTAAAAAGTGTGGCAGGAATGTCAATTTATGTTTTCATCAAAGACTTTATTTTCTCAAACTGCATTAGTTTTTTTTTTTTTTTACTTCTATATGAATTTTTGGACTTCCTAAAATTTATACTACCATTGAAAAGAAGATACTGGAAGGTTGAGAGACTACTCATGCACAGTGCAAAATGCATCAGAATTAATATTTTAAAAATTGGTCTATTAAAGAAAGAGTTTCATATTTCAATACAACCCCAATAAAAATTCCAAATGGTATTCTTTGCCCAACAATTAAGGACTCCAACTTGCAGAAATGCAAATTTATTTGAAAGAAGGCAGTCTGAAGTAAGAATACCACAGGGATTTATTGTTCCTTGAAAAAATCTTCTTAGAAAATTTTCTCTGGGTCACTACACACAAGTAGCTCCAAAATTAACTTGGGGAGGAGGAAAATGTTTATTTTGTTTTAAAATCTGAAGTCCATAATCCAGGTAATTCAGGGAAGAAACTCAAACAGACCAAAAACTAGAGACAGGTGCTTAGGCAAAGGTCATGGTAGAATGGTTCCAGACTTGCCACGAATAGTTTCTCAGACAGCTTTCTTATAGCATCTAGGACCCACAGACTGAGAGTGAACTCACTCCCAGTAAGCTGGGCCCTTCCTTATTAATCATCAATCAAAAAATTTCCCATAGGCTTACTCACAAGCCAATCTAGTGTGAGCAGGCTCCCAATTGAGGTTTTGTGTTCCAAAATGACCATAGCTCCTATCAAGTTGACATAAAACTACCCAGCATACAAACAAATTAATCTGAATTATTTACAACAGTATATGTGTTTATATTATCTCAGCTAAATTATCCTAAATGTGTTCATTTTTTAACACCTCCTATAATGAAACCTCTTCTACAACAATGGTTGTTTATTATTTATTATGTTACTTTTATTTAACAGATTCCAGAAGAACCACTAAGAATATTAAACCTAATAGCTAAAATTTTTAACCAATTTGTTACAGTTCAGACACTATTTGAAGTACATTAAATCTACTTCTAGTGAGCCTTCAATATCAGGCTGCATTGGAATTCTTATTTATATTTTATAAATGAAGAAACTGGGGTTAAATTGTTTTTAAATATTTTACTTATTTTTCTCTGTAGGAATGTTTTGTTCAGATGTTTATTTGTGTACCATATGTGTGTCTGGTGACTGTGGAGGTGAGAAGAGGATATCAAATTCCCTGGAAATGCAGTCATCATTGGTTGTAATCCACCCTGTGGAAGATGAGGATTAAACCCCATTACTCAGTAAAAGCAGTAATACTTTTAACATTTGGCACATTGCTTTTGTCCCTAGTTATTTAAAAATAGTGAACAATGACTATGTAAAACCTTACTTCAACAGTCTCTATTGTGCATGTGTACATATTCATGTTAGAATGAATGTTTACACATGGAGGTCTGTGCATGCATGGGTGGGTAAAGAGCAGAATTCAACGGTGGATGTCTTCCTCTGTCACTCTAACTTATTTTTGATGCAGGGACTCACACTGTTCCAATTACTCTCCAATTATCTAGACTGGCCACCTATCAAGCTATAGTGATCTGCTTTTCTCTGCCTTTCCAGAACTAGAGTTATAGATGTTCATCACCATGCCCTGCTTTTTGTGTGGGAGCTGGGGAGGAAACTGACGTTCTTACACTTGTGTGCCAAACACTGTACTGTTAGAGCCTCCTCCAGCTCCGCTCTTAAGTTTTATAGAATTGTACTTGTTAATTCCATATTAACTCATGACAGTTACTGCAGCATTATTTTTTTTCAAATAAGTTAATTGAATATGACATTTGGATATGTTCAAAACATAAATTAGCAAATGCATTTAAAAATCTAGCAAAGCAAAGCTGATTAAATATCTTTTGGAAAAAATGTTAAAGTTGTCAAAAAACGTACTTCATAAATACTATTAATGAATACTCTGTGAGTGAATTATTTGAAACACTTAAGAACATATAAATCCAATTATACTTAAGCAATTCTTGCTTTGATTTATACTATATTGCATTCCTCTTTAAGGGTTGAAACTGTGAAAATAGGTATATCAGAATGTGTATGTGTTTCCCAACAATGGCATTAAACTGGTAATTCACTCAGAATGAGGTCAATAACATGGGTCCAATGCATCCTGGCTAATGTCCTAAAAGAAGAAAGAAATTTGGTGATACAGAGAATATTGGAAACATATATGCACAGAGAAAATATCGTGAAAAAAATCAGAAAAAAAGGAACCATCAGCAAGCCAAGGAGCAATAGCTCAGAATAAATCAACTGTGTGGACGTGTGATCTCGGTCTTTTGCTCTCATAAGCCACCCAGTCTTTGACATTTTATTATAATAGTTCTAGAAATTTAATACAGCTTCAGAAAACACAGAATTAAAACTTTACAGTACAGTTTTGCCGTCATATAATAACACTGTTAGAGAAATCAAGTGAAGGAAAAGAGAAAACAATATCTATCACATGAAAACCTGAATAAAATAAAACTGAAAAATTGTTATATCTGTATCTAGTGTATTATATCATATTAGCATGAGGCCAATTCATACAGAATAAAGAAATGAGAATGGAAATATCATTGCACAAGTGGTTCACTTCTCATACTACCTACACTAAGAATAATTTCACAGCTGTCCAAATATAAAAGGGAGCTTTGTGATTAATAGGGGAGTTTCAAAACTCTATCATAGATCCTTAAACTTAGAAGAGCAATTTGTGAAGCCACACCCATAATGGTAGGCAGGTTCACCAGTCATGACACTGTTTCCATACACGGAAGTGACTTTATTTCTCTGAAAACTTGGATATAACCTTGTTTTTCTTTTGCTATTTTAATACCAAAACTATACTCCCAGGGGTTCAAGAAGAGCCACATAAACTAATGCCACTTCATAGATCATATTGAAGTCAGCCCTATAGAAAATGTTAAAATGTCATTTTAACTCTTCTCTGGGCCTTCTCAGGTAAGATTTTAGATTAGTTCTGAATATGCACATCAGTTTTATCTAATACTAGTTCATAATGTGAACAAGAATAAAACAGCAGGAAAATATTTAATAAACACAGTGACAGTCATATACACTAAAAATTATAAAATTGATGATGAAATATACAGATTATGATACCAATCAAAGGACAAAAGCCAATGTTAATGAATTGTAAAAGTTAATATTATAATTTAATTTTATATTCAATATTATCATAGTGGAGTTTGTTAAAATTACCAAGTATACGGTAAACTTCAGAGTCAATAAAATCTGGATCAATATTTAAATGGAAATTTTCAGAGTAAGAATAAAGAATCATTAAACTTGTTTAAAAATCACAAGCTAAAATTAATCAAAATAATCAAATATTCTTAACAAAGAGAAAGTCTTTTGATAGTAAACTTCCTGTATAATGAGAAAGAATGGTAATGACATAAAAATATGGTAATATTATTACCATAAGTACAGACATAGAGATCAGTGAAAAAGAACTCAGTCCATAAATAAACCTAGACTTCCATAATTAAATAAATGCCACAAAAACAAATGTACAAAATCCAGAATGTGTTGATCTCCTCAATAAATTGTATTAATAAAACTGAACATCTACTTACAAAATAATGAACCTAGACCTATTTTTTATCATTTATACAAAATAGTTTAGAATATAGCCAAGACCCCAGCCACTTCTTGAGACTTAGAGACCAGCCCGCAGCTCCCATCCCACCCCAGAGCTCCCATCTGGACAAGAGATGAGTGCCTGGGCACATACCCAGGGAGGCCTGCCCCTAGGTCCCATCCCTGGGCACCAGCCATTCTGGGGAAGAACTGCCCAATTTGGCCCCAGGTTCTGGCCATCGGGCAGGACCCCCATCCCCACCGGGAAGGTTCCCCTTCTCCAAGACCCCCAGGAGATCCTGCAATCTCCATGCCCTGTCCCCACGCCCATTTGCCCTAGAACCAAGCCATTGACTGAGACTCAGAGACCAGCACCCAGCTCCCATCTGGCACAGAGCTTCCATCTGAACGATAGAGAGGCTTCCTGAATCAGTCAGCTTTGTCTGGACCAAGAGAGCTGATAAGACCAAGAACAAATCCACAAGGAGATGGGCAGACGTCATGGTAGAAGTACATACAACAAAATGAACAGCAATACAGCATCACCAGAACCTAGCCCTCCTCCAACAGCTAGACCTGAACATCACAAAATGGAAAAAGCAGAAGAAAGCAACCTTATGAATAACATCACGAAGAGGCTCAAAAATGAAATTGAGGAAAAGACAAAAAAAAAATGGAAAGAATGCTATAAAAAACTAGAGGAAAGGACAAATAAAGCAGAAGAAAACAATCAATCCCGAAAAGAAAACCATGAAAAAGCAATGAAATGGATGATGGAAATAGTCCAAGACCTGAAAAGGGAAATAGAAAAAAATGAAAAAGACACAAACAGAGGGAATGCTAGAAATAGAAAATCTGAGTAAATGAACAGGAACTTCAGATGCAAGTATAACCAACAGCATGCAAGAGAAGGAAGAAAGGATCTCTGGCGCTGAAGATACAGTAGAAGAAATAGATTCATCAGTCAAAGAAAACAATAAAGCCAACAAAGTCATGACCCAAAATGTCCAAGAAATTTGGTACACCATGAAAAGACCAAACCTATGAATAATAGGGATAGAGGAAGGGGAAGAATACCAACTAAAAGGCACAGAATATATATTCAACAAGATCATAGAAGAAAACTTTCCCAACTTAAAGAAATGCCTATGAAGATACAAGAAGCCTATAGAACACCAAACAGACTAGACCCCCCAAAAAAGTCTCCTTGCCACATAATAGTTAAACAACTACATGTACAGAATGAAGCAAAATCTTCCACCAATGCTGTGGGATGTTCTGTATGTCCTGTGGGAGCTCGTTCTTGGGTTTCTCGTGGCTTTCCCCAGCAGGTCCGCATAGAGGATGATTAGGACTACAGGCCTGAGGGCAGGTGTCTGAGATGGTCTGCACTTGGCTGTGCTGTGGGATGGTCTGTATGTCAAGTTGCTCTGATTGGTCAATAAATAAAACCTGATTGGCCGTGGCTAGGCAGGAAGTATAGGTGGGACTAACAGAGAGGAGAAATAAAAGAACAGGAAGGCAGAAGGAGTCACTGCCTGGAGTCGCAGCCAGGACAAGGAAGATGTGAAAATGCCAGTAAGCCACGAACCGTGTGGCAGAGTATAGATTTGTGGAAATGGACTAATTTAAGCTATGAGAACAGTTAGCAAGAAGCCTTCCATGGCCATACAGTTTGTAAGAAATATAAGTCTCTGTGTTTACTTGGTTGGGTCTGAGCAGCTGTGGGACTGGTGGGTGACAAAGATTTGACCTGACTGTGGGCAAGGCAGGAAAACTCTAGATACACACCAAGGTGAAGTTTCAATTCTGAATATTAAGAGCAGCAAAGGAAAAAGGCCAAGTGACTTATAAAGGCAAACCCATCAGAATAACACCAGATTTCTCAATGGAGACTTTGAAAGGTAGAAAGACCTGGACAGATGTAATGCAGACACTAAGAGACCATGGATGCCAGCCTAGACTAATATACCCAGAAAAACTTTTAATCATCATAGAAGGAGTGAACAAGACATTCCAAGACAAAGCCAGATTTAAACAATACTTATCCACAAACCCAGCTCTACAGAAAGCACTAGAAGGAAATTCCCAACCTAAGGAAGTCAGATACACCCTTGAAAACACAGGCAATAGATAACACCACAGCAGTAGACCCCAAAGAAGAGAAGTACACACACACTACCACCAAAAAATAAGAGGAATGAACAATCACTGGTCATTAATATCCCTTAATATCAATCGACTTAATTCACCTATAAAAAGACATAGGCTTACAGAATAGATACGAAAGCAGGACCCATCTTTCTGTTGCATACAACAAACACACCTCAAATTCAAAGATAGACACTACCTAAGAATAAAAGGCTGGGAGAAGACTTTCCAATCAAATGGTATTAAGAAGCAAACAGTGTGTTTGGTGATCCCATCACCAGAGTCGGTCAGTTTGGGCTGTCTCTGGACCATTGCCAGCAGTCTATTGTGGGGGTATCTTTGTGGATTTCTGTGGGCCTCTCTAGCACTTTGCTTCTTCCTATTCTCATGTGGTCTTCATTTACCATGGTCTCCTATTCCTTGTTCTCCCTCTCTGTTCTTGATCCATCTTGGATCTCTTGCTCCCCCAAGCTCTCTTTCCCTTGACCCTCAACCCTTCATTACCCCTACTCATGTCCAGACTTTTCATGTAGATCTCATCCATTTCTCCGTCACTGGGTGATCCCCATGTCTTTCTTGGGGTCCTGTTTTCCAGGTAGCCTCCCTGGTGATGTGAGTAGCAGTCTAGTCATCCTTGTTCCACATCTAGTATCCTCCTATGAGTGAGTACATACCATGTTTGTCTTTCTGAGTCTGGGTTACCTCACTCAGGATGATTTTTTTCTAGATCGACCCATTCGCCTGCAAACCTCATGATGTCATTGTTTTTCCCTGCTGAGTAGTATTCCATTATGTATATGTACCACATTTTATTTATCCATTCTTCAGGTGAAGGGCATCCAGGTTGTTTCCAGGTTCTGGCTGTTACAAATAATGCTGATATGAACATAGCTGAGCAAGTGCTCTTATGGTATGATTGAGCATTCCTTTGGTATATGCCCAAGAGTGGTATAGCTGGATCTTAGGGGGGATTGATTGCCAACTTTCTAAGAAAACGCTATATTGATTTCCAAAGTGGTTGTACAAGCTTGCATTCCCACCAGCAGTGGAGGAGAGTTCCCCTAGCTCCACATCCTCTCCAGCATAAGGTGTCTTCAGTGTTTTTGATCTTAACCATTCTGACAGGCATAAGGTGGTATCTCAGAGTTGTTTTGATTTGCATTTCCCTGATGATTAAGGATGTTGAGCAATTCCTTAAATGTCTTTCAGCCATTTGAGTTTCCTCTATTGAGAATTCTTGGTTTAGTTCTAATTGTCATGCTAGAAACCCCATCCAATGACTGAGGGATCTGGATGTAGAGATCCATGGCTAGGCCCTGGGTGGAGCTCCGGGAGTCCAATTAGCGAGAAAGAGGAGGGTTTATATGAGTGAGAATTGTTGAGGCCAAGGTTGGATAAAGCACAGGGACAAATAGCCAAACAAATGGAAACACATGAACTATGAACCAATGGCTGAGAGGTCCCCAACTCGATCAGGACCTCTGGATAAGTGAGACAGTTGATTAGCTTGAACTCTTTGGAAGGCATCCAGGCAGTGGGACCAGGACCTGTCCTCAGTGCATGAGCTGGCTGTTTGGAACCTGGGGCTTATGCAGGGACACTTTGCTCACCCTGGGAGGAGGGGACTGGACCTGCCTGGACTTAATCTACCAGGTCGAGCTCAATCCCCAGGGGAATCTTTGCTCTGGAGGAGATGGGAATTGGAGGGGGGGGCTGGAAGGAGGGGGAGGGGGTGTGAGGGGTTGGATAAGGGAATCCGTGGCTGATATGTAAAATTAAATTAAATTATAAACTAAAAAAAGAAAAGGAAAAATATTTTAGAATATAACAATAACTTAAAGATAATAAAACTAGATGCCATAAAAATATTTTCTTCTGCCATACAAAAGAATAACTTAGTAGAACTTAAAGAAAAGTATTAAGCAGCTAAATATGATTGGGGTCTTCATGTCACATTATAACATAGGAATGTATGATGAAATAGTGGGAAATTATGATTATAATAATGCCACCAAAACTGACTTGTACAAATTAACCTCATGACCTTAACTACTCCTAAATAGAGTTGAAAATTTCAGCATATACATATGAAAATTATATTTGATGTTTAAATTTGAACCACATCAATTTTTGAAAAACATTCAAAAATTATTATTCTGTCCACAGTACCTCTCAAAGTGTATATGCTTCTCATTTTCAAAATAAGTTCACTCTATTCCAAGAGTATGTTAAGGTATTGAATATATAATTTGGTAAATGATAATTCTTTTGGTAACATGTCATGCAATCTTGGAACAATCAAGTATTTTGGTCCCAAGTTCCTCATGAAGCATTCTTCCAATGTCTTTTTTGAGCACACATCATATATCAATTCTTAGAGCTGGTAGTGGATTCCTATTTTTTTTATAATTCATATGTTGGGAATGGTCCTACATTCAGTGATCACTAGAGATTATTCTAAAAGGGGCTTCTGCTGTGGTTCATTCCCTACAAGAAGTAAGGATCCATGTAGTCTGAACTATCCTTTGCAATTAAGGAGAAAATCTTAAACTCTGAGCATTCCCTATAAAAATACCAATTGGACATCACCAAGGTTTACCATAGAAAAACATGTTCAAAAATAGCTTGATATACTTGAACAAAGGTTAAGGCAGCCAGAAACTCTACCAGAACATGGATAAAAGACTCACAGTGGACCTATTTATCTGCCCATCCAACAAACCATTCCATGTGCCTGTATTTTGGATTTTTAACTGGAGTATGAACCTCAAATATTTCAAAAATATTTTGGGGGATTTCCCATTATTGAAGTAAATATACTGTTATTTTTCTCCCCATATACATCTCTTTGACAACTGGTCACAGAGATATATACTTACTAGTTTCTCCCAAACATTTACTTTGGAAATAGTCACTAAATGCTAAGGAATAAAGTTAGGCAAAACCTTTTTTTTTGTTTTTTGTTTTTTGTTTTTCGAGAGAGGGTTTCTCTGTGTAGCTTTGTGCCTTTCCTGGAACTCGCTTTGGAGACCAGGCTGGCCTCGTACTCACAGAGATCCACCTGCCTCTGCCTCCCAAGTGCTGGGATTAAAAGTGTGCGCCACCACTGCATGGCTCAAGTTAGGCAAAACCTTAATGAACATTTTAAGAGCTAAAATATTTCACAAAATTCCTCTGGGGTTATAAGTGATATAGAAATACAAATGTTGCTCTGAGTTATTATTTAAATCCAAAAATGAACCAAGCAAAATCCATAATATATTCACAATGAATTTCTTCTATCAGTGGCTTATATTTTCATCCTCTGAACTGAGTCATTTTTTTAAAAGAACATAATATACTTTTGAATTTTTAAAGAAATTTATAATGGCCAGGCAGTAGTGGTGCATGCCTTTAATCCTAGCACTTGGGAAGCAGAGCCAGGTGGATCTCTGTGAGTTTGAGGCCAGCCTGGTCTACTACACAGTGAGTTACAGGAAAGGTGGAAATCTATACAGAGAAACCCTGTCTTGAAAAAACAAAACAAAACAAAACAAAAATCAACAAAAAAGAATTTTATAATGGTAGTTGGATTATGTTGACCAAGTTCTTTCCCTTAACTCCTCCCAGATGCAACTATTAAATACTCACATCATCCCAATTTTTCTTTTCCTCTTTTTTTTAATAGCCCAACCAGTACAATTTGTACTGCATACTTATTCACAGGTCTGGGGCTATTCACTAGGACAATGTTTCATCTATCAGGAGGCAAACACATAAAGAAAAAATTATTCTTCCTCTTGCAGAAACCATGAAGTGTCAAAAGCTCTTGAATTAAGCATAAAGGTGTTACCAGACATAGAATTTGGAACATAAGCAAGAAATCATACATTGAAATTAATATACAAATGTACATATATTTGAAAATACAGAATCATTGTTATACACATGATGTTTAAATACATAATATTTTCTTGAAAACATTCCTTCTCGCTGGGCGGTAGTAGTGCATGACTTTAATCCCAGCACTCGGGAGGCAGAGCCAGGTGGATCTCTGTGAGTTGAAGGTCAGCCTGGGCTACCAAGTGCATTCCAGGAAAGGCACAAAGCTACACAAAGAAACCCTCTCTCAAAAAAACAAAAAAAAAATTATTCTCTTATTGCATAAAATAAACCTAAACTTTGTTGGCAACATGTTAGTTGTTTGTTTAATATGATTTCCATATCAATTACAAAAGTTTATACAGCATTGCTCCAAAAGTATTTACTCAATTAATACCACAAGATAGACTGGATTATGAATGACTATTTCTTGAGAAATTTAAATACAACTCCTAATTTTTCACTTGATGCTTAAAGAAAATCTACAAATTAAAAAAATGTCCTTTTTCAAATATGTCTTCAAGGAGCTATCAGAAATATTTTGTTCTTTGCCTAACAGAAGTTTTTCAACTTCAGGAGGTCCATTGATTAATTGTCAATATCAGTGTCTGTAATACTGGTGTTATATTCAGGAAGTTATGAAAAGCTTCTATAAGGGAAAGGACACTGTCAGTAAGACAAAACAGCACCTCACAGAATGGGAAATGATCTTCACCAACTACACATCTGACAGAGGGCTGATCTTCAAAATATATAAAAAACTCAAGAAACTAGACACCAAAATACCAGAAAATACAATTACAATGTGGTGTATAGATTTAAACAGACGTTTCAACAAAAGATTATCAAATTGCTGAGATACACTTACAGAATTGCTAATCATTCTCATCAATCAGGGAAATTCAAATCAAATGACTCTGATATACTATCTTACACCTGTCAGAATGGCTAAGATCAAAAACACTAATGAAAGCCTATGTTGGAGAGGATGTGGAGTAAGTGGGACACTTCTCCAGTGCTGGTGGGAGTGTAAACTTGTACAACTACTTTGGAAATCAGTATGGTGATTTCTCAGAAAATTGGGAATCAACCTCCCTCAAGACTCAGCAATACCAATCTTGGGCGTATAACCAAAGGATGCTCAATCATACCACAAGGACACACACTCAACTATGTTCATAGCAGCATTATTTGTAATAGCCAGAACCTGGAAACAACCTAGATGTCCTTCAACTGAAGAATGGATAAAGAAAATGTGGTACATATACACAAGGGAGTATTATTCAATGGTCAAAAGCAATGATATTATGAAATTTGCAGGCAAATAGATCAAATCAGAAAAAGTCATTCTGAGTGAGGTAACCCAGACCCAGAAAGACAAACATGGTATGTACTCACTCATAAGTGGGAAGCTATAAACTAAAGGACAACCAGGCTATGATCCACAGCCCCAGACAGGCTAGGGAACAAGGAAGGCCCAAAGAGGAATGCATTGATTTCCCTGGAAAGGGGAAATAGAAGAGATCTCCAAGGTAAACTGGAGCCTGGGTTAGAGAATGTGAGGATGGGAACATGAGGGAACAAGTTGGTCAGGTTGTGGGGCAGAACAGAGAGGGAGAGTAATGAAAGAGGTATCTTGATGGGCATTTTGGGTTTAGCAAGAAACCTGGTGAAGGGAAAACTCTCAGGAACCCACAATTACGAACCCAGGTAAGACTCGTAGAAACAGTAGAGAAGGTGCCTGAACTGGCCTTACCCCATAATCAGATTGATGACTACCCTGATTATCATCAGAAGTCCATCTATCTGATGGAAGCAGAAGTAGAAATTCACAACCAAGGACTGGTCCAAGCTCTGAGAGTTCTGCTGAAATAGAGAAACTGTTCGAGCCAAGGAAGTCAAGGTCATGACAGAATACACAGAGATGGCTGAATTTAGTTCATTGAAGCTCATTGACTCTAGACCCACAGCTAGGAAGCCTGCATGGGACCAACATAGGCCCTATGCATATGTATGAAAATTGTGTGGCTTGGTCTGTGGGGCTCCTAGCAGTAAGATCAGGACCTGTACCTGGCTCTTGAGCTGGCTCTTTGGAACCTATTTTCCATGCTGGATTGCATTGCCCAGTCTTTATGCAAGGGGAAGGACTTGTTCCTTCCTCTACTTAATGTGCCATACTTTGTTGACTCCCATTGATGTCCTACCCCTCTCAAGTGGAGACAGAGTAGTAGTGGCTGAGGTGGTAGATGAGAGGTGGAGGAAGGGAACGAGAGGACAGGAGAAAGGGGAAACTTTGGTCTGTATGGAAAATAAATCAAAAATAGTTTTTAAAAAGTGAAAACCAGACAGGCCACGTGGCGGAGACAGGCAGACGCAGGTGGGTCTGCGGCCACGACCCGCGGAGTTGGACGGGCCCATTGGCAGCGGCCAACAGGGACATACAGGCCCAGCAGCAGCCGGCAGAGACATACAGGCCAGGTGGCGGCCCGCAGAGGTGGATGAGCCCGGCAGCAGTGACAAGCAGAGGTAGGTAGGCCCCTGGCGGCAGCCGGCAGAGACATACAGGCCCGTTGGCAGCCCGCAGAGGCAACAGACCCAGAGGGCAGCTGACAGGGACATTACAGGCCCGGCGGCGGAGACAAGCAGACACAGGTGGGCCTGTGGCCACAGGCCGCAGGAGTGGACAGGCCCGGGGACGGAGACAGACAGGCAGACGCAGCTTGGAACGGGGACGCCCCTAGCCCCAACACCTGGGGAAGAGGCTATCTCCATGGGTCGGGACCAGGGCGAGTCTGGGCACTCCGTCTGGGGAAAACCCAGGGCCAAACTGCTGATCCTATGAAACCCAACAACTTGGAGGTGTTGGTGAGACTACCCTGCTCAGCTGAAACCCATCTGGGAGAGGATTCAGATGCCTACAGTTTGAAGTCTGAAGAAACAAGATCAGCTGAGGAGTTGACAAATGAACAAAACGTGACCTGGGAACACAGAAGAAGGCGCTACCCAGCCACTAAACCAGATCACCAGAATCATTAGTATATAATTCACCGACTGAAATCAGCTGTCCCTGAAGAAAGAGCCCAATAGCACCAATTTAACCAAGAACCCCTACTAAACCAAGATTAAAAATTAGAACAAGAGAGGCACTCTCAAACACAGACACCACCTGCACCGCACAGAGGAAAAGATGAGTAGATGCCAGTGCAAAAATACAGGCAACAACATGAAGACCTATATGGCAACATCAGAACCTAGTGATTCTACACCTGCAAGACCTAAACATACCATGACAGAAGAAACAGAAGAAATCAACCCTAAAAATGACTTTAAGAAGATGATAGAGGCCCTTAAAGAAGAAATAAAACATTCCATCACTGAGGAAATAAAAACTTTCCTTAAAGAGGAAATGAAAAACGACCTTAAAGAGGAAATAAAAACTTTCCTTAAAGAGGAAATGAAAAACTCTCTTAAAGAGGAAATAAAAACTTCCCTTAAAGAGGAAATGAAAAACTCTCTTAAAGAGGAAATAAAAACTTCCCTTAAAGAGGAAATGAAAAAATCCATTAAAGAGGAAATAAAAAACTCCCTTAAAGAAATGGAAGAAAAAATGAACAAAAAATGGGAAGAAATCAAATCAAGCCAAGAAAAAGCAATTAAACAGATGAAAGAAACATTCCAAGATCTGAAAAATGAATTTGAGACAATAAAGAAAACACATGCTGAGGGAATGCTGGAAATAGAAATCCTGACTAAACGAACAGGAACTACAGAAACAAGCATAACCAACCGATTGCAAGAGATGGAACAGAGAATCTCTGACACTGAAGACATGATAGAGAAAATAGATTCGTCAGTCAAAGAAAACACTAAAGACAAAAAGTCATAACATAAAACGTCCAGGAAATTTGGGACACCATGAAAAGACCAAACCTAAGAATAATAGGGATAGAAGAAGGAGAAGAATACCAACTCAAAGGCACAGAAAATATATTCAACAAAATCATAGAAGAAAACTTTCCTAACCTAAAGAAAGAAATACCTATGAAGATACAAGAAGCTTACAGAACACCGAATAGGCTGGATCCAAAAAAAAAAGTCCCCTCGCCACATAATAATCAAAACACTAAACACACAGAACAAAGAAAAAATATTAAGAGCCGCAAAGGTAAAAGACCAAGTAACATATAAAGGCAAACCCATCAGAATAACACCAGACTACTCAATAGAGACTATGAAAGCTAGAAGATCATGGACAAATCTCATGCAGACACTAAGAGACCACAGATGCCAACCCAGACTATAATACCCAGCAAAACTGTCAATCACCATAGGCGGAGTAAACAAAATATTCCAGGATAAAACCAGATTTAATCAATACCTGTCCACAAACCCAGCCCTAAAGAAAGCACTAGAAGGGAAAATTCAACCCAAAGAAGCTAAACACATCCATGAAAAATCAAGCAATAGATAATCCCACACCAACATACACCACAGAAGGACAACACAACACGACCACAAAAAATAACAGGACATTTTTTTTTTTTTTGATGATGGTCATGTTCTGTTTTGAAATAACCTCTGTGTATTTCATTTATTTTCTTTTACCTGGCAATCACTGAGCAGGCTTCAGATTTTGACAGTTGATGAAAGATACAACAAGCATTAATGTGTGGGTGAAAAGCTTGGTGAAATTCTGAGTGAAGTTTTAGTTAAAGTTGGTTGAACCTTGGATTGACTGGGAGGCCAAAGATTTAAAAAGCAGAAGATTCTCTCAAGACACAAGTTGTGTGATAATAGTGTGTTTTGTGTGTGTGAATGAGAATTTGTAAATGTTGAATTCTAGGCTCCGACAATCATTGTCAGTGCAGATCAAGGTGCAAGTATTTATGTTTTAAAACTTAAATTATAAAGCTAGTTACGTCTTTCTAACAACTAGTTTTAATGTTTATGAGCATATTTTACCTACATTACCTTTTCAGGATGTTGAGAAAGATGCATCACAAGCACAGGCTGGAGGCTGGGGGCTAGATGGTTTTGAGGAAGAGGTCTTGGTGGACTCTTTCATAGAGCAAAGGGAAGCAATGCCTTCTGGGAAATGAGCTAAGTTTTAATCTAGTCTTTAGGATTAGAAGTCAAAAACAAAAATATTAAGGAAAGGAAAACCTAATTGATCTTTGAAGTATTGTTATATGGAATTGAGTGGGACTTTTGAGGCCTTTCTTCCAGAAAACAAGGACTTGGTTGTCAGGCCTATATTAGGCCTAAACCTTGGTGCCAGGTAGTTGTACTTAAATCATTTCAATGGAAAGTGTCTTAGTGATTGGAACTTCTAGTGCAGTTTGGAGTTCTTCCATTTGAAAAATGTGATATTTGCATGTGATTGTTTGAATCTTGTTTTCTAGTCCCTCCCCATCACCACCATCATAGTCTGAAGGTAGATTTTTCTCTTGATAAAGGAACAAAAAAAGTGAACATCTTGTTTGTAAATAGGTATCTAGTAACTAGTGGTAAACTTGAAATGGTAGAATTCTTTAAAGCCTAATTCTAGGTAGCCTTAGGAAAATGTATCTTAATTATTTTTGAACCTGTATTCACCTTGCTTTTTTTCAAATATCTTAAGTTATATTTTCCTTTTCAGAGCTGCTTCTTATTTGGGGCTACTTTTTCTTTCTTTTTTTTTAATTGAGGCGTAATTCATAAAAGGGTATATTGTTTTGATGAGACTTTTTACAACTGTGGCTGGATGTCTTTCTTTAGTCTTCCAAGAAGGGCCATTTTACTTTTTTAGAGTTACTTTTTAAAATCATGAGGTCAACAACTTGGACTACTATGCATGTAAGTGCTAATGCAAATTAAAGCCCAAGTTGACCTCCAGCAGCAGTTCATTCTATGTTGACAGTGAGAGAACACTTTCCTGTTAGGATACTGTTACTCGTGGACTGAAATGCTGAAGAAACCCCTCCCCCTATTTTGTTTTTTGCAAAAATCAAGGTATATTCTAGGGTTTCCTGGTTGACCTCAACAGATAAACTGAGCTGACAGTCTTAGTTCAGAAATTATCTGAATGTAGATTTACATTCTACGCGTACAGTTGGCTAAGTGAGATCGCTTTCACAGTTCTGCATGTATCCCTTCGGCTCCCCATTAGTCACTGAACTCTTAAAACTGGTATTGTAACATTATCACAATGTTTTGCTCCAATTTTATAAACTTTACAGTGCAATATGTGTTCCTTTTCTGAGGCAAACCAAAGGTATATTTCTCAAGGTTCTGCTACTATCAGCAGTGTTGATGGAGGATTTTTTATACATTTGTAATAGATAGAAATAAACCAGAAAAAAAAAGAAGAAAAAAAAAGTGGTGGAGGAGAAAGTGAACACTGCAAGAATACTCAAAAGGGCTGAGAGTTGCAAACACCAAGAATGGCTTTGCATAGTAAATGGAATAGAACAGCTCTGAACTATAGCTTACATTTCCTGGTTTGGTCTGACAATGATTGAATGCTTTTGTACAAAAATCAGAGCCTTAAAAACAAGGATTTGGTGAGATTGTAAAATGGTGTGCCACTTTGGCAAAACAGTTTGGTGGTTGGTCAAAATGCAAAACACTGTTACTCTGTTACTCAACAATTCTACCCTTAGGAATATATCCTCAAACTACTGAAAATGTGCACCTATGAAACATGTACATGAAGGTTTACAGCACTGTGTTGCTAATAGTAAAAAAGTTAAAACAACTCAAATAGCTATCAAATACTGGAGAGAAATAAAATGTGGCTTATTCATACAATAGAATATTATTAAGACATAAAAATGAATGAGAAACTGACAGATTAAATGACTTTGGTGAATCTTCATAATTTCATTTGTAGATCTTTCCATTTCTAATCTATAAATACATTTGGGGTTATAAATTTTAAATGTGCTGTCTCCTGTCAACATTGTATACTTATATTTGATGATTTCTGTGTCACACATTATATGGAAATGTATTTTCTGTATTAACGGTGAATGAATAGAACAAAATAAATTGCCTGTGATGAAAAAAAAGTGAAAACCAAATTAAAAAATGTGGTACGTATTTAAACAGAATTATCAATAGAGGAAACTCAAGTGACAGAAATGGTTAAAGAAACATTCATACTCTCTAGTTATCATGAAAATGCAAATCAAAACTACTTGAAGAATTTATCTTATACCCATCAGAATGTCTAAGATTAATAAAGCAAATTATAACTAAAGTTGTTAAAGATATGGAGTAAAGGAAACACTTATCTATTGCTTGCAGGACTGTAAATTTGTAAGGTTACTTTGGAAAACATTTTTTGTTGTTCCTCAAGAAGATGTAGGGATCTCTCTAAATCAGGATCCTGCTATACCATTCGAGCATATACCAAAAGGATTCTTCATTATACCACAGAGACACTTGCTCAACCATGTCCATTGCTGCTGCTCTCTTCCTAATAGTGAGAAGTTGGAAGCAATCTTGATGTCCCTCAACAGATGAATGGATAAAGAAAATGTGGTACATGTACACAATGGATCATTACTCAGCCCTTAAAAAGGAAATCATATACTCATAGATTGGTGGTGAGCCCAATTGTTATAAGAGAGACTTCATCCAGCAACTGATGGAAACAGATGCAGACTCACATTCCAACATTAGGTGGAGTTTGGGAATTCTGCAGAAGAGTTGGCAGAAGGATTGTAAGAGCCAGAGGAATCAAGGATACTAAAAGAAAACTCACAGAATCAACTAACCTGGGCTCCTAAATGTGATCTCTTCATCAAACCCTGTTCTTGAGGTCTCATAGAATCCTGTGGAAGAGGAGGTGGGTAGAGTTTAAGAGTCAGGGGATTGGAAAAAAACAGCAAATAAGGCCTTGTAAATACAGCAGGACCCTTGCATGTAACTCCAAAGACTGAGACAATATTCTGAGAGCCTGCACAGGTCTGTACCAGATGGGGCCCTAGATTTGAAAGAACTGGACATGTGCCATCATTCCTAATGTGAAAGCAATCTCTAACTGACACCTAATTGTAAATGAAAATTTAGTAATTTAGTTTTCTTCATTGGGTACACAAACTACCAGTGATAGATGGCCAAAAAAGACAAACCCACAGGTATCCTGGGAGGTTCCTTTTCTCCCAATGTCTTGACAGGAGTCTTTTTCTTTTTAAATTTAATTAATTAATTTTCTTTACCTGGCAGGTCCTTTTCATATATATTGAGACTTCTGGTATGGTAGTTCTGTGGGATCACTAAGTGTGGGATGAATTCTGTCTATGTATCTCTACTTGATTCTTCTGCCTTTTCTTGGGTTGTTTTCCTATTTTTTATTTTGTTTTGTAGCATTTTGAACTGTTTGTTATATCTTACCATGTTTTACTTTATATTTATCATTATCCCTTATAAGCCTTATTGTTTACTAAGCAGAGAGAGAAGGGGGTAAATCCCAATTAGAGGGAATATGGGGAGAAACTGGGAAGAGTAGGGGGAAAAGAAAACATAATTAGAATATATTGTATGGAAAAAATCTATTTACAATAAAAGGAACAAGAATTCTGATATCAAAATATACATTTATATAAAATTAAAATTTAACTGAAAACAATGAATTTATTGAATCCATCAAAGCTGCCATTGTCGGCAAGCAAAACTTTCTTCATGTTCTTTCAACATTATTCAAAATTTCCTCTGTTATGTGTCCTTTTCTACTTGCATTTTGATATATATATATTTTTTGTGGCTCCAAGTATTTGCATTCAACCACTAAGTACTTGTGCCAACCTTATATTCTCATTATTGTCTTTTTAAATGAAAAATGGTAGTTTTATTAGTATCGTTAGGTAAAAAGTCAGAAATTACAAGAAAACTATATAGTTTATAGAAACAAAAGTCAACGCATTCCCAGTTTAATGACTGAGAAATACAAAATCAATATGTCATCAGACATAACTCTTTCTGACACTTCTGAGAAAGTATTTGTCCTCTGCTTTTCTATAGGTTCAGATATTTTCAGTGCTCCTAGGATTTAGTCATTGGCTTAGAGACACATAATTCCAATGTCTACCTTGATCTTTTTTTTTTTTTTTGAGATTGTACATAATTTCTCCTACTCTTCTCTGCCTCAAAATCCTCAAATCATACACAAAAAATACAGGCAACAAAGAAATGCTGCAAATAGGAGAAATTATATTTTTCCAGAGAAAAGCACAATTATTGGTTTTCCAATAACAAATGGTAAGCCCTGTTATCACATAATCTTGATTACTGTAGTATTACTTATCAAATTTTCAATTTAATAGTTTATTATTTGGTGCAGAACACTGAAGAAATTCTCTCTTCTAATCCATTACTTGGAAACCTAACTGTAGCTTGTTTTAAAGCCATATTTGATAAAAATTGTATCTTCAGTATTCTTTTGTTTCTGTTCATTCTATTTCAAACTTGTATTTTTTTATGCAAGGCAGGTATTTTGAAAAATTTAGAATGTGAATGTATTATTTTTCCCCTCCAAGTTTTATTTAACTCTTATGGATGTCAAGAAGTGTAAGAATATATTCCTTTATTTAATAAAATAATCCATCTAAATTTTGCTTCAAACCAGTGATTGAATCCTTCATGTAACAAGCTAAAATAAACTGATTTCTGGATATTATTCCTATAAGAACACATTTCCATTGATGTTTACAATATATTTCACCTCTGAAAATCAAATTCATGTACTACTTATTTTGTTCTAGTTTGTGGGTACAAGACCAGCTAATAAAGGGTTTCTTGCATAAATAAGTGTTAATTTTCTGAAATCCCCCTTTAAGTGAATTTTTTTAATCTTTAGCTCCATACTAATTAGGACCCTTGAACTCTAATTTTGTTTCATCAGCCCAGTGAATCTGCAATAATCTAAGGAATGAAGTGTTTTGTTCATATCTTATGCCTTGTTTGTGGAAATAAAAATATTCCATAGAGAAAAAAAATTATATTATGAAGCAATCTCAATGTGTTTCCTGCATCCCTAGACCTCTGGCTCCCCTCACTGTTCTCTGAAGCATTTAGTTAACTATTATGTCTGTCCACTTTGACAGGAGTGTTAAGATAATTTACCCTTAATTATATCCTCCTGATCACTAATTTTGAAATGAGTTCATTCACATCTCCTTAAAACATAAGCAACAAATGGAAAGTTAGATCAATTTTATTTGATCTTAAATTTTAAATATTTCTGGTTCAAATGACTCTATCAAGTTTGCAAAAGGAAAATCTACAGTATTATTTAAGGTATTGGCAAAATGTGTGTTTGTGAAAGACCTTCCAAACACATAAAAAGAACCTTTTTTTAATCTGTAATGAAAAGAATCAATCAATAACTAATTAAGAATGGCAAAGAATGGAATGGTGAGTTGACTCAGAGGATAAAAGTGCTTGCTAATAAGCATTACCATCAAGGTCAACTTCCAGGTTAACGAAGTGGAAGGCGAAAACTGATTTCTGCAAGTTGCCTTCTGATTTCCACGTATGTCCTTTGTTAGTTGCATATTCACATAAAAATGCATATAATGTATTTTTCTAAGAGAATATGTAATTTTTGAAGAATATATATAAATAGCTAGCAAGTTAGGGATTTATTGCTGTGAAGAGACACCATGACCAGGGCAACATTTATACAGCAAAACATTGAAATAGGGCTGGTTGACAGGTTCAGACGTTTAATCTATTATCTTCATAGTAGGAAGCACGACAGCAGAATTAAGGCAGATATGATGCTGGAGAAGGAGCTGAGAGTTCTAATTCTGAATCAGCAGGCAGCAGAAAAAGAAAGTGACAGTGGGCCTTTCTTTAGTACTTGAAAACTCAAAGCTCACCTGTAATTACATACTTCCTCCAACAAGGGCACAACTACTACAACAAGGCCACTTCTCTTTATAGTGCCATACCATAGAAGCTTATGTGGGTATTTCCATTCAAACCACCATATTCCAATCCCTGGCTGCCATCAGCGTGTATCCATATCATAGTGGAAAGGATAGGATAAAAGCATAGATTATTGAATCTACTTTAAACTAAAAAGCAACTATTAATCTAAAAATCTTACATTGGTATGGATTATTATATATTGATATGAATTTAAGATTATACTTGTCATATATATTTGTTTCAACTCTTGTTTAAGTTATTGTACCTATGCAGCTCTTCTAAAAATGTAATGAAAATTTCTAGTCTTTGAAAGTTATTATTTTAAACTATTTAGAATAATTAGTAAGAAATACAGGTTAGTAGTTAGTCATTTAACAATCACATTTATGGCCATGTTAGGTATGTTTTCAAGGTTAAAGAAAGATATATGATAAATAGATAGATGGTATTCAAACACTTCAGAGACCTAAAGAATATGGCATTACAGAAGTTTTAATAACCCAGTGCTTTTCATGACAGTGAGACATGCCTGTTCTTGGCAGCATCAATTTACTTCAAGTAAGGTGATGGGCATTGAATAACTTCCATATGAAGTTTGCTTTTATTGTGGCAAAATTCACCACTGGGCAAGAAACTGCCCTTGCCTTGACTGCTGACAATATGCTGTCCAAATTGGACAAGCAGGACATGAAATAAGGAGACTGCCAAAATTTGCCAAGACAAGGTAAGACAGTCCTTCAAAATTCCTGGTTCACAGAAAAGTCTGTCACATATTCCAGGCCTATAGGCTGAAGACAGATACCCCATGTTTCAAAGGAACCTTGTGTGACTGTCCAGGCCATCAGCTGCTTCTGTTATTTCTAGAGTTTTAGAAGTTGTTTACTAGGCACTCTCTATTTACTCAGGTAATATTTTATCATTCTGAGATCTTTTGATGGTGTTGAAAATAAGATAGTTATAGTCATAGTTTTCTTGTTATCAAATTCAGAAAATAAATTCACAAAAGAGGTATAAGATGTATAAGGCTGAGAGACATTAAAGCTTAAATTCTTTATCTAAGAAATGTTTTGAGGTCTAAAAATACAGGTTTGGGTTGATAATTCAAGTTAGGATGAAATTGAATTAGGTACAAAAATTTCAACTCACCAAGATAGTATATATAACAGAGTAGTTTCTCTAAATTTCACAAAAAATAAATGGTTTGGACATTGTGAATGTAATCTATACATGAAACTTGTTCTTATTGTACGTAGTTTAACTGTGTTAGAGTTAAACCATTGCTTTTTATTTAGACAAAATGGGGGAATTGGGGGGATATTCAATCACATTTTGAACACTGAGTATGCATTTTTATTGATTGCGCAAAACTAAACTTATGTCAGGAGGCTGAGTTAGCAACTAGTTCATAGAAAGTAATCATAGAGCATAATAAGGCATCCAGAACAGATAGAAAAACTCAGGGAATAGAAGGGAGGGTTTGGAGTAAGGTGTCATTTTCTGATTCATCAGAGCTGAAGCATGGGTCTTTTGGAGATGCTACTCATCCTCCCTGAGCTCGAAGGTTTTCACCACAGGCTTTGAATCTCTAGTCTTATTTATAAAAATAATGATAGAGATTTAGGTAAAGCTACATTTAGCGGCAGTGACAGAGGTGGTGCCTGGGGGAAAAGAATTCTGCCTGAGTGGCCAGGCTGCTGCTAGAGAAACAGGCTGGTAACTACAAAGTCACCATTGCTGGTTGAAATAATAGATTAAGGCACAGCCATTGTGCCAAAGATAAAACAACATCATAATGCAAAAATGCATTCAGTTCAACTTCAAAAGTCCTCATCCATAGTCTGTAATGTATCACCATCTCCACATTCAAAGTCACTTCTGAGGCTCTTGGCAATCTGTTTACTGTAAACTCTTATAAAATTAAAATGAAAAAATAGATCACATATTTCCAACATACAGTGTCACAGAGTATACATTATCATTCCAAAAGGGAAGAAAGAGAATGTAATGAGGAAATATTCGGTGAAAGCTAAGCAAACCAAAATCCAGCTGGTCAATTCCAAATTCTGCATCTCCATGTTTGATGTCAATGAATGCTTCAGATCTCCAACTCCTTTCAACACCGTTGACTGAAACACACTTCTATCTTTAGGCCTGTTCTCCTTGTCAGCATCTCTCCATGCAGGTATCACACAGTGCTGGCATCTCCAATATCTTTGGGTCTCTAAAGCAATCCAGGCTTCACCTTCACAGCTTCACACAGTGGCCTCTGTGGGCCTCCATGCAGGTACACCCCTTACACATAACCAGCCTCAGCAGCTTTCCTTAGCCACACAGAGAGATTCCAAAACTGCTATCTTATATCCTTGATGCTAAAACCAGAAACACAGGAACACATAGCTGATACTACCAAGTTCTGCTTGTTTGGTTGGAATGGCACTCACTTGTTCAAATACATTTTCACCAGCTTTCTGTTTTCAATGGTTTCCTTCACTGCCTAAGCTTGGCTGTTAAGGAACTGTTTAGACGAGGCTGACCTCAAAGTCAGAGATCCAACCACCTCTGCCCTTAAGTGCTAGGATTAAAGGCATGTAAAACCACATCTGACCAAAAAACTTTTTTTTTTAATTCCTTTTCACAAATCAGAAGCTTAATTTGGTGGGGGTTTGCCCAAATATCACCAATCCCTTTATTCTACTTAGGATCAGGCTCTTCTTTAAACACTTTCCTGGTGATCCCTTTCTTCTTCCACAGTACATTTTGTATTTTTCCTTGCTTGGCTTGCTCACTTGCATTATATATCTGCTTAAGCATGGCCAGTAATAACCAAGCAACAACATTTAATGCTAGGCTGTTTGAAAATCTCCCCTGCCAAAGCTATCAGTCCATAACTCTTCAATTTAACCTCTGGCAGATTTTTTTTGGACAAAGACAGAAATTATCCAGATTCTTCACCAAACTATTACTATCTCTAGGACACTTACTAATATCTTTCTTCTTGGGAACCTTTTGTGTCAGCCCCCCATAGTTGAAATCACCCTTAGCATCTCTGTCTTAAATGGTCCTACAAGTATGGCTCATTAAGCCTGCTTAAATCTTTCAACTGCTATCCAATCCAAAATCCACTGTGGTAGTTTGAATGTAATTGGCCCCCATCAGCTCATAAGGTGTGGTACTCTTAGGTGGTATGGCTGGCTTTGTTGTGTTGGGCCTAGGTCGCAAGACCCCCAAGCAAGACCATCACAGAGCCATTACCCGATGCAAGCACACAGAGGTTTTTATTAACAAAACAAGCAAGCTTGGTCTGCCATCCAACATGCCATCCAAAATCCAACACAGTGGGTGGAGGAGAATGACTCTGAGCATTCACTTTAAGTGGAATATATAGGAAAAGTTGACATGCAGCTTGGGATTGGACAAGGGGGCTAGGGGTGAGGTAAGCATAAGGTTACTAATTGCTAACAGGATTCAGGATATCTATAGAGACATAAATTTTTATTCCCTATGTCCTGCTTTTGTTGACACATTCAGATTTATTGTTGCAGTCCTACACTCCTCTAAGGTCAACTTCTGGTGAGTTGAGCCCATTACTCTCCAAATCTTGTTTTCCCAAGTCCAGGATACATAGATTTATTATCCCAGCCTTATAAGTTCAATTTATGATCACTTCTAAAACTGCTGGTCAGCAAATACCTTTGGAGGAGGGGAGGGGGAAGCATCTCTCAAGATGGCTACTGATTTTTCCCTTTCAGTTGGAGTGGCTATATGTTACTATGGTGGTGGTCTTTGTGGTCTCTTTTGCTCAAGATTCTCTCATTTGAAGTTCCTGTTGCCTGAAAGATGTAAGGCTTTTCCAAAACTATGTCTGGCTGTATGCTATGCTCCCCAACATGATGATTATGGACTGAACATCTGAACTGTAAGCAAGCTCCCTCCCCCATTAAGTGTTTTCCTTATAAAAGCTACTGTGCTCATGATCTGTCTTTACAGCAATATAAACCCTAAGACATCTACATTCCATCAAAAAGAAACAAGGTCAATTGCCTATCACAGGAATACCCTAGTTCCTGATACCAACTTCTTCCTTAGGGTTTTATTGCCATGAGAAGACACCATGACCAAGCAAATTTTGTAAAGGAAAATATTATTTGAGGCTGTTTTAAATGTTTAGAAGTATAGACCATCATAATCATAGTGGGAAACATGGTGGCAGACAGGAAAGACATGGGGCTAGAGAAGGAGCTCAAAGCTTCACATTTGGATTGGCAGGCAGTAGGAGGAGAGAGTGAAGCTGTGACTGACTTAAGCAGTTGAAACATCAAAGCCCACCCTCAGTGACACACTTCTTCCAACAAGGCCTGATCTTCTGACAGTGCCAATCTCAATGAGTCTATGGAGATCATTTTAATACAAACAAACACAAAGAACATGTAAAATCATTTGGTATCATTAAAAATTTGGAAAGCAGAAATTCAAATTATAATGAAATACACATTTCCTGTCATAGATTTAAATAAAAATATAATAATTACTGCTGAGTATAAGATATATTAAAACCTTTACTCCCTGATAATGGGAATGAAAGAAATGGTGCAGACACTGTTGAAAATCTGGAAATTCTTGAAATAATTGGTGTATTTCCAACCAATTGTATTAGTACTTGTTATGTTGACAACAGAAGTGAAAAATATCTACATAACAAGTGTTCATGAGTACTACACGATGTAGAAAGGTCTTTTCTATGTAATGATAGGTGCAAATAAATTAATGAAATAACATATAAATAACAGCACAATAATAAATAACAATGTAACAAAACACATACAATCCATAATCAAACATGAAACTTGAACAAATATTTCATAAAAGAATATATATATATATGTGTGTGTGTGTGTGTGTGTGTGTGTGTGTGTGTGTGTGTGTGTGTGTGTGTATGTGTGTGTGTGTGTTTGGAAAGCCTATACTTGATAACTGACACATGCCAAACTTGATTCCTTAGTACATGGAGTAAGAACTATCATGGAGAAAGGGAAATCAAAATCATTTCACTGAGTTTACTAGCTACTGAAAATTAGATAGTAATCAATAAACTATCATGTTATAAACATTAGATATTGGTGATGCTCCTATAGTTCTGAAGCACACGGGTTGATGGGTCTTACTTCTATGAAGCAAAATCTATCTTAGAAGATGACAACAGAAAACACAAATTACACCTATCTGTACCACCATTGGCAGTTGTAATATACATTTTATCTTTGAAATGAGGACATAAAAAACATCATATTCATTGTACACATGTGAAATACATTTTCATATGCATTTGGAAAGTTTGGTTGAAACTTTCACATTTACTAGGTATAGAAAATAGTATGATATTGTCCCAATGGTATTGTTCTCCTACATTTCATCTCAATAATCTGGAAAGATCTTAACATTCTAAATATCATGCAGAATGTTACAACAATCTGCTCTACCAATGAATTATTAATCCCTACAAATGACTAAGGAGTATCAAGTAATACTCTTTAAGACACATATATAAACATTGATTTGCCAAAGAATCGTAGACCTGAAAATAAAGAAACATAAAAATAAAGAATAATGACCTTATCAATATTTAAATATTTGGTAATTTAACCATCCTGAATTTGGGTGAATATATACCTTGAAATTTAAACTGTTGCAGCTAAATATTTTTATCTCAAATCCTCAGAGTTTTCACACATTTTTATTTATCCCCTTTGTGAAAAGAACTTCTTTTGCCTCATCCTAATTCCAGAAAAGTTCTGAGTATTTTACAGAACTGTGGGAAACAACAGACTGAACTATACCTACAAAAATGAGGGAAAAGGTATTGCACATCTATTTTCTTACCACTAAATAGGAAGTTTAGCATCTAGTATGCCTTTTGGGAAATTGGAGAGTACATATTTACCAAGTGGAAAAAAAATATTCCCTTCTTCCTGAGAAGTGATGATTTGTATATAAGTTTTGAGTGAGATGCTAACCAAGAAAGGGCTCTACTCCATGCCTATGCTGAAAAGCAAGGTCATTATTGCCTATCTCATATGATATAGCATATTTTATTGCAATAGAGATATCATTGGTGAGAAAAAAATGTCACAGAATTTATAGGGAATCATCACAGAAGAATCACAGTATAAATGCACAGAGTGCTAGTTAAAGTTTATGCTGTTGCTTGGAGATAATTAAATGAACTTGAAAAACAGTTCTAGGAATGGTATTGACCTTCATATGAAAGAAATCCATCACCTAACAAAGAGATGCCATCTGTTGTTAATGAGCTGAATTCTTTCAATATTACATTGATACATATAGTCAGTGTTTTATCTGTTTCTGATTTTATGATGAAATTTTGTGCATTTCTTAATTACATTGTTGTCCCAGTTTTTTTCATTGTCAAATTCCTCCAAAGGCATCTCCTATTCTTCTATTATGTTCTCTATGTCCTAGAAGAGGTGGCTTACCAAAATCATGTATGTAATAGAATATAAAAAATAAAATAAACCTGCAAACAGTGATACTCTCAGTGTAATATGATTTAGGATATAAGTCTTATTTTTTTATTAATTTCTAATGGATAATCATGAACAAATCTATTTTTAAGTTTTAAAAACAATCACAACAGAATGTTTTGGTAGGATACTAGCTTTTATCTGATTGCTTTGCTAGAGAAACCAACACTTTAGGCTTAGACTTAAATCCTTAGTCAGAATTTACCATCTGCATGTCTGAATATATATTACAATGTAAAATAAAATCACTTGATGATAGTACAGTAAATATTAATTGACACCATTTCATTTTTGTCTGAAATCATTAATGTCTGCAATCAAAAGAAAGAAAAAATAAGTAAATTTGGAAAATGTGTGCACATTATTAACTCAAAAGATCTTGCCTATTCCACATTTTTAACAACTCGATTCTTTTTTCTTTTTGTAAAATCTATGTTTTCAAGTTCGTAATACTTATGGTTATGGTGTATGTGTTTGTGTGTGTGTGTGTGTGTGTGTGTGAGACAGACACAGAGAGAGAGAGAGAGAGAGAGAGAGAGAGAGAGAGAGAGAGAGAGAGAGAGAGAATATGCTTATGCTGCATTTGTTATGGTACCTTCAGAGAACAGTAAAAGGATGAATACCTTGATCCGAGTTACAGGTGGTTGAAAGCCATTTGAAATGGATGTAAATCTGTGTCCTCTGAAAAAAACAGAATCATTCCTCACTGCTATGCCATCTCTCTATCTGCAATTCATGTTTCTTTAAGAAGGGTTCATAAGCTTTTATGATCAGGCCTAGGATGAGAAATTGGCATTATGTTGATATAAGCATCCAGCTGTTCAATCCTTAATTGTTGTTTGTTTTTGCTCTTTTTTAGTCTTTTTGAGGACCCACCACCAAGCTCCCAAATAAACCACACATGGAGGCTTATTTATAACTATAAAGGTCCTGCCTCAGCTGTGGAAGCCCACAGTGACTCAGTTTCCCACAGGGACACAGTTTGAATCTGAAGTCCATTCTGATCCAAAAGAGTTCAAAGCTTGCTTGCTCTAGTCTCTTCAGAAGCAGTGAGAAAGCTCTGATCAGGCTCCCGGGAAAAGTACAGGAGTTATGAGAAAGTCCTAATGAATTTGTGGGAGAGAACTAGTTATCTAGATAATGGACAGTTCTAGGCAGGCTGCTAATATTAGCACATGGCACATGTTTGAAGTAAGGAAACTGTCTCTTCCTTGATTTTGCTTTTCAGTTTGTATATAACCTGGCTGTGAAATAAATTTATGGCTTGCTTGGTATTGACCAGAAGCCCTCCAGTATTGGAGAAATTATTTTGGCCACTTCACGTAGTTAAAAGGATATTTATTTAATGGAATAACTCACAAATTAAGTAATGGGTAGGTTGCAGGGTCTGGGGAAGGTGTAATGCAGTCCAGCGGTGTTCTCCAGAGCTCTGCACAGTCAATCTGCACCAGTCAGCGTTCCAGCACTGAGAGAGCGCCCAGAGCGAGCGCTGGCCCATCCAGCTCTTGGGTCCCCAGGCGCCTCCCCTTGCCCCGCCTCGTAGGCATGACAGTTGCCAGAGTCTCAATGGGGGTTGGAACTTCCAGAACCAAGCTGGAATGGCTACCCACTACATCTCCCCCTTTTTGTCTAAATAAGAAGGTTCTAAACTAATACAAGACTATATACAAAGGAATGGTTATCAAATATTGTCCAGAAATAATGAGAGATAATGACCTAGATAAGATGTAACTACAACCAATGCAAACAATATCAAGCAAGAAACACATACTAAAATCCAGAGAAGTATAGAGCATAGGTAAACAGCATGTTATAAAGATCATTCAAAGGTGTCCTATCCTAAAGAACCTGAACCTAATACTTAATATGTTCTATCTAAGATATTATATATACTAAGTTGTAACTATAACTGCTAGTATTCAATCCCATAAAAGACCTGAGAAGGAACATAATGGTCCCTGAGAAATGGTAGATGGAAGCAAGCAACTTTTGGGAATCTTGCAAGAGTAGACCAAGACAGCTGGCAGCCTGGACAGTCACCTAATGTTTCTCAGCATTGTTGGTGCATTCAAATTGGCTACAGGCCTAGAGTATCTGACAGACCATTTTCAGAAGCAGGATTTCTGAAAGACCATCTTACCCTGTCTTGGCAGAGTACAGTGGTCGCTTTCCTTGTGTCCCGCTTGTCCAGAAAGGAGAGCATTGCATTTGTATTGTCAGCCATCAAGGCAAGGGCAGTTCTTTGCCCAGTAGGCCATTTTGTGCCAAAAGACAAACTTCCAAATGGAAATGTCTTAGAAGCCCAACATTCTCTCGGGATCAATTGGTGCAGCCAGGAGCAATTGTGTCTCACGTCAACAGAATTCTAAGTTATTTAAATGCCATATTCTCCAGGTCTATGAAGTGTTTGAAGACTACCTGCCCATCTGACCTATGTATCTGTAAATCTGGATAACCTAACTAACGTAACTATAGAGATGACAGGCATAGGCGACTATAAATCTATAAATCTTATCTATCGAAATAACCTAAGGACTAAGGCTTCACATAAATAAGGTAAACAGTCTATAAGCAAATGTATGATGAAGAACGATGACTTCAAAATTGTGACAATACACAAGATATTTATAACAGAGGTAGGAATATATAGTGCGATATGCAATATGACAATAATATTAAATATATATCAATATACCGAATATCCTAAACAGAAGTAGAGCATATATAAAGTATGACAGATATAAATTTACATTTGTATCAATATAAAAATGTTTCAAATAAGAGTAGAAATATATGTACATTATAACAAATATAGTTTTGTATTTGTATCAATATACAAATTATCTTAAACAGGAGTATAAAAATAGTTTACATTTGTATCAACATATAAGAATCTATAACAGTACAAATTACAGTGCAAATTATCTAAGGTTGCTATTTTACTAAGTTTGTTTACTAGTATATACAATGATTTACCATCATATCTTATACCTATCTGTTCCATTTCTTCTCCCCCCACCCCACCCCATTTTTTTTTTTTACAATCCGAGAGAGCGCCCAGAGCGAGCGCTGGCCCATCCAGCTCTCGGGTCCCCAGGAGCCTCCCCTCGCCCCACCTCGTAGGCGTGACAGTTGCCAGAGTCTCAATGGGGGTTGGAACTTCCAAAACCAAGCTGGAATGGCGACCCACTACACTCCAGCACTGATTTTGTCTCTGTCTATTCTTCTGTCTCTGTTTTTTCCTCAGCCTCATGCTTTATTCAGCTACCCGTAGTTGACATGTCGGCTGGCTCCGACAAGTGGTGCCTGACCTTAGGGCTCAATGTTGGGAATAACAATGAATGCCACCATAGTAGTAAAATGAATGCACTCGGGAAAAGTGGAAGTGTGGTGAGTAATTCAGGAGTAATTGTCATATAAATAAAAGCAGAAGTGCAGTAAAAGCAGTTGTCAGATATAATATAAATAAAGAGTAACTCGAGTATGAGTGCAAATATAAACATGGGCCAGGGAAATAGTAAACAGATATTTGTACATTTACTTAAATATATTTTAAAGGCCAGAGGTGCCAAAGTTGGGTAGTAGCAACAGTGTAAAATTTTAGAATTTTAGAGATTTGTCCTTAGTTTCCTGAGCAAGGAACCTTGGATGCAGATTCTTGAGGGCATATAGGAAACAAAATACAGCAGTATTATGATAAGCATGGTCCACAATAAAAGCTCTAATACATGTCTTTAGTCTCTGGACACTTACTATAGATAGCTTAGACCTCTGTCGTGAAAGGCATAGTGTTTCCTGAATCAAGTAAAACTGAAACTAAACCTTTGGCTCTGCCAGAAGGACTGATTTATGTGGATGCTTTTACAAAGTTATCTGAATATAATGATAAGTTAGAGCCTGGTGGTGAGGGGGAATTAGAGAAAGTGGCTACTAAGTATCATGATAAAGATTTTCCCCCTCCTGCACTTCTGATTATGAAAGTTTCCTCTGGAGAGATTAAGCAGGTCACGACTACAAGCTGTTAGCCAGGTGTCTCACTTTCAGATCTATTCACAGCCAGCCAATAAATGTAAATGGGAGTGCTCTCTCTCTCTCTTGGTCTGTGTTCTGACTGTTATTATATTATTATTCAGTTCCATGTGTTTAAATGCACTGGGTTCTGTGGTGGTATTCTAATTGTACTGAAATGTGATTTTGATTGTATGTTAATAAATAAAGTTGCCCGGGGGTCAGAGCTATTAGAGCCATAGACAGAGTGTGGTTGTGGTGGCACACGCCTTTAATCCCATAGATCTCTGTGTGTTCAGAGATACAGCCAGCATTAGAGACATATGCTTTTAAGACCTAGGGGGATGTACATTCAGACAGTGACGAGGCAGTCACGTGTTTGGGTTTACAACCAATGAGAAGGCAGAACAAAATACTATAAATAATTGAACAGATAGGAAATAGGTCTCTTTCGGGAAGCTGGGACACCGCAGGTGGAAGGGTGAGAATTTAGCTCTGAGCTCTGACCTCTCGGCTTTCTCTTTTACATTGTTTCTGTGTTTCTTATTTAATAAGATGGTCGGTTACATCTACATCTGGCGCCCAACGTTCGTGTTATGAATTCATGAAAAAGCTGTTTGCCTGTGGCCTTGTGAGCCCCAGCTCAGGCCCAAGCTACACTCAGCCGGTTGTGGTGGCACACGCCGGTAGGATTTGCTGAAGGAGACAGAGGCAGGAGGATCCCGAGTTTGAGGCCGGCCTAGGAGGTTTGGGAGAAGCTTTGGCCCAGATTGAGCCACAAACAGTGGTGGGACCATGGAAGCAGTGGCTACTGCTCCACGTTGCCAGCTCCTTCTCATTATGTTGGTGAGTGTGGTGATGCTGCTACCTGGGATGAAGGGTTTACCGCTGCTGGTTCAGAGAAGAATTGCCAGGATCATCGTGTTACAAGAAAGCATCAGCAAAGGTCAGTTTGGAAAAGTTTGGCAAGAAAAATGGTGGGGAGAAATTGCTGTGAAGATTTCCTGTACTAGGGAAGAATGTTCATGGTTCCTAGAGAGAGACATTTATCAGACTATGATTGCTCCAAACCACAGAGGAGGCAAAAAAAAGTCTGTAGGAAACCATGACCATGCCTAACAGTGACTTTGAAATCTTCAAAAAGATGACAGGATCCTACAACGATGATTCCACATGGACTATGATAAAGCCATTAAGCCGATTAACACCATGGAAAAATCGACTTTGGACTACAAACTGGTCAGAACAATTTCAGAGAGGACTAGTTTGTAGTTACCTCTCCTAGAATTTGACAATTAACCTAAAATTTTTCTTTCAGGATAAAGAAAACTTCGCTCACACCCAGCAGGAAGCAATTTTAAGAATATGACGCCCACATTCCCAAAGAGGTAGTGTGGGGCAGGTGGTTTTTTGGTCCTTTTAATGGGTTTTGGTTCTGGGATAATTTTCAATGTTTAGGGGGGTTGGTTACAAGTTATTGTCAAGGGTGAGGAAAAAGGCTAAGCAAAGGAGATTAGATTTAAGGTTCTTGTTTAAAAAAAAAAAAGAAAGAAAGAAAGAAAAGAAAAGACAATTACTAGTTTTAAATACTTTACATTGGATTGAATTGTTTTATATTGTATACAAATTTGAAACTGATATTGTTAGAAAATGCTATATGTATATTTCTAATTGTATTCATACCATTCATTTAACAATATATTGCAAATTTCTGATCCTTGAATGTTATTATTACCAACTATTAGGATATAAAGAAATGAAAGTTAGTAGTTAGACATTACAATAGAACTTGTAGTCATATTAGATATGTTTTAAAAATTGAGCAGAGATATTTTAGACAGGTCACCTTCAAACCCTTCAGAGATCTACAGAATATGGCATTTAAAATGTTTTAAAAACTTAGAAAATTTTTCTGTTTTGAGACATGTCGGCTCCTGGCAGTACCAATCTACTTCAGAGAAAATATGGGCATTGAAGAAACTGCATATGGAGTCAACTTTCATTTTGGCAAAAGTTAGCTACTGGACAACAAAGTATCCTCGAATCAACAGGACAAAATGGACAGAACACGAAACAAGGGACTACTGATTCTTGCCAAAACAAGTGTGGTTATGGCTTTATCAAAAGACATCTTCTGAGGCCAGGACAATATGGCCTCATCCCTGAAGTGGCCTTCGCATCCGGAAAAGGTACAGTGCCCTTTTCTTCGAAGGCAGCTTAACAGGCAGAGGGCCGATGGCTTCTGTTGTGCAATGGAACAGCAGCTAAAAGCTCATGCCTCTTGAAAGTAGACTAGCATTTAATAGAGGGATGTGGAGAAGAAGGGGATGCTGAGATGAAGCCATATATACACAGCCAAGAAGAATGAACAGCTGAATTAAAAAACTGTCAACAATTTCCAGAATTTAAAATCCTGAATCATGACAGGACACTAGTGGAATTCAGGTGTTTCTGGTACATGGACTGCTCTCACCCAATGTGAGATTGAACTGTTGACCTTGTGTACATCCTACTTCACAAATGAGTCTGTCAGATACACTAAGCCTATAGGCTTAAGATGATGCCCCAACACTGCGGAGAAACATCAGGTGACTGCCCAGGCAGCTGGCTGTTTCTGTCAACTAACAAATTTTTTGGAAGTTGCTTGCATGCACTTCCTGTCTTTATTTTTGTTAACTAATATTATTCCCTTCTTGGGTCTCTGAGGGAGTTGAAGATTAGTTAGCTATGGTTGAAGATTAGTTAATTATAGTTGAAAATTAATTAGGATAGAAAGTGCATTAGATACATTTTGGATTTACCAAAATAGGATAGATAATGGAATTATTTTCTCTGATTTGTCAAATACCTGTTTAGGTATTTATTACTTGTATATATTGTATATAGTTATTGTACTTTTGTATATAGTTTTTCTTTTGTTGGTTATAACCTTTTTCTTTTTATTCTTTTCATTAAAATAGAAAAGGGGAAATGTGGTGGTATTCTAATTGTACTGAAATGTGATTTTGATTGTATGTTAATAAATAAAGTTGCCCGGGGGTCAGAGCTATTAGAGCCATAGACAGAGTGTGGTGGTGGTGGTGGTGGTGGTGGTGGTGGTGGTGGTGGTAGCACACACCTTTAATCCCATAGATCTCTGTGTGTTCAGGGATACAGCCAGCATTGGAGACATATGCCTTTAAGACCTAGGGGGATGTACATTCAGACAGTGACGAGGCAGTCACGTGTTTGGGTTTACAACCAATGAGAAGGCAGAACAAAATACTATAAATAGACGAACAGACAGGAAATAGGTCTCTTTCGGGAAGCTGGGACACCACAGGTGGAAGGGTGAGATTTTAGCTCTGAGCTCTGACCTCTCGGCTTTCTCTTTTACATTGTTTCTGTGTTTCTTATTTAATAAGACGGTCGGTTACATCTACAGGGTTCCTCTGATTGAACTGAGATGAGCTTGTGAGCCATGAACGAGGCAGTCATCTCAGTGCTAATGTGCCAGTACCTGGTTGTCTGTGTTATTGTTATTCGTTTCTGTCTACTAACCTCCCTCATTTTCCTGGAAGAGAAGGAGATAGAGGTATAGATGTGATTCTAAACAGTCTTATTAAATAAGAAACACAGAGCCAAATAAGGAGTTAAAAGCTCAAGAGGTCAGAGCACTAGTGAATAGCCTTTAGCTTACCAGTCTATGCCGTCCTTCCCCTGAGATAGAGACCTTCTCCTGTGTGACCCATCTTTTTATTGCCTTTCTGTTCTGCCTTCTCATTGGTTCTAAACCCAACCACATGACTTCCTCATCACTGCCTGTTTATACAGACCTCCAGGTCTCTATGGCTGGTACTGGGATTAAAAGCATGTGTCTCCATGCTGGCTGTGTCCTTGAATACACAAAGACTTTGCCTGCTAAGTGATCGGATTAAGGGCATGTGCTACCACTGTCAGATTTCTGCTAAATGGCTTGCTATTACCTCTGCCCCCCACGCAACTTTATTTATAAACATACAAATAAAATCACATTTCAGCACAAATAAAATATCACCACATTTACCCTTTCTATTCTAATAAAAAGAAAAAAGGAAAAAAGTTATAACTGATATAAGAAAAACTATATACAAAAGTACAATAACTATATACAGTATATACAAGCAATAAATACCTAAACAATGTCTATTCAATTTGGATTTGACAAATGCAGAGAAAATAATTCCATTATCTATCCTATTTTGGTAAGTACAAAATGTACCTGATTCATTTTCTATCCTAACAGATATTACTAACAGAACTATCTTTTAATGTCTTTCAAATTTATACACTTATACTTCTTTAGTGAGTTTCTTTTCTGAAATTCTTAACAAGAAAAATGATAACTATAACTATCTAATCTTTAACTATAACTATAACTATCTAATCTTCAACTCCCTCAGAGACCTAAGAAGTAAATAATATTACCTAAAAAAAATAAAAACAGAAAGTGCACTTAAGCGGCTTCCAAAAAACTTGTGAGTTGACAGAAACAGCCAGCTGCCTGGACAGTCACCCAAGGTTTCTCCACAGCATTGAGGCATCATCTTCAGCCTATAGGCTTAGCATATCTGACAGCCTCATTTGTGAAGTGGGATGTACACAAGGCCAACAGTTCGACTTCACATTTGGTGAGAGTAGTCCATGTACCAGAAACACCCGAATTCCACTAGTGTCCTGTCATGCTTCAAGATTTTAAATTCTGGAAATTGCTGATGATTTTTTAATTCAGCTCTCCATTCTTCGTGGATTGTGTGTATGGCTTCATCTAGGCACCCTGTTCTTCTCCGCATCCCTCTAATAAATGCTAGTCTACAACAAAGAGGTTAGACTCTGTCAGATTGGTTACTCTTTCAAGAATATCTGTTTCAGCTGCTGCTCCCCTGCACATCAGAAGCCATCAGTCCACTGCCAGTTCAGCTACCTTCAAAAAAAAAGGGGCTCTGTACCTTTTCCGGATTGCAAAAGCCACTTCAGGGATGGTGCCATAATGTCCAGGCCTCAGAGGATTCCTGTTGCTAAAGCCACAACCACAATTGTCTTGGCAAGAATCGGTAGTCCTTTGTTTCGTGTCCTGTCTATCCATTTTGTCCTGTTTGTCAGCAGTCGATTCAAGGATACTTTGTTGTCCAGTGGCTAGCTTTTGCCACAATGAAAGTTAACTCCATATGCAGTTTCTTCAATGCCCATATTTTCTCTGAAGTAGAGCCGACATGTCTCATAGTCATAAAAAAGGGAAAAAATTCTAAGTTATTAAAACATTTTAAATGCCATATTCTGTAGATTTCTAAAGGGTTAGAAGATGACCTGTCTATCTAATATATATATGCTCGATCATGAAAACATACCTCATTTGACTACAATTTCGAGATTGTAATGTCTAACTACTAACTTTCATTTCTTTATATCCCAATAGTTGGTAATAATAACATTCAAGGATTAGCAAATTTCATTATATTGTTAAATGAATAGTATAAGAACAATATCTTGAACAAGATTAGAAATACATGTATGGCATTTTCTAACAATATCAATCTCGATATATATAAAGTGTATACAATATACAAAAATCCAATCCAATGTAAAGCATTTCAAACTAATAATTGTCTTTTAAAAGTAGATTCAATAATCTATCTTTTTATCTATATTGCATCTATATCTTCTCTTTATTTTTCTGAGTACATTAAATAATGTATCCTCTATTCTGTCATTTCTATATATCTTTTTTTAAACAAGAACCATAAATCTAACCTCCTTTGCTTAGCCCTTTTTCTAACCCTTAACAAGTTGTAAACAACCCCCCAAAATAATGAAAATCATCCCAAAACCCATTAAAAGACCAAAAAACCACCCACCCCACACCACCTCTTTGGGAATGTAGGCATCATATTCTTAAAATTGCTCCCTGCCTGATATGGGCGAAGGCATCTTTATTCTGAAAAGAAAAATTTTGGGTTAACTGTCAAATTCTAGGAAAGGTAGTTATATCCTTTGTTGTCCAGTCTGTGCATAATGCCAAAGTTTAGGGCATATCTTAAGTCCTTATTCAAGTAGTCTTGACACTGGATCGTCTCAGCTAGCCATCTCAAAATTGCTCTGAGCAGTTTGTAGTCCAAAGCTTATCTGTAGGTGATGTTTGTAAGCTTAGTGGTATTATTATTGTCCATGTGGAATTGCTGTTGTTGTGGGGTCCCATCTTTTTCCTAGAGACTTCAGGTGATGTTAGGCCTGGCCATGTTTTCCTGCAGAAAACTGTTAGAGACTGAAACACAAAAACATGTATAGGCAGCTAATTGAAACCTTTTTTCTAGAATTAGTTAGTACTCTGTATGACCATTAATATCTTAACAAAGTTTAATACATATATATATATCAATCTTGTAAATTTTGATATAAAATTCATACTTTAAAAAAAGTTTAAAGAATCAGAATAGAATCAAAGAATTGAGATTAATTGTAATAGAATAGTCCCCTTTTTTTATGAGTTTTCTCCTGTCTCATATCAGAAGATGGGTCTTTCTTCTGGCATGATATAGGGAGTTTGCATTTTCTTTTTAACAACATGCTTGGGTTTAAAGAAGGAGAGAGCCATTCTCCAACTCCAGAGCCAGCTTTAAATTTTAACTGGGACTACAAGAAGATCAATATTGTTAAATGTCTTTAGAGAAGAGCAAAAACAAACATTTAGGAAGACTTATGAAATTTTATCAAAGATATACCAATAGGCCATTTTATTTATTTTCTTGGGACATTTTTTAGATGATTTGTCCCTTTTCTTCAGTTGTCTCATTTGTCAAGTGTTCTTAAGATTCCTTAGCCTTTATTCTCCTAAAAGACAAAAGCAAAAACCTTTCCCCAAGACTAACTTTGGGGACGTTCCCTATTGGCAAGTTATATCTGATTAATTGAAAAGGCATGTGCTAATGATATAAGTTAGTTTAAATTGGATGCTCATGCTGGTGGATGAACTATCACCTCTTCTAATTAAGAAGTCTCTGTTGTTCAAATCCAACCTTTATTAATTTCGATGGTATCCACAGCTTATCTTCTCCTATAGAAACAAAGGCAAAACCTTGTCTCCAATGTAACAGAGAGGCATGGCAAGGGCAACTTCCCTCCACAGCTCTCTTACTATCAGGCCCTTAGCAGAGGAGAGGCCTGTAGCCAACCACTGGCTTTCACAGAGGTTGGGAGTACATGCCCTCAGGGCAGGCAGGCAGAGACTGGAACTACAGGCTGAGCAGCAGGGAGTTTACTGCCTAAAATTGACAAGGTAAACAAACATCAAAAAGAGAATCTCAGGTTAATTGTTAATTACTATAGTCAGAGGAGTTAACAATTTTTTTTCAGGAACACTAGCAGCCAAGGACATTCTCTCTGCTATCCCCCCCTCTTCCTTCCTAAGTCAGGTTCTTCTTCACCATGATAAAAAACAAGGTCTCATCTCCTGTCCTGCAGCTTCCCACCTTAACCCTTCTCTGTCCTGATACTGTTTGAAAAAAATGTTGAATTACCAGCCTCTATACTTTGAAAAGCTTTGACTTTAGTATAAAAGTCAAAGATACATTATGTTTGGAAAAAATTATGCTTTTGCTTCCACAGAAAAGTACATGGATTTTGGTCATTTGATTTCAGTAGGTTACAAATACTTGTCAGGACTTAAGAGAATTGGTTACAAATTAATAGTGGTTAAGAGAAGAAAAATTATTGCTAATCTCAGATGTTTCACATTGATAAAAATTTTTGTATATTGATGTAAATATAATATTTTGTTGTGATATATATATATATCTGTGTGTATATATTTATTATACACACACATATACCTATACCTATACCTATATCTATATCTATATCTATATCTATATCTATATCTATATATTTCTGTTCTTGTTTGAACTGTTATACCTGATGTGAACTATGCTGAAATTGAAGGGAAACTGAAAGATATATTGAGAATTTAAACATATTGGTTTAATACTGGTTGATTTTTTTTCATTTTAAAAAACAGCTGATGATTCTTCACTGTAAAATGTTTCTGTTAAAAATGGAAATACATACATGTGTATGTATGTGGACATGTGTATGACTTATATTTAACTCTATGTGTATGAATGTAAGATACTTTTAGCTTTGAATGGGTATGTATGAAAGTTGGATTCAATCGTGTGTGTATGTATGTGGACATGTGTATGACTTATATTTAACTCTATGTGTATGAATGTAAGATACTTTTAGCTTTGAATGGGTATGTATGAAAGTTTGATTCAACTGTGTGTATGTGTTCATGTAACTGTTGTTTAATTTTAAACAGCAAATACACAGCCGTCCTCCATCTTGGCTGGTGACCTGATCATAAAGTGGGAAGCCATGTGGGTGCGGAAATCTTTAACTAAGGTTAAAGAATACCTCTCTTAGACTAAGGAGGGAACAAGCTTCAATTATTTTGGATTAGGATAGATTTCTATAAGATAGTTCATGCCATAAAAATAAGGATTATAAAAGATAAGATTTATAAAACAATGTTTACTTAATAAAATATTAAAGCTGCATGCACCTCAATTTTTTTATACAAGAATGCACTGTGCTCTGGCAGATAACATTGTAATTTAAGAATCAGCCAGATGCTAATGATTTTAAATACATAAAGGGGTAATGAGAAACAGCTGAGGAAATGTATAACAGGGATGGAGTTCCACAGATATTCCAATTTCATTGATGGACCTTAACAGTTTTGCCAGGTGATAGCCAAAAGAAGCAGCAGCCACAGTAAAATAAAATAGGCTTGAGTCTAGAAGGTATTTTGGAAAGGAACCAAATGTAATCAACATTCCATTTACTAAGCAGCAAGTTGATTGGTTATTGAATAATGATTCTTGGACTATTGCTTTTGCTTAATTATTGGGTCAAATTGATAATCATTTTCTGCTGATTTATTATTTCAATTTGCTTCGATGAATTCTTTTATTTTTCCTAAAGAAGTAATGCAAACTTCAGTATAGGATGCTCCTTTAGGTTTTACTGATCGCTCATCTAATGGAAAAGAAGTCTATGTAAATATATGCATGTGACAATTGATACTTATTTGGGATTTTTGATATCCATTGCACAATCTAGAGAAATCACCAAACATGTAATTGCTTATTTCCTGAAATTTTTCTCCTATATGAGAAGACCAAAAGTTATTAAAACTAATAATGGATCTGGATATATTAGTAAAGCTTTTTATCAATTTTGTTCTCAATGGCAAATAGAACATAAAACAGGTATCCCTTATAATTCTCAAGGACAAAGTAATGTTGAGCAAGCCCACAGCAGTTTCAAGATGAAGTTTCAAAAATTAAGAGGAGGAGTCATACCCTCAGTTACACACAATATATTCAATCATGCCTTACTTGTTTTGATTTTTTTTAATGTGGATGCTGTTGGAGAATCTGCAACTGATCAATTTGGCATGAAGGCACCATCACAGAATTTGCTCAGGTGACATGGACAGATTCTTTCACTGGTTTATGGAAGGGCCCCAACCTTGTTTTAATATGGGGATGAGGACATGTTTGTGTTTTTTCACAGGATGAAAATGAAGCATGTTGGTTGACTGAATGATTGGTGCAGTGTATGAAGCAGGGAGATGCTGATCTCGATGGTGTTGATAGTAATCCAGAGGTGTCAGTGTGAGACCTATTGGGTCTATATTTCTGATCCACCTGTGTTACATCCTGCAATTTGGAAAGAAAAGGAGATTATGGTGGCAGTCAAAGATAAATGGCTATTAGATCAAACTGTCACTCAAGAATTCCTGTTTGCTCAAAATTTTTCTTATTTTGGATATGGTAAAGGGATTCCTGTATGTTCTGAAAAAATATTGCTTTGGAAGGATGTATTGGAGTGATTTAAAAAAACATATAATGGAACATGAAAAACAATGTACTCATTATACAAATTATTGCTTCCCCAAGGTAATTGGATAAGTAAACTTCACCTCCTCAATGATTCCTTCCATGCACAAAAGAACTGCAAGTGTCTGACAGAACTCAATTATGGAGATGGTATACTGACACAACAACATATTCTTGACTGGTCAGAAAATCAGGATTATTAAAGTGACATATCCTGTGTTTGCAGCTGAATCTTGGGACGCAGAACTGTCAGCTTGAATTTGATATTATAGTATGGGATTTTTACAAATTTATGTTTGGGAACTAGCTATCACCATGGGGACAGTGGCAGGACATTCCAGTTCTTCAAAACCTGTTTGTCTTTTGATGGGGACTATATTAACTTGTGTTAAATTGCCCCATTTTCTTTTAGTTGAAGAGTTAAATATTATTATTAATCGTTCTGTGTTTAATGCATTATGTCTTAATTGCATTTTTACTAATTGTACTTCTCAAGTGGCTAATCATACATCTGTGATAGTGTTAAAATAACCTTCTGTTGGTCTGACCAACAGGTAGGGCTGAGGCAGGACAGGTCCAGCTGGTCTCTCCCTGGGGCTGAGCAGGATAATGAGTGTCTTATGACCTAGACCTCCCCTGTCCATCATAGAGAAACACATTGGGCCAGGAGTCTTGTTGAAACAGGAACTCACTTTATTGTATCAGGAGTGAACTTATGTAGGTTGAGGTAATGGGGGGATAGGGTGAGGATAGTGGGCCAATGAGATGATGCCAGCTCAGCAGTTACTAGGCAGAGGACAATTCTAGGTCAGATAGTGCTAAGTCACTCATGCAGAAGTCATGTCCGAGGACAGGTCGCCAAACTCGAGCTAGGCTAGGGAATTTACACTGGGCCTCAGACCCGGGCCTTGTGGAGCCCAAAATCTTCTTTTGTAATGTTGCCAATATATGTAAATGATCCATGGCTTGATGATAAAGGGTTGCAAGTGATTGAAGAAATCAAGAAAGCTTTAGGTAGACAAAAGCATGTTGCTGGATTAGTTATAGCAGTAATTGCAGCTCTTGTTATTATGCTTACTACTACCATAGTTGCTTCAGTAAATTTTTCTCAATCTATTCAGACCATGGGGTTTGTTAATTGTGGTGATATTGTGTCCCCCAAAATATTGTGCACCCTAATAAACTTATCTGGTGTCAGAGAACAGAATAGCCACTAGACATAGAGGCCAGAAAATGGTGGCACACATGGCTTTAATTCTATCTCTTGGGAGGCAGTGATCCATCCAGATCTCTGAGAGTTTAAAGCCACACTGGAAACAGCCAGGCATGGTGACTCATGCCTTTAATCCAAGGAAATGAGCTTTTAATCCCAGGAAGTGAGCCTTTAATCCCAGGAAGTTATGGCAGGAAGCAGAAAGATATTTAAGTTGTGGGGACGAGGAGCTAGAGCTGGTTAAGCTTTTAGGCTTCTAGCAACAGTTCAGCTGAGATTCATTCTGGATGAGGACTCAGAGGCTTCCAGTTTGAGGAAATAGGATCAGCTGAGGAACTGGTGAGGAGAGGAAGCTGTGACATGTTCTGTTTCTCTGTTCTTCCAGCACTCACCCCAATAACTGGCCTCAGGTTTGATTTTATTAATAAGACCTTCTAATCATTTTCATAAGAATGTTTCTATGACATTAGAGACTCGGGAAGACATATATGTGAAAATGAAGCATAACTTGAATGCCTTGTAGGAGGTGGCAAAATTTCTAGATGATATGCTCCAAAGACTAAGAACTAGAGTTCATTTAAAATGCATGCTATTTATGAATGGATTTTTGTTACATTTTCCATGTATTATGAAAAGGTTGTTGCATTAGAAAGAGTCAAAGCACATCTTAATGAATTTGACATGATTTTAATGAATCCTTAGGTTTGGCTAAATTACATCAAGAGATTATAGAAATGAAAAAATGCTAAATTGGATTTTAATGCAGCTAAAACAGCTGAAGAGATATTATTCACATCACTCTTAAGTAGTATTGTTGTTATTTGAGCATGTGTTCTACTAGGCATAATATGTTTGCCTATGATTTTTAAGCTGATATTGAACCATAATGGAGATTCGGCTTAGAACTTCACAGAGTAAAACTCTGCATATTTCCCTAACATATGATACCACAGTCTGGTAGTCAAAGACAGGTATGTTTTCTCTGCCTCCTTTCAACCTATGACAGGACATGAATGATGGAATTTATGCTCCCGTGATGAGTAAAACTGGAGTGTGGTAAAGAATAACCTAAGACAAATATAGCCATCTGAGAGACTTGGTGGAGTCTTAAAATTAAAAAAAAGGGGGAATCGTGGAAGCCCACAGTGACTCATTTTCCCACAGGGACTCTATTTGAATCTGAAGTCCATTCAGATCCAAAAGAGTTCAAAACTTGCTTGCTCTAGTCTCTGGAGAAGCTGTGAGAAAGCTCTGATCAGGCTCCTGGGAAAAGTACAGGAGCTGTGAGAGATTAGTTTGTGGGAAAGAACTAGTTACCTAGTTAATGTACAATTCTAGGCAGGCGGCTGATGTTAGCTGGTAGCATGTGTTCGAGATAATGAAATTGCCTGTTCCTTGATTCAATGACAGGCTAGACAGTCTGTGCTGTACGTTGTTCTACTTTGGCCTTTCAGTTTGTTTATAAGCTGACAGTGAAATAAACTCAGGGCTTGCTTGATAGTGATCAGAAGCTCTCCTGCTATTGAGTTTCTGTCTCTGTCTATTTTTCTGTCTTTGTTTTATTCCCTCAGCCTCATCCCCTACTCAGCTACCACCCTAGTTGACATGTCAGCTCGCTCTAACACTTAGCTTGAGTTGCTTTTTGTCAGCTTTTTTTTTTTAACCAAAATTAGGCCATCTACCTAATTTTGTCTCTGGGCTTTTATCTTTTTCTATTCCTGTATACCTTTCTTTGTTTCTTACTTCATGGCTTGCTGTGTTGCTGGGTACTTGGACCCTGGAATTCTCCTCCTTCTTTGGTTGCTTCCTCTTTTCTCCTCCCAGATTTCTCTTTCTATATATTCTCTCTGACTGCCAACCCCACCTATGCTTTCTCCTGCCTTGCCATTGGCTGTTCAGTTCTTTACTAGACCATCGGGTGTTTCAGACAAAGTAACACAGGTCCACAGAGTTAAACAAATGCAACATTAACAAAAGTAACATACCTTAAAATAATATTCTGCAACAATTATTGATAATTTTTATCTCTGGCTTTAAATTTTCTATCTATCTATCTATCTATCTATCTATCTATCTATCTATCTATCTATTTATCATCTATCTATCTATCTATCTATCTATCTATCTATCATTTATCTATCCATCCATCTATCCATCTATCTATCTATCTATCTATCTATCTATCTATCTATCTATCTATCATCTATCATTCTATCTATGTATCAACCTGTCTATCTATCTATCTACCTATCTATCTACCATCATCTATAATTTGTCATCTTTCTACATACCTGTCTATCGATGTATATCTATCTATTCTCAACTCTCTACTAAATTGTAAGGGAAATAAATGAATATCTGGAAATTATGTAATGTTGACTCATTTTCACAGAATATCATATCATGATTATATTTTGAAGCAATATAAGAAAAAATATATCCAAATAACAAATATGAAATGTAGAGTAGCCACTCAAAACTTTTATGAGCCTAAGACATATTGCAGAATATAAATTAGCATGTTATAGTAGAGAACATATTTATAGAAACAATGCCTGAATGTATAGTGCAGGCTTTTTTATTCTTTATATATATTTAATTTATTTCTGCATGTAAAATAACATTAATCATACAATTTCATATTTTCACTTAATTTTTTTTAGAGACAGGGTTTCTCTGTGTAGTTTTGGTGCCTGTTCTGGATCTTGCTTTGTATACCAGGCTGGCCTCAAACTCATCCACCTGGCTCTGCCTTCTTAGTGCTGGGATTAAAGGCATGTGCCACCACCCAGCCACACTTAATATTTTTATATGAATGTGTGTATATATATTAATATATTATTATATATTATTATATATTATATTATATTATATTATATTAATTATATATATTAATTATATATGTAATTAATCTAACTTTTTATTTAACATTTCATATTATGGAGGAAATGAGAATTTGAAAATTATGAATTTTTAAAAATTGTTATGAATATAGAATACCTATTTAACTATTAAGTAACAATGCAATTTAGCATTTGAATAAAAGAATAGGATATTATAACCAAGTATATGGCTTTAGAAAGAAACTACCAAGCCTCACTTAAGATGAATATTCCCTGAAATACTGAATCATTCTGAGATATCCCTTTTGGTGGGACTGGTTGAATATTTTTGTATGGTGATAGTAAAAATGTAAGATTATAATAATAACACATTTTATTTTCAGAAGACTGAAAGTTAGCAAGTATGACTTTCAGTATTTTTAATATAAAATAGAGTCTGAAACTTTTTCAGGGTATGCTATCTGTAATGCTGCCTACATTACATGCTTCCTGCCATAGATCTGAACTCCTACAGTTTAAAATCAAGGCATGTTTTTCTGAGGGATGAGTTTACCAGAACAAATAAAGCAGTTTTTGTGAGAGTTAAAAAAATGCTGAAAATTTTTACTAGCTGCTGCTTTAGTTTATACACAAAGGACTGACCAGAGCAGCCTGGAAGCAGCATAGCTTAGTCTCATGGTGTCTGTTATTGTTTCTCTCAGGGAACTGAATCTTTTCTTTCTAGCAGCCATCTGAACAAATGTACCCAAAGAGATCCAGTGTTAGAGCTGTTTTATGTTTGTTTTATTATTTTTGTCGTTGTTGTGTATTTGTGTGTGTGTGTGTGTGTGTGTGTGTGTGTGTGTGTGTGTGTGTGTGCTATAGGTAATAAACTTACAGACAAGTTGTTTTGTTTTGTTTTCTCTTGACACCCAGAAAATGTTTAGGCTGAAAACTTTCCCTGAATGACAGAACGTCAGATATGAAAGAAACATTTTCATGAAATGTATGTCCCTGTGGGAAGGTCTGGTTTGCACATTAAGACTCTGTGTCTCTCACTCACAAACACTAACTCATTTCTTCCTCAAAACACACTCTCCATCATATTGATATGTGGCTTTATTAATATAGAACATAAATATATTTTCCATAAGCTTGAATTATTTCTCTCTCTCTCTCTCTCTCTCTCTCTCTCTCTCTCTCTCTCATATCTTTCAACTGCTTGCTGTGGAACAAGTTAAGAAAAGAGACAAGAAATACACAAACAAGCCAGCAAATCAAAGCAATGAAATTAAATATGAAATCCATTAACCTTACAGCATTTACATAAAGGTCTGTATAATTTTTTATTTAATTATTTATTTTAACTTTATATAAGCTTCATATTTTAGCATATATCACCAACCACAATTCTTATATTAAACAAAACACTTTAGAGAGTTTTAATTAGTGACATGAGTTAGAGCATCTATAATGTAAGGGGTATTTTTCAATTTAAAGTAACGTAATTGATTCAGTTAGGAACATTCTGGACTTAGTTCAGGGAGTAAGTTAGCTGAACTCTGTGCTTGAATTTTCTAATTTGTCATTTTTACCATAGGTTATTTGTCAGAATGTTAATGTAGGTTATGTTTCATGCCTTTTGAAAGAACTTCCCTATAGCATTATTATGAAATACAAACTGATTTTATAGTTATAATATCAAATAAAAGTATATAGTACAAGAATACCCTGTTCTCTCTTAATCCATAGTAGCCATTTTCAACAGCATTGCAATTTCATTTGTTTTTAATTAGTAGTTTGAGAGTGTTTTATAACCTGGTTTGACCAAATTAATCCTTTCTCCTACCTCTCTTGGTACAGCCAGCCACTTATTTATCCTTTCTTCCCCAATCAAAATCAATTTGTGCTACCCAAATATTCTTGTATGTGTGGACTTCCACTGACTTATCAGTGTTTAGCCACATGGCTTGGTACCTTTTCTCAGTTCTGCCTTGTCTTTTTTCTTCTTCCGTGTCTGGCTGGTGACATCTGACTCAGCCTTCCTCTTCCCAGAATTCTCCTCATCTGCTTGCCCTGCCTATACTTCCTGCCTTGCTACTGGCCAATCAGCGTTTTATTTATCTACTAATCAGAGCAACACATTCACAGCATACAGAATGACATCCAATGGCACACTACATTTCATTATCTATTTATCAATTGATAAACATTTAGTTTCTTTCAAATTTTTTCCTATTATGAATATTACATCAAAAAACATGGATGGGTTAAGTATTTCTATAGTAGGATACAGAGACCTGTGAGTATATGTCCAAGAGTTGAATCTTGTGGAATATGCAATTCCAGCATTTGAGGAACCACCACACTAATTTGAATACTAGCTCTACTAGGTTCTGCTTCTAGTAGCAGTGAATAAACAGAACTCTACCTCCATATCCATGCCAGCATTTATCTGCATCATCACAAATATTAGTCAGTCTTACTCAGGTAAAAAGTAGATTTAATTTACATTTTCTTGATGGCTGAAGATGTTCAACAGATTTTATTTTTTGTTGTTCTTTATTTTATTTTTTTATTTATTTTACCACAATTTGCTGCCCTCCTCTCATTCTGTTCCTTCCCCTATGACTCTCATCTAACCCCCTCCTCATCCACTCCTCCATCTCCATTCAGAAAAGGGCAGGAATCCCATGGGCTTGAACAAAGCATAGAGCATCAATTTGAGGTAGGACCAAGCTCTTCCCTCTGCATCTTGGCTGGGTATGTTAATTCAGCATGGGGAAACGGTTCCTCCAAGCCAGCTAAGTGCCAGGGACAGGTCCTGATCACACTGTTAGGAGCCTTACAAACAGAAAAAGCTACACAACTGTCATACACATGTATAGGGGCTAGGTTGGTTCCATGTAGACTTCCTAAATGTTGGTCCAGAGTTCATGAATTCCAAGGAGATCAGATCAGCTATCTCTGTGTGTTTCTGAATCATGACCTTGACACTCCTGGATCATATAATCCCACCTCCTCTTCTTCAGCAGGACTCCAGTGTGGCAAGGTCTTGTGCTGTTGTTCTGTTTGGAGAAGTGGGTGTGTAGGCACAGAATCAACTTCTCAACATTACAGACTCTGGGTGCATGTTGAAACAACAAGCTCAGTTTATTCAGGAAGAGACAAGCCTTATATACCCTCCACCATGCCCCAGGGGAAGTCTGATTAATATGCATCTGCTGGTGTGACAGGGCTGCCTCTCATTGGTCCATGCCATCTTTAGATCATGTCCCAGCTGCTGCTGCTAAGGCCCTTAGGCAGTCACAGGTTGTCTCTCAGAAAGTAACTTATTACTGGTTTCGGCCAGCTGGCCCTCAAGCCTGTTAGGGATGAGTCATCCCACAAATCCACTGCTTTTTATTATTTAATGAGACATGCTCAGTGAGAGCTAGGGTGCATTGCCCTAATCTTGATGGCCTGACCTCAGGAGAGCTCAGCATAATGGCTTGTACCTGACTTAGGTTGGCTTGCCAAACAAGCTCGTACCCATCTTTGGCTGCCAGCCCTCAAAGAGCATCAATCGGGTAGAGCTGTCTTGGTGGTGGGCTTTTGGCAGTAGCCTTCTGCATCCCAGTGAGCTACGTGTGAATTACATTTCTAGGACTCCTGAGGTCACTTCCATTTTTCTGACCAGGAACAAAACTCTCATCCAAAAGTCAGGTTCCCATATGTTCTCTGAAGAGATCCATGGAGCAAGCATCACAGCCTCCACCCAAAACCGTTCTAGTTCTCATGTTGTAGCCCAGAGGCCCCGGATGGTTAGGAAAGACTTGAGGGTTCCAATGCGGGTCTCTTTATGGTGTGGGAGGAAATTTCCTATAGCAGTAGAAGGTGTGATTAACAATAGTGACTGTGGCTCCATTTCCTGAGGGTTCAGCCCTGAAATAGAAACACCTTGACAAGCCAGAACAAAAGTATGTGCTACACTATTGTACAGACAGAGTTACAAACAAAACAAACAACAAGAAGAAAGTGGGGGGTCCCAGTGCTTACCTGCCAAAGGGACCAAAAGCATACAATGTAGAGGGGCCTACTCACTGAAATACACTGCTCAAGGGGGCTGCTCAACCAATGCCACACATGAGGAAAGGGAGACAAACAGTCCCTGTTTGAGCACCAGATGTTGCAGGGTCTTGTGCTGTTCCCTTTGGGGAAGGGGGCAAGTAGACACAGAGTTAACATCACAGACTCTGGAAGAATGTTGAAACAACAAGCTCAGTTTATTCAGGAAGAGGCAAGCTTTATACACCCTCCATTTCACCCTGAGAGAAGGTCTGATGAATATGCATCTGCTGGTATGACATGGCTGTCTCTCATTGGTCCATGTCATCTCCAGATCATATCTCAGTTGCTGTTTCTAAGGCCCTTAGGTGTACCCAGGTTGGCTCTCAGAAGTATCTTATTACTGGTTTAGGCCAGCTGTCCCTCATCCTGTTAGGGATGAGTCATCCCACAGTCCAGGAGCTTGGCCAAGTGTTTTACTGTGCATCTCTGTATTTGCTCCCATCAATTACTGTATAAAAGCTCTCTAATAACAATTAGGATAGTCACCAATCCAAGTATTGTAGATGGTCAGTTCAAGCACCATCTCCACTACTTCAAGGAGTCTTAGCTGGTATCATCTTTGTAGATTCCTGAAAGTTTCTCTTGCACCAAGTTTCACCTGAACCCTGAAATGGGCCCCCCATCAATACATCTCATCTCTTTCATTACTCTTCCCCTCCTTCCTGTCCCCAACCTGTGTCCTGCACCCAGCCCACCCAAGCAACTCCATCAATTTCCTATCCCTCCTTTCTCCCACTGCAGCCCCCCACTTACCCAGGAGATTTCCTCTATTTCCCATTCCAACGGAAAACCATGCATCCCTCTTTGGGCCCTCCTTGTTATCTAGCCTCTCTGGGGCTGTGGATTGTGTTTGTTATGTTATACTTTACTCCTAATATCCAATTATGAATAAGTGCATAACATGGTTGCATTTCTATATCTGGGTTACTTTACTCAAAGTGATTTTTTTTTTTTGATTTTTCGAGACAGGGTTTCTCTGTGCAGCTTTGTGCCTTTCCTGGAACTCACTTGGTAGCCCAGTCTGGCCTTCAACTCACAGAGATCTGCCTGGCTCTGCCTCCTGAGTGCTGGGATTAAAGGCGTGTGCCACCAACACCCGGCCGATTTTTTTTTTTTTTATGTTCCATCTATTTGCCTGCAAATTTCTTGTGGTCATTTTTTTTTTTTACAGCTGAGTAATATTCCATTGTGTAAATGTACCATGTTTTCCTTATGCACTTTAGTTGAGAGGAATCCAAGTTGTTTCCAGGTTCAGGCTATTAAAAATAATACTACTATGAACATAGTTGAGAAAGAGTCCTTGTGGTATGATGAGCATCCCTTGGATATATACCCAAGATTGGTATATTTGTTCTCCTTTTGTTGTCTTATTGTTCTATCTAGAACACCAAATACTGTATTGAAAAGATACGGAGAAAGTAGACAGTCTTGTCTTGTTTCTGATTTTAGCAGAATTACTTTGAGTTTATCTCCATTTAATTTGATGTTGGCTGTTGGCTTGCTATATATTGCTTTTATTATGTTTAGGTAGGTTCCTTGTATCCCTTATCTCTCCAAGATGTTTATTACTAAGGGGTGTTAAATATTGTCAAAGGCTTTTTCAGCATCTAATGAGATGATCATATGTTGTTCTTTTTTTTTCCTTTCAGTTTGATTATATGGTGGATTGCAGTGACAGATTTTCATATGTTGAACCATCCCTGCTTCTCTGGGATGATGTGTTCTTGGACTCAGTTTCTCAGTATTATATTGTGTATTTTTGCATCAACATTCATGACAGAAATTGGTCTGCAATTCTCTTTCTTTGTTGCATCTTTGTATGGTTTGGGTATCGGGGTAACTAAAGCCTGTAAGAAGAATTTAGCAATGTTTCTTCTGTTTCTATTGCATGGAACAATTTGAGGAGTATTGGTATTAGCTCTTCCTTAACATTCTGGTAGAATTCTGCCCTGAAACCATCTGGCTCTTGGATTTTTATTTTTATTTTTTATTTTTTATTTATTTATTTATTTATTTATTTATTTATTTATTTATTTATTTATTTATTTATTTTGGCTTGGGAGACTTTTAAAGACTGCTTCTATTTCCTTAGGGATTATACATCAATTTTAGTTGTTTATCTGATCTTTATTAATTTTGGTATGTGGTATCTCTCAAAAAAAATTCCAATTCTTTTAGCTTTTTCAATGTGGTGGAGTAGAGATTTTTGAATAATGATTTGATGATTTTCTGGATTTCCTCAGTGTCTGTTGTTATGTCCCCCTTTTCATTTTTGATTGTGTTAATTTGGATATTCTCTTTTTGTCTTTTGCTTATTTTGGATAAGGGTTTGTCTATCTTGTTGATTTTCCCAAAGAACCAATTCTTTGTTTTATTGATTTTTGTGTTGTTCTCTGTTTCTTTTTTTTTTTTTTTTTTTTTTTGGTTTTTCAAGACAGGGTTTCTCTGTATAGCTTTGTGTCTTTCCTGCAACTCACTCTGTAGCCCAGATTGGCCTCGAACTCACAGAGATCCATCTGCCTCTGCCTCCCAAGTGCTGGGATTAAAGGTGTGTGACATCACCGCCCAGCCTCTTTGTTTCTATTTTATTGATTTTAGCCTAGAGTTTGACTATTTTCTGCCATTTACTCTTTATGGGTGAGTTTGATTCTTTCTAGTCTGGAGCTTTAAGGTGTGATATATAGTTGGTAGCTAGTGCCTGAGTTCTCCAAATTTTTTATGTAGGTATTTAGTGCCAAGAACTTTCCTCTTAGCACTGCTTTCATAGTGTCCCATAAGTTTGGGTATGTTGTACATTCATTTTCATTGAATGCTAGGAAGTGTTGAATTTCTTTATTTCTTCTTTGAACCAGTGGTATTTAAGTTGAGAGTTGTTCAGTTTTCATGAATTTGTAGGCTTTTTGTAGTTTCTGTTGTTGAATTCTAACTTTAACCCACTGTGATCTGATACAAGGGTTATTCCTGTTTTTTGTGTCTGTTGTGATTTGCTTTGTTACCAAGTATATGATTAATTTTAGAGAAGATTCCATGAGGTGCTGAGAAGAAGGTATCTTCTGTTTTGTTTGAATAAAATTTGATTGGAAAAATTTCCCAACCCTTTACTCTGAAGTAATGCTTGTCTTTGAAGTTGAAGTGTATTTCTTGTATGCAGTGGAGGCTGGAAATTTGAAGAGTTTTTATAATAGAATTGACTCTTAATTTTAACTCTATTCTGTCAGTGAGGTGTTAATTTTTATATTCTATTTTATTTCTAATTTACTTATAGCAATTGCATGTATCTGATAAAGTTGCAATATGTGGAATGTATATGTCTGTATATGTATGAGTAATTATGACAAGAGAAGGACAATTAACTTATCTAGCATTTATCAGTTCTTTGAAGACAATTCTGTTTCTATATTCTTTTGTAAGTATTCTGTAATAATTTTATTATAGATAATTAATAATGAATTTTGTGAAATGTTCTCCAGAGGTGATTGTCTTTGAATGTTCTTTCATTAAGGTGTGCAAATATGTGTGTGTATGTATTTGAAGTTGAAGACTGATAAAATAAAGATGTCATGAGATAAATTTCTATGACATGATCTGTACCAAAAATAAATCAAAATTTTATTCTTCTTTGAAAAAGGTTTTCTTTTTAATATACAAAAGTTAAAATTTCTAAAGTGTTCTTTTGAGAGATCCCAATATTTTAGAAAATAAAAAAAACTATAAAAATGTCATTTGTATAAATCTTTAGATTTTAAAAGTCTGTTTCTAAAATGTAATGATTAACATTACTACTTGAATTTAAGAATAAAGTAGGAAAATATAGTCCTTAAAATTTTTTGGAAACACTCGTACCTAGTCATAAAAACATGAACATGAAACATGAACATGAGCACAAAAACAAAAACATGAATAGACAAAGTAAATTTAAGGAAAGTTAATAAAGAAATCTTACAGTGTTTGATTGCAAAATATACCACAAAGCTATGATAACTTTTTTTTAAGTGTGGTACTAGGACAAAAGCAGGAACATAGAGCAAGGGAATGAATCAGAGATCCTAGAGTTAAACCTGTCATCCATCAATTTATCATTTATATATTTAGTGAGATCACACTTTGAAGAAAGTAGAATCTCTTTGACAATTAGTGCTAGAAAAATTGTACATCTACCTATGGAATAAATAGAACCAATCTCTTATAACTAATCATCTCCATTTTAAATTATATAAAATAAATTTTAAGTGGATTGAATATTGATAAAATGCTTGACATTTGAAATGTCAAAACAGTTTTGGACATGAGAAATGAAAAGGAATATTGGAGGCAAGCACCCAAAATGCTTTCAGGTTAGACTTTATTCCTTCACAAAGAGTGAATATATTCCTGGTACTGTAAACAAGAAGAAAAACACATATCTGGAAGGTTATGAAGTTTGATGAGGGGAACTGAATACTGCTAATAAATTAAATTGAAATGGCACCAAACCACCTAATAAATAATTATGTATAATCCAACCCTAATCTCTGCCTTAATCAGAAAAATATCTCTTTGAAGTTTACAGTAATGAATACAGAGATTCATGGCTAATCCAGATTCAGAAAATAAGTGTTAGTTGGGAGCTAAACTTATATACTTGTGGTTGTTTAAAAGAAAATGCCCCCAAAGTGAGTGGCACTATTAGGTGGTGTGGTCTTGTTGCAGGAAGTATGTAACTGTGAAGTCGACTTTGAGGTCTCTTTTGCTGTACCTTCCCTTAGTATGACTGTTAATTGACTTTCTGCTGCCTCCAAGATGCATGACCCTCAGCTACTCCAGCATCACATCTGCCTGCATAGTAACATGCTACACCATCATGATGATAATGTACTGAACTCCGAAACTGTAAATGAGCCATCACAATTAAATATTTTCTTTATAAGTGTTGCTATGGTCATGGTGTCTCTTCACAGCAATAAAAATCCTAACTAAAACAATATTATATATGTCTTCAAAATTGTCAAAAAAACAAATTGAATGAGGAAATATAAATGAATTAGAAAGAATAGTAAACAAGCAAAAATAGAAAAATTAAAAATTATCTTATGAAGAAGACTTCTGAACAGTGAAGGCAATAATGAGAGAATACAATCTACAGAATGAGAGAAAATATTTCTAAAGCATAGATCTGACTAGGTTTTAGTATGAGAACTATATAAATAATTTTAATAACCACAAACATCATCTTATGTGAAAATGAACAGTAGAACTAAGTAAAAATTTCTAATAAAATGAAAGTATTCTAATGGTTAATAAATTTAGAAGAAACATAATTAACAACTCTAATAATTAGAAAAATTAAAAACAAAACTACAATGAACTACCCTCTTATACTAGCTAGCACAGATATCATAAAAAGGGAAAACAATTAAACCAAGTGATAGTGAGTATATAGGTAAAAGAGACCATTGTAATACTGTTAGTGGGAGTGCATGCTAGATTGACAATTATGAGAAACAGAATGGAGAATCTAAAAACAAAGCTAGAATTACAGTACTGTAAGCTCCAAAATTTCTTCTACTGTATATGAACCCAAGCAAATTGAAAACAGAATGTCAGATATCTGAATAGCTATGTTTGTGGCAGATGTATTCACAGTAGTAAAGTGATGGGAACAACCTGTCTATAAATCAAAAATGGATACAGAAAATGTGCATACATGTGGCAAGAAAATAGTGACTAGACTGAAACATCAACATGTAAACAGTCAAATGGCATAAACTCTCAGGGACACCTACCTTACCAGAGCTTCATCTAAAGAACAAAATGTGCATGGGAAAAGTTCCTGAAGAGCAAATGGGATCCCTGAGCTGTCCTATTACAGCTATACATCTTGTGTTTAAATACTTTCTGGGTTTATTCTCACAGATCATTTAGCCTACCACCATTATCCAGAATGTTTTCCTTTTTTATTTTTATTTTTCTTAAGAAGCTGTCTGTATTTCTGTTTCTAACAATGTATCTCTAGTGTACTCCTTGTCCTGTGACACAAGAGTCGGGAATCAGATGCACTCTGCAGTCAGATTTCCTTGACACTCTGGGCTTTCTAATTATTTTTCTAACCTCTATGCCTAACTTAAAAAGTGTGACTTTTTGTCTGTTTCCCTTCTACCAGTAGTTGTTAGAATCTTGCTTTTTTTCATATTTTTCTCTCAAACTCTAAGAAAATCTCCTCAAGGTTTCAAGTTCTTTCATTAAAACAAAATAAATATCCAAAAGGTAGTCCTGTGTTCCCTTGAAGCATAAACCCAGTGGAATACCGTTCAGCTGTTAAAATGTTTGAAAGTTTGTATTATATGAGAATATGAATGGGTCTGGAAAAATTATGTTAAATGAAGTAATATAAAGACAAGACAGAGAAAGACAAATACAGCTAGACACAGTGGCTCCTGCCTTTAATAACAGCACTTGATAGAGAAAGACAGGCATAGCTCTGTGAGTTTGAGGCCAGCCTGGTATACATAGAAAGATCCAGGCTGCCAGAGTTAGGTATTGAGACTCTGTTACAATAAATAAATGAATGAATAAATAGATAGCAAAAATTGAAATATATACTGCATTTTCTCACTCTTAAGTGGAACTTACTAAAGATGTTACACCAGCAAATCTCATCCACTTCTCCTTGGCTGTGACATCCATGGGGTCCTCCTAGGGTCTTTTCCTGTTAGACAGTCTCTGTGGGTTGCAGTCTAGCCATCCCTTCCCTCACATCTAGTATCCATTTATGACTGAGTACATACTATGTTTGTCTGAGTCTGGGTTACCTCACTCAGTATGATATTTTCTAGTTCCATCCATTTGCCTGCAAACCTCATGATATCCTTGTTTTTTTACTGCTAAGTAGTACTCCATTGTGTATATGTGCCACATTTTCTTTTCATTTTTTATTAAGAAATTTTCTACTCACTCCACATACTATCCACATATCCCCCCTCCTCCCTCCTCCTACCGCCAGTCCTCTTTCCCAAGCCACCCTGCATCCCCACATCTGCCAAATCAAAGTCTCCCATGGGAAGTCAACAGAGCCCAGCACATTAAGCCTATGCAGGTCCAAGCCCCTTCCCACTGCACCAAGGCTGTGCAAGGTGTCACACCAGAGGCACCGGATTCCAGAAGCCTGCCCATAGACCAGGGACAGATCCCAATGCCCCTGACTGGATGTCCCCCTAATAGTTTGAGCCAAACAAGTGAGTTCCGTATACAGAGGGCCTAGTCCAGTCCCATGGGGTCTCCACAGCCACCAGTTCACAATTCATGGGCTTTCACTAGTTTGGCCAGTGATCTCTGCATATCCTCCCATCATGATCTCAATGTCCCTCACTTACAGTATCTCTCCTCTCTCTCATCAATTGGATTCCCAGAGCACAGCCTGATGCCTGGCCATGAATCTCTGCATCTGACTCCATTAGTCATTGGACAAAGGCGCTATGATGGCAGCTAGGTTATTTGCTAGGCCAGTCACCCAAATAGACCAGTCCAGGTACCCTCTGGACCACTGCCAGTAGATCAAGGTGGAATCAACCTTATGGATTCCCGAGAGCCTCCTCAGCACCCTGCCTCTTCCTATTCTGATGATGTCCTCATCTATCATGGTATCTTCCTCCCTGCCCTTCCACTCTGTCCCTGTTCCAGCTTGACCCTCCCATTTCCCTATGTTCTCATCCCCTACTCCTCGCCCACTGCCAAGCCCCAAAACCCAGTCTGCTCATGTAGATCTCATCCACTACTCCTTTGCAGAGTCACCCATGTGTTCCTCCTAATGTCTTTTCCTGTTAGCTAGCCTCTCTGATGTTACGGGTTGCAGTCTGGCCATCCCTTCCCTCACATTTAGTATCCACTTATGAGTGAGGACATACTATGTTTATCCTTCTAAGTCTGGGTTACCTCACTCAAGATGATATTTTCTAGTTCCATCCATTTGCCTGCAAATATCATGATATCATGATACCACTGAGTAGTATTCTGTTTTGTATATGTGCCACATTTTCTTTGTCCATTCTTCAGTTGAGGGACATCTAGGTTGTTTCCAGCTTCTTGCTATTATGAATAATGCTGATATGAACATAGTTGAGCATGTGGCCTTTGGGGTAAGATAGAGCATTCCTTGAGTATATGCCCAAGAGTGGTATAACTGGGTCTTGAGGAAAACTTATTCCCAATTTTCTGAGAAACTGCCATACTGATTTCCAGAGTGGCTGTACAAGTTTGCATTCCCACCAACAGTGGAGGAGTGTTCCCCTTGCTCCACATCCTCTCCAACGTAAGCTGTCTTCAGTGTTTTTTATCTTAGCCATTATGATAGGCATAAGATGTTGTCTCAGAATTGTTTTGATTTGCATTTCACTGATGACTAAGGATATTGAGCAATTTCTTAAATGCCTTTCTGCCATTTGAGATTCTTCTATTGAGAATTCTGTTAAGCTCTCTAGCCCACTTTTTAATTGGATTGTTCAGTATTTTGAAGTCTAGCTTCTTGAGTTCTTTAAATATGTTAGAGATCAGCCCTCTGTCAGATGTGGGGTTGGTGAAGACCTTTTCCTATTCTGTAGGCTGTTCTTTTTTGTCTTATTGACCATGTCCTTTGCTCTACAAAAGCTTCTCAATTTCAGGAGGTCCCATTTATTTACTGTCGCTCTCAGTGTCTGTGCTACTGGTGTTATATTTAGGAAGTAGTCTCCTGTGCCAATTTGTTCCAGACTACTTCCTACTTTCTCTTCTATCAAGTTCAATGTAACTGGATTTATGTTGAGGTCTTTGATCCACTTGGATTTGAGTTTTTTGCATGGCAACAGATATGAATATATTTGCAATCTTCTGCATGTTGACATCCAGTTATGCCAGCACCATTTGTTGAAGATGCTTTCTTTTTTCCATGGTAAAGTTTTGGCTTCTTTGTTGAAAATCATATGTTTATAGGTGTGGATTAATGTCAGGGTCTCCAATTTGATTCCATTGGTTCACATGTCAGTTTTTATGCCTGTATTAAGCTGTTTTTATTACTATAGCTCGACAGTAGAGCTTGAGGTTAGGGATCATGATATCTCCAGAGGTTGCTTTATTATAAAGGATTCTTTTAGCTATCCTAGGTTTTTTGTTTTTCCATATAAAGATAAATATTGTTCTTTTCAAGTCTGTGAAGAATTGTGTCAGGATTTGGATGGGGATTGCATTAGATCTGTAGATTGCTCTTGGTACAATTGCCATTTTTACTATGTTGATTCTACCTATCCATGAGCATGGTAGATCTTTCCATTTTCTGATATCTTCTTCGATTTCTTTCTGCAGAGACTTAAAGGTATCATACAGGTCTTTCACTTGCTTAGTTAGCATTACCCTAAGGTATTTTATGTTATTTCTGGCTATTGTAAAGGGTGATGTTTCTCTGATTTCTTTCTCAATCTCTATTTCATTTGTGTATAGGAGGGCTACTGATTTTTTCACTTAGTCTTGTATCCTGCCACCTTACTGAAGGAGTTTATCAGCTGTAGGCATTCCCTGGGAGAATTTTTGGGGTCACTTATGTATACTATCGTATTGTCTGCAAATAGTGAAAGTTTGACTTCTTCCTTTCAAATTTGTATCCCCTTGATCTACTTTTGTTGTCTTATTGCTCTAGCTAGAACTTCAAGTTCTATGTTGAATAAGTGTGGGGAGAGTGGACAGCCTTGTCTTGTTCCTAATTTTAGTTGAATTGCTTTGAGTTTCTCTCCATTTAATTTGATGTTGGCTGTCAGCTTGCTGTAAGGCGCCTTTATTATGTTTAGGTATGTTCTTGTATTCCTGATCTCTCTAGAACCTTTATCATGAAGGGGTGTTGGATTTTGTCAAAGGCTTTTTCAGCATCCAATGAGATGATCATGTGTTTTTTTTTTTCTTTCAGTTTGTTTGTATGGTGTATTACATTGACAGATTTTTCATATGTTGAACCATCCTTGCATCCCTGGGATGAAAGCCTGCTTGGTCATGGTGGAAAATTTTTTTGATGTGTTCCTGGGTTTGGTTAGCCTATATTTTATTGAGTATTTTTGTATCAATGTTCATGAAGGATATTGGTCTATAATTCTCTTTCTTTGTTGCATCTTTGTTTGGTTTGGGTATCAGGGTAATGGTTGCTTCATAAAAAGAATTTGGTAATGTTCTTTCTGTTTCTATTGTGTGGAACAATTTGAAGAGTATTGGTATTAGCTCTTCTTTGAAAATCTGGTAGAATTCTGCGCTGAAATCATCTGGTCCTCGGCTTTTTTTGGTTGGGAGACTTTTAATGACCATTTCTATTTCCTTAGGGGTTATTGGTCTATTTAAATAGTTTAATCTGGTCTTGATTTAACTTTGGTATGGGGAGCCGGGCGGTGGTGGCACATGCCTTTAATCCCAGCACTTGGGAGGCAGAGGTAGGTGAATCTCTGTGAGTTTGAGGCCAGCCTGGGCTACCAAGTGAGTTCCAGGAAAGGCGCAAAGCTACACAGAGAAACCCTGTCTCGAAAAACAAAAAAACAAAAAAACAAACAAACAAACAAACAAAAACTTTGGTATGGGGTACCTATCCAGAAAATTATCCAGGTAATTTTTGTTGGTAGTGTTGTATGTTTCTCTTCTTTGGTATTTGTTGGTATGGGACTATCTATTGCCTGTGTTTTTACGGGTGTATCTAACTTCCTCAGGTTGTATTTTCCTTCAAGTACTTTCTGTAGGGCTGGAATTGTGGAGAGATATTGTTTAAGTCTGGTTTTAACATGGGGTATTTTGTTTACTCTGTCTATGTTGATTGAGAGTTTTGCTGGGTATAATAGTCTGGGTTGGCATCCATGGTCTCTTAGTATCTGTATAACGTCTGACCAGCACTTTCTGGCTTTTAGAGTCTCCACTGAGATGTCAGGTGTTATTCTTATGGGTCTGCCTTTATATGTTACTTGGCCTTTTTCCTTTGCAGTTCTTAATTTTTTTCTTTATTCTGTATGTTTAATTATTTGATTATTTTGTGGCAAGGGGACTTTTTTTTTGGATCCAGTCTATTTGGTGTTCTGTAGCCTTCTTGTATCTTTATAGGCATTACCTTCTTTATGTTGGAAAAGTTTTCTTCTATGATTTTTGTTGAATATATTTTCTGTGCCGTTTTGTTGATATTCTACTTTTTCTATCCCTATTATTCTTAGGTTTGGTCTTTTTATGGTGTACCAAATTTCCTGGACATTTTGGGTCATGACGTTTTTGGCTTTAGTGTTTTCTTTGATGAATCTATTTCTTCTACCATAGCTTCGATGCCAGGGATCTGCTCTTCTATCTCTTGCATTCTGTTGGTTATACTTGCATCTGTATTTCCTGTTCATTTACTCAGATTTTCCACTTCCAGCATTACCTCAGTTTGTGTCTTCTTTATTGTCTCCATTTCAGTTTTGAAATCTTGAACTGTTTCCCTCACTTGTTTAACTGCTTTCTCTTGGCTTTTAAGAGACTTACTGATTTCTTCCCTTTTTTTTGTTTGACTTTTCCTCAATTTCTTTAAGGGAATTTTTCATTTCCTCTTTTAAGATCTCTAACATCTTCTTACATCTTCTTAAAGTCATTTTTATGGTAGATATCTTCTGTTTCTTCTGTATTGGAATGTTCAGGTCTTGCTGATGTAGGATCTGATGGAGCCATATTGGTTTTTATGTTGTTGACTGTATTTTTGCATTTGCATCTCCCCATCTCTTTCTCTACTTGGTGAAAGTGGTGTCTGTGTCTGAGGGAGCCTCTTTTGGTCTGATTGATAATCTTGATCTAGTGGTAGCTCTTGGTCTAGTCGATGCTGATGGACTTTTTGTCTCAGGGAGCAGCTCTTAGTCCAACTGACAATAGTGGGCTCTGTCTCAGGGAGTAGCTGCAATCTTAGCGAGTGGTAGATGGTGGCAGTCTGACCTGTCTGTAGGAGGTCTGCCTGCCAACTGGCCTCTTAGTCCAGTCAGGGGTTGGCAGGCTCTGTCTCAGGGAACATTTTCAGTCTGGGAGGGTGGATGTGGATGGGATTTGGGGAAGGTGGGGCTTGAATTACAGGGTGTGATGGGGGATAGTTTTTGTCTGACCTGTGTGCAGGAGGTCTGCCTGCCAACTGTCCTGAAACTGAGACTGCAATGAGTGGTGGTGTAGGGCCCCAGGGTTATGCCCCTGGGCCCAAAGCCTAGGGGCTGGGGTGTTCGGGTATGAGGATAAAGACTCACCTCTTAGTCCAGTCAGGTGCTGGCAGGCTCTGTCGTGCCACATTTTCTTTATTCATTCTTCAGTTGAGGGGCATCTATGTTGTTTCCAGGTTCTTGCTATTACAAATAATGCTGATATGAACATAGTTGAGCATGTGTCCTTGTGGTGAGATTGAGAATTCCTTAGGTATATACCCAAGAGTGGTATAGGTGGATCTTGAGGAAGACTTATTCTTGGGCAGACTAGGTATCATCATAGAGCATTTGTCCAGTGACTGTCCAGTGAATCAGGTAATAGATTATAATTTTATTTTCTGTGCCTATACTGTACCGGTAATAGATTACAATTTTATTATCTGTGCCTGTACTGTACCATTTTCTATAAATGGTATCTTTCCATTTTCAGTAATTCAATAGATTATTTCATTTGATTTAGCATATATTTTTGTCTTTGTTCTCACTATCAGAAAGGGCATTTGTAACTAAGAAAATATAGTCTTAAAAAAATAAATAAACAAGCATTAAATTCAAATTGGTGTTGCCTTATTAAATTCTTTGCATAATTCATTGCATATCTCATTCTTTATTCACAACTAATTATAACATAAAAATGTATGATAAAATTTTGTTTGTTGTGTAACTCAGACTGCACAGACAAGCATTTATGTTTCCCTGGTAAAAATGTTGTATTTTGAGAAATGGGACTTTGCCACATATTTTTGTTTTGATTAAAAAATTTTAAACATACATCTTCAAATTGCATACGTCATACTATTTCTTTCAAGGTAAGTAAACTATATGAGATTTAGCACTAGTTTATAATTTGTTGTCAAAGCAAATTTGAGGGTAATAGCTTTAAAATCAATAAATTTAATACATAGTAAATTAATAAATCTTGTTCTAATAGTCACTTCATTTTTATTTCAACACTGTATTTTTCAAAAAATAAAGATTTCACTTTTATACTCCATATCAATAATCAATGCTTATATATTAAATTGTATGTAAAATTTAAAGTTTTAGAGAACACTGTAGCACGGATTAAAGCTGATGTTAGTAATATGACAGTTATATCCTTAATTAATGACCAGTTAATAAGAATTTAAATGAATTCCTTTAAATAATTTATTTCAATAGCAAGATGATTTTCTCTCATTGATATTCAACTCTTTTCTTCCTTAAACAGCAACGTTAAAATTAGACTTTGCTGCATAAACATAATCCTAGCTAAAATAATTATTTGATTGCCTTATTCCATGCTTCAGAAAGAATAAAGTTTACATAGCAAATCAATATTCATATAACTCAATATGCCATCTTTTCCCATCAAATTTAATGAAGAGATATTTTAAAAGGAGATTTTACCACATGATTAGCTAAGGAGATTTTCCTCACATCAAAGTTGCAAAGTATGATAAAAAGTAAGAATAAAATAAAATAAAATTTGTAGGATATTAATAAATTACTAAAATACAAACAAAATATCACATGATTTTAGAAGACTTATTTGAAAATTCAGTTTTGAGTATATGTGAATAAAACAGCACTCTTGCTATTCTTTAGGAAAACAGATATTGGGGTTTCCTATTTGCTTAAGAAATACCTAGCATTTAGTGACATAAGTGTTAAATGTTGGGGCACGGAACATACATTCCAATGTCTTTTGAGCTAAGCTCATGTTGAAAAACAGAATTGACAATTTGGCCTCTATACATAAGTACATAATAGTGAGATTAGTGAATTTCCTCGGATCTAGCTCATAGCATTTTTGAATCCTTCAATAACTTACAAAATAGTTACAGAGTTAAAGTTTTATTTATTTGTAAAAATTCGAATTAAATCTATCTTAGGAAGTTTCTGTGGGAAATTCAAAGATATAACACAATTAATGAACCCATGGATGGGCAAGAAAAGAAAGTTACTAAATAATGACCTGTTTTCCCATGGATAATCTAATAATTATATTACTTGAATTGAATCCCATCAATATTGGAAGCTGTATTGTAACAAATTATTATTTAGGCATCCTATCTTATGTTGTAATTAAAGATGGTGAAGTGAAGCTACTGACCCTTCTACAACTAGCGCTACCAGGAGCTCTTTGTCCCAATTTTATTTTTCTGCATATGTCTCAAGATTCTGAAATTATATTTTGTCATTAAAAGAATATTTATAGCTGTATGAATAAGCCCATGAAGTGCATGCTCTAACTGACAGTTTCTCTACCATTCCTGTCTGGGGAAAACAAAAATAATACATTCAAAATTTGTTAATACAATCAGCTACTTTAGACATCTCTCCTTATAAATTTGAGAAACATGTATTGTACCAGGATTTGAGGGATCCTCTCACCTTAATCTACAGATTTGTTGCAAGGCAATCTAAACCTAAACGCTGCAATTAAATGGCACAATGGAAGATGATGCTCAAATTTCCCAAGTATCCTAGAAAAACTGATTCAAATCATATGATAGGAAAACAACAAGTTAATAGGTGAGACAACCCATGCACAAATAAGACATAAATTTGATAAGCTGTATGCTATTATAATTAGGGCTCCCCTTAATCATATAATCTTATTTTTATCATGTGTAATACCTAGATTTGCCTCTAACCATTTGCAGTTCTAGATTAAAAATCATCATGTGAATTTGTGGTGCTATAGTGGTAAGAATAGCTGCTTTCACAATGTAACCTATCTTACATAAATTCCCAATTTTAATTGTTATCTGTCTAAGTTTACTTAATTCTCAAAGGGGACAACATTTTTTTCTGTTATGTTCATATTTGTGAAATGAATAAACACTAATTTACTATGCTGGTATATTTCATAACAACAATCTATAAATATTTGTCCTTGGACCCAAATAAGTGTAGTGTTCATCCCACATGAAGTAAATGGCATTGCCACAGAAGGAGACATGTATGCAATAACAATTAATGAAAATAGCCCACGAATATGAAGGAGAGCAGGAAGAAATATATGGGAGGGTTTGAAGGGAGGAAAGGGAAGGGAAGAGAAACATTGTCTCAAAAATAAACAAACAAAGGACACCATGTATTAGCAGTTAAATAACTCTACTCTGTCATAGCAGAAGATAAAAATCATGTTCTCCAGTTCCCTTTATAATGGTCAACTAAAATCTTCCAATAACACTACTCCACCACTCCCTTTTGAAAATAATTTTTAAGGCCACAGTGTCTCTTATGAGAACAAAAATATCACCTAAATTATTCCAAATACCTAAATCTGCATCTTCTGAAAAATGGAGCTAAGGGCACTCACAAATGTGCATGTGTACTTGGTATTATACAAGAACTCATGCTAATTAGTAACAAAATAGTGAAATATGCAAAATACCACCTATCAATTTCTTAGTAAGTTCATTATTAACAAAAATAGTTGATTCTAAGTAGTATAGCTGTATTAAAATATTTTATAACAGATTTTTAGTTTGATGTGGTAGATTAACAATAAGCAAATGTCACATTTCTACAGAAGATTGTTTTACAGTTTTTCAATAAATGAATTCCATTGAACACTAGGAATAATTCAATAAATTTCTTAAACATTCAGTAGTGAATAGTATGAGTATATTTGTTTTATGTGTATGTATGCAAATTGAAAATATATATATGTGTGTGTGTGTGTGTGTTTATTGCCTTACATAAATTTATAATTTAAGAATGTATGGAAATAATCATGGACAGATGTTGCCAATATAGGTTACTTGAAAAAAATTGGAATTTATCCTTTAAATTTATTAAATATTAGAAACTATATTTCATGAGACTTTACAACTAAAATATTCATGAATGTTAAAAGAAAATGAATTATAATAATATTTCATATTCATCTAAATTTTCTAGATTCAGAGAGACTATTAATTTTTTTTAAAAATACATAATTAGAAATAATAACAATTTTATTGAAGGCTACTTAACATTTGATGATTTTTCTCTGAAAACAATGGTAAAACTATTCCGTGCTTCAGTAAAACAAATAGCTGTTAATCAACAATCAATACATAGCATTAGTTTGGGAAGGTATGTGTCAGTATTATGCTCATTTCCTAACATTTTCTTCACTGTTTAAATAGCTGTATTTTCAAGAACTACTAAATAGCCTTTTTTTTAAAGTTACTGTGATGATGTTTGGACTTAATTTATGACAGACATGATATAATATGTGAACTAAATGTTTTTAGACATACGAAGAACAACCCTCATGTTATAAAAGTTATACCTTATTCATTTTTGAGCACTCTAAGACAATGACATTTTATAGAGCTGATAGTAAATAATCCATGTGAATTAATAGTAAAGAGAGCTAGAGGACAGATAATTTTATAAAGTATCTATCTTTTTTTGTATGTTATTCTGTAACATCAATTATGTTAATTAGTTAATTTTCATTAACTAATATATTCTTCATAACAATCAAGAAGGTAGAGTGGAAGATAAGAATACTAGAAAATCACCAATTTATTTAGGAGATAAGATGTTAGCTATGAATGGATATATATATATATATATATATATATATATATATATACACATATATATATGTATATATGTAATTTTATTATATATAAATATAGTGAAATAAACAGAATAAAAATGATGAGGAAATTAAAATCTGCTAAATAGCCTATTGTTTTAAGGTTGATTATTCATCTGTATGAGATTATATATAACAATGAGTTAAAATATTTGCAGAAAGAGCTGGGCAGTCGTGGCACACACCTTTAATCCCACTACTCAGGAGGCAGAGGCAGGCAGGTCTCTGTGAGTTCAAGGCCACTCTGGTCTACAGAGCGAGATCCAGGCAAGGCACAAAGCTACACAGATACCCTATCTTGAAAAACCAAAAATTGTAGAAAGAACATAAAATTCTCTAATTTAAAAGGTAAATAAGAGGCATTCATCTTTATCTCAATGTAGCAGAATCCAAGTTTAATTTAGAAAAAGGAATTTCTGAGTATAATATGATTGGTGAAAAATAATCCTATGAGGTAACATTATTTTAAAAATATATGAACATTTAATTCTACCAAGTTCAGGGTAACATAATGTTCTTCCACGTGAATGTTCTACATATACATTCAGCATGTTTATGCATAGTAGTCATCACTGATGTCAATATGGTTTTCTATCTACAGATGTCTGTGTAAAATATTTTAAAATTGTTTTAGTCCTGTATGGTCAATTTAGAAAACACAAACCACTTGCAGACAGAAGTTAACATGGAGTCATGTTGAAATTTCAAAGAGGCTGTGTTTTCCAGAAAGCATCATTTTTTTACTTATAAATTGAAGTAACATTCTAAGCAGTAGATCATCATAACACAAACAAATAAGGCCTATGTAATTATTTTTAAATAATATTTTATGAATTGCCTGTGAATTTAATGCAATGTACTTTCATCATATTCACCCTTCCCCAGATATACCCTCTGCATTATTACTTCTCTATTCACCTAATTTAGAAGTTTAGAAAGGCAAATTGTAGAATACAAGCAATATGAATGGGAAAATGGGGAAAATGAGGAATGAGCTTTAGTTCAGGAGGTGGGTAGGTCAATAAAGAGATGTTAGGAAGCAAAAGAATAACATTACAATGTTTGAAAAACAATAATATTATATATGTTTACCAAGAATTATATATAATATGTGTAAGTTTTTAGTGTGCATATACATATATAGTTCTTTTTTTGTTGTTAACTCTTCAAATCCAATTTGTGGTGCTCAACAACTGTGAATAATTTCCAGGCACAGCAGGGCAGTTGAACATATGAACTTACGGTAATTATGACAGCATTAACAAAAACCTTAGCCTGGCAGTGGTGGTGCATGGCTTTAATCTAAGCACTCAGGAGGCAGAGCCAGTCGGATCTCTGTGAGTTCAAGGACAGCCTGATTTACAGAGTGAGATCCAAGACAGGCTCCAAAACTATACAGAGAAACCATGTCTTGGAGAAACCAACAAAAAAACTCCTTGTAAACTCCAGTCAGGAAAAATCCCAGCATATAAATAACTGAGGATGTAGTTGATAGCTCCTGGGAGAGGGAAAGTCAGGTTTCTACCTGCACAAGACCTGGATGAAGAAATAAGCCAGAAAAATAAGAGGATAAACAGTTATGAAGAATGTCAGAACCTTTTCAGTTTCATGCTACCCATTCATAAGGTTTGGATCTTAGTACCTGTGCAATCAGTATTCTGTTCAGAAAGTTGTCCCCTATGCCAGTGTGTTCAAGGCTATTCTCCAGTTTCTTTTCTATCAGATTCAGTGTATCTGGTTTTATATTGAGGTCTTTGATCCATTTGGACTTGAGTTTTGGGCAGGGTGATGTATTGATATTCTCTTACATGTTGACATTCAGTTAGACCAGCACTATTTGTCGACAATTTTTTCTTTTATTCTTTTGTGTATTTCTTGACCCTTTATAAAAAAAAATCAGGTGTCCTTAGATGTGTGAATTTATTTCTGCATCTTCAATTTTATTCTGTTGATCAACTTGTTTGTTTTTATGCAAATACCATGTTGTTATTACGATAGCTCTGTAGTATAGCTTGATATCAGGGATGGCTATACCTCAATAAATTCTTTTATTTCAGGAATATTTTAGCTGTCCTGCCTTTTTTATTTGTCTATATGAAGTTAAATATTATCTTTTTAAGGTATGTAAAGAATTGTGTTGGTATTTTGATGAGGATTGCACTGAATCTGTAGGTTACATATGGTATGATAGCCATTTTTAGGGTGTTGATCCAACCAAACCAATGGCATGGGAGATCTTTTCATCCTCCGAATATCTTCTTCAATTTCTTACTTCAAGGACTTGAAGGTTTTATCATACAAGTTATTTTCCTTGCTTGGATACAGGTACATCAAGTTATTTTTTTTTTATTTGTGTCTTGTAGCTGAAGATTTCCTGTGTCCACCCAGCTCCTGTAGCAGCTCACACCCAAGTAAATACACAGAGGCTTATATTTCTTATAAACTCTATGGCCATGGCAGGTTTCTTCATATCTAGTTCATATATCTTAAATTAACCCATTTTTATTAATCTATAAGTTGACACGTGGCTTGTGGCTTACCTGTACTTTTACATCTTGCTTCTCATGATGGCAGCAACTGATAGCATCTCCTGCCTCAGCCTTCATGTTCCCTGAATTCTCCTCTCTGCTTGTCTTGTCTATACTATAATTCATACCTGTCTACTTGCCAATAGGCATTTTATTTATCAACTAAATCAGCAACACATTCACAGGATACAGAAAAACATCTTCAGCACTGTCTATTGTGAAGGGTGCTGTTTCATGATTTCTTTCTCAGTAATTTATATATAGAAGGGCTATTGATTTATGTCGGTTAATCTTGTATTCAGTCACATTGCTGAAGCTGTGTGTCAGCCATAAGAGTTCCCTTATGATCAGGGAAAGCATAAGTTTCTACAATGGAAAGGACACCACCAATAGGACAAAACATCAGCCTACAGAGTGGGAAAATATTTTTACCATTGCCACATCTGATAAGAAGGCTAATATACAAATTATATATATAAGGAACTCAAGAAACTAGGTATTAAGAAAACAAATAATTGAAGGGCATCTAGGTTGTTTCCAGGTTCTGGCTATTACAAACAATGTTGCTATGAACATAGCTGAGCATGTGCTCTTGTGGTATGATTAAACATTCCTTGGGTATATGCCCAAGAGTGGTATAGCTGGGTCTTGGGGGAGACTGATTCCCAATTTTCTAAGAAAGGGCCATATTAATTTCCAAAGTGGCTGTACAAGTTTGCATTTCCACCAACAGTGGAGGAGAGTTCCCCTTGTTCCACATCCTCTCCAGCATAAGCTGTTTTCAGTGTTTTTGATCTTAGGAATTCTGACCAGTGTAAGGTGGTATCTCAGTGTCATTTTGATTTGCATTTCACTGATGATTAAGGATGTTGAGCAACTTCTTAAATGTCTTTCAGCCATTTGAGCTTCCTCTGTTGAGAATTCTGTTTAGCTCTATAGCCCATTTCTTAATCAGACTATTGGACATTTTGATGTCTAATTTCATGAGTTTTTTTTTTTATACATTCTGGATATCAGCCCTCTGTCAGATATGGGGTTGGTGAAGACCTTTTCCCATTCTGTAGGCTGTTGCTTTGTCTTGTTTACCATGTCCATTGCTCTACAAAATCTTCTCAGTTTTAAGAGGTCCCGTTGATTGTTTCTCTCAGTGTCTGTGCTACTGGTGTTATATTTAGAAAGTGATCTCCTATGTCAGTGCATTCAAGACTATTTCCTTCTTTCTCTTCTATCAGGTTCAGAATAACTGGATTTATGTTGAGGTCTTTGATCCACTTGGACTTAAGTTTTGTGCACAATGACAGATATGGATCTATTTGTAGCCTTCTACATGTTGACATCCAGTTATGCCAGCACCATTTGTTGAAGATGCTTTCTTTTTTCCATTGTACACTTTTGGCTTCTTTGTCAAAAATTATATGTTCATAGATATGCAGATTAATATCAGGGTCTTCAATTTGTTTCCATTGGTTCACATGTTGATTTTTATGCCAGTACCAAGCTATTTTTATTACTGTAACTCTACAGTAGAACTTGAGGTCAGGGAACATGATGCCTCCAGAGGTTGTTTTATCGTGCTGGATTGTTTTGGCTATCCTGGGTTTTTTGTTTTTCCATATGAAGATGAATAATATTCTTTCCAGGTCTGTGAAGAATTGTGTTGGTATTTTGATGGGGATTACATTGAATATGTAGATTGCTTTTGGTAACATTGCCATTTTTACTATGTTAGTCCTGCCTATCCATGAGCATGGGAGATCTTTCCATTTTCTGACATCTTCTTCAATTTCTTTTTTCAGGGAGATGTTCTTCAACTGAAGAATGAATAAATAAATGTCGTTTATTTACATACACACAATGGAGTACTACTCATCAGAGAAAAACAATGACATCATGAGGTTTGCAGGCAAATGGATGGATCTAGAAAAAAATTATCCTGAGTGAGGTAACTTAGACTTGGAAAGACAAGCATGGTATGTACTCACTCATAGGATACTAGATGTAAAACAATGGATGACTAGACTGATACTCACTACTCCAGGGAGGCTGCCTAGAAAACAAGACCCTAAGAAAGACACAGGGATCACCCAATAACAGAGAAATGGATGAGATCTACATGAGCAAACTGGACATGGGGGGGTATTGAAGGGCAAGGGTCTAGGGAAAGAGAGCTTAGGGGAGAGGGAGATCCCAGTTGGATCAAGAACAGAGAGAGAGAGAACAAGGAAAAAGAGACCATGATAAATGAAGACCCCCAATGGGAATAGGACAAAACAAAGTGCTAGAGAGTTCCCCAGAAATCCACAAAGATACCTCCACAATAGACTACTGGCAATGGTCAAGAGACAGCCCGGACTGACCTACTCTGGTGATAGGATGGCCAAACACCCTAACTGTTGTGCTAGAAATCTCATCCAATGACTGATGGAGGCAGATGCAGAGATCCATGGCCAGGCCCCAGGTGGAGCTCCAGGGGTCCAATTGGAGATAAAGCAGAGGGTTTGTATGAGCAAGAATTGTTGAGACCAAGAATGGAAAAAGCACAGGGACAAATAGCCAACCTAGTGGAAACACATGAACTATGAACCAATAGCTGAGGAGCCCCCAACTGGATCAGGCCCTCTGGATAAGTGAGACAGTTGATTAGCTTGAACTCTTTGGGAGGCACCCAGGCAGTGGGACCAGACTTGTCCTTAGTGTATGAGCTGGCTGTTTGTAACAGGGACATTTTGCTCAGCCTGGGAGGAGGGGACTGGACCTGCCTGAACTGAATCTACCAGATTGAGCTGAATCCCCAGGGGGGTCCTTGCCCTGCAGGAGATGGGAATAGGGTATTGGGCTGGTGGAGGGCAGGGGGGGGTGCGAGGAGGGAGAACAGGGCAATCCGTGGCTGATATGTAAAATTAAATCAAATTATAGAATAAAAAAGAAAACAAATAATTCTGTTAAATTGGATACATATCTAAACATAGAATTCTCAATAAAATAAATGGCTGAGAAGCACTTAAAGAAATGTTCAACATCCTCAGCCATAAGGGAAATGCAAATGAAAACTACTTTGAGATTAGGTTTACACCAGTCAGAATGACTGAGATCAATAACATGTGACAATTGATGCTGGTAAGTATGTGGATCAAGGGGAACACTCCTCCATTGCTTGTGGGGGTGCAAATTGTGTAGCTACTTTGGAAATGCATACAATGGTTTCTCCAAATTTGGAAATCAATCTACCTCAAGACCAAACAATACCACTCTTGGGAATATACCAAAATGATGTTCAATCATACCACAAGGATGCTTGCTCAACTATGTTCATAGCACCTTTATTCATAATAGCTAGAAACTGTAAACAACTTAGATGTTCCCCAACCAAAAATTTGTAAAGAAAATGTGGTATATTTATAGAACAATGTATTGCTTGACTGTTTAAAAATATCATGTAACTTTTAGACAAGAAGATGGAACTAGAAAAAATCATCCAGAATGAGCTAACCCAAATGTGAAAAGATAAACATGGTATGTAATCACTTATAAATGGTTTTCAGCTTTTAAGACAACAATATTCATGCTAAAATCCACAGACTGAGTAAGATTAAATAACAAACAGGGCACTTAAGAATCAAATAGATCTCCCTGGGAAGGGAAATAGAATAGATTTTGTCTTTAGATTTTGGGTGGGTGGGCATGGGAACAGGAGGGGTCAGATACTAGTGAGGAAGAGATTGAGGGAAAAAAATAAATCTAGAAATAAATATTAAAAAAAGAACAAAAACAGTAGTAGTTATAGGGATAAGAAAGAAAAGTAGATAAATATAGTTTACATACTTATTTGAGCTATAGGAAGTTTAACAATATTTTGTAAATGAAAAATAAAAAATAGGTATTTTTATTATAACACATACATATACATAATAAACAATAACTTAGAAAAATACATTCAATTTATTTTAAAAACTGTTTTACACTCTTGAGTTTACATTCAAAGAACTTTACATCTCACTACAGAGACACTTGTTCAACCATTTGCATTGCTGCTCTATACACAATAGCCAGAAACTGGAAATAGACAAGGTGTCTGTCAATGGATGAATGTACAAGAAAAATATTGTACATTTACACACTGAAATATTACTCAGCTGTAAAGAGAAAAAACAGAATCTTAAAATTTGCTGGTAAATGGGTGTAGCTGGAAAACATCACCCTGTGTAAGGCTACTCAGACCAAAAAAAGACACATATGGTTCATATTTGCTTTTATGTTTGCTTTAATTCTCTATTAAGTCTTTGATAAGCAGGCTACAATCCATATGAACATACAGGTTAGATATAAGATAAAATGACTAGGGGTAGTATTAGATGACACCAGGTTGGGAAATAGAATAGACTTACAGATGAATGAAAGGATAAAACATGAAGGGAGAGGAAAGAAGAGGTTTATGAGGGAATGAAGGGAGAAATTGCCAAAAATAGGGTCCATTAGAGGGGTTGAATGGGAACCTAATATATGGAAGTGCACACACACTTATATATACACACATGCACATATACACACACACACACACACACACACACATACACACACACACACACAAGCAATCTGAATGGGACTGCTAAATACATGGATAACAGAGCCCTAGATAGGTGACTCTCATAACTAAATCAAGAGTCTAATTGCAGGAATAGATTGCATCAAACCCAGTTATTGGTCAAAGCAATCCCATAGAAACCCCCTAAAACCTAGGCTATTGCCAAGAGTATTCATTGCTCCCCACAAATGTATGGTAAGACCATATTGCTGAAGATATACTTGTATTCCTTACTGAATATGGAGAAGTCAAGCTTGTATCTGTACACCCCTATTGATTAATGTTCATGGTGCTGAAAGAGATTCTGCATGCTACCAGTGGAGAATCGTAAACAATAACCCAACTATAAACCCTTAGTTCTACAATGGTGAACCACATGCAAGATGTGCTACTGCAATAGGGTCATAAAACAAATGAGACTAACCCATAACTACCTGATTGGATTTAAGGTCCACCCCATGAGATGGAATCCAAACCTGAAACTGCTTGAATAGCCCAAAACCTGAGACTAGATAGGCCAGGCTTAAAGAAAAACTAAATATTACTGTTCTGCTAAAGGAACTTAGCAACAAAATGACTCTTAATAACATTCAACCTACTCATAGATCAGCACCTTGATGAATCATTGTAGAAGTAACCTCCTTCTACAATAGCTGGAAACTAATAGAGACTCATAACTAGGCAATGTGCAGAAAGTGAATGTTCTTGGAACACTTGATCATAAATGGGATGTTTCTATCAATTCCCTCACTTCAGAGCTCAGGGAAGCCTTTGGAAGAGGGGGCATAAAGGGTGTAAGGGCCACAGAGGATGAGGACACCAAGAAAAAAAGGCCTTATAAACATAGAAGGACAGATGCATATAGGGACTCACAGTGACTGTGGCAGTATTCATAGGACCTGCATAGGTCTGGACTACATGAGTTACCAGTGCTGAGAGTAGAAATCAACACAATCCACATTCCTAACCCACAAGCTGTCTCCAATTGATATACACTCATAAACAAAAAATTAGTTTTCTCCAATAAAGTCTCACTAGGTATACACATCACTCTTAATGCCAGACAATGCTGCCCAACACAAAATTGTATTCTGTCTCATAATGCTTTGTCTAGGCACTTTTTCTATTTTCTTTTGCCCTACAGGTCTTTTGCTTACATAGTGTGGTTTCTGATTTTGAGGTTTTATTGGATTCCTGTGTTTACCAATGTGTGTCTCTCTGCTTCTATAAGTGCTTGTGTGTGTGTGTGTGTGTGTGTGTGTGTGTGTGTGTGTGTGTGTGTGTGTGTCATTTTTGGCTCTTTATTTCTATTCATTTTACTTAGGTTTATTTGTTTTAATTTTATCTATTCTTATAATCACTTTTTCAAATTCCTGTTTTTTTTTTTAAATATGGGAGACCAGAAAAGGATATAGATTTAATGAGCATGAAAATGGGGAGGATCTAGGTGGTCTTTTGGGAGAGAGAACCCTAATCAATATATATTGTCTAAAAATCTATTTCTACTAATAAGAATGAAATGTTATATTTTAATGGTTAATTATAATTCTTGATTCAATTCATAGTTGTATCTCAAATAAAAATGTTGATTTTATTTTTACAGTTTGAAGTAGTCTCATATAGAGTAGTGAGTGAATGAATAACTTTCTTTTCTTAAAATATATTATTATCAATTAGTACTCACAATGTTATAAAATATAGTAGTCATTGAATGTGGAATTATTCACTGTCTTTCTAATAATAACAAAAATTTTTTAGCAATAATAACCAGTGCATAAATGACTGTATTTAGGAAAACTACCTTCATTCTTATCTTCCTATATGAAAGGAATCGTATATTCTTAGTTTTGCCAACACACTTATGTGTCTTAGTTGCTGTTTTATTGCTGTAAAGAGATACCATGACCAATGCAATTCTCCTGAAAGAAGGCATTTGACTGGAGTTTGCTTACCATTGCAGAGGTTCATCTATTATCATCATGATGGAAACATGGTGACATGCAGGCAGACATGGTGCTAAAGAAGTAGCTGAGAGCTACATCCCAATCTGTAAGCAGTAAGGAGAGAGAGAGAGAGAGAGAGAGAGAGAGAGAGAGAGAGAGAGAGAGAGAGAGAGACTGGGCCTGTCATGGGCTTTTGAAACCTCAATGACCAACCCTAGTGGCACACTTCCTCCAGGATTGCCATATTTCCTAATCCTTCTAATCTTGACAAGGAGTTCCATTCCTGGTGAGTAATCAATCAACTATATGAGCTTATGGGGGTCATACTTATTCAAACAATCAGAGTCTAGTAATTGTGTAATATGATGGATTTGGTAAAATGAGGTGAGGAGATAAACAGTCTATATATTATGTAAAATTTAATTACATGCTTTTATAAATATAACTATTAGTCAAGTTCCCTAAAGGAACAGAACTGATAGATTTATATCTATATGTTAAAATGGTATTTATATAACTATTTCATGGGCCATGGGCCACCTATTCAAACAATGGACGTCTTGGGACAGAAAGACCAAGTATCTGGTTATTGTTCTGTCAACTAAGCTGGTTGTCTCAGAAGTCCCAATCTGGTGTTGAAATTCCAGATGATTAATATAGAGTTTCTGGTCTTCATTGTGTGGTGGGATCCTGAAAAATCAGGTTCTAATACAAGTAAAATATCATCTAAGGAACAGGGTAGTTGAACTTTCAAATGGAAGTGAGGGCAAGTAGACAAAAACAAAAACGTTCTTCTTCCATACCCTTTTATGTGGGCTGCTATCAGAAAGTGTGGCCCAGATTTAGGGTGAATATTCCCACCTCAAATGACCCAATCAAGAAAATCCCTCAAAAAATGTGCCTAACTGCTTGAGTTTTAGTTAATACCAGATATGATATAGTCCAGTTGACAACTAAGATTAGTCATCACACATATTCTCTACACTTCTACTCAAACCTGTGGTCTGAACAAAAGGTTTGTACTAATATTTACTATAACAGGAAATTCCTGAGATGAGGAGATGGCTTAGCAGTTAAAAGCACATACAGCTGCTACACAAATCTTACATGGTCTTATTAATAAAAAACAAAAACAAAAACAAAAACAAAAAAACAACTCAGTGCCAGCTATTGGGGTAAATTCTAAAATATCAGAGAGACAGACAAGCCACAGCTAACCTCACTTCATCAACTTCTTAGCCAATCCTGTTTTCTCAAACTGGAAGCCTCTGAGTCCTCCTCCAAATGGATCTCAGTTGAACTGCTGCTAAAGGCCTAAAATCTTAAAAGCCTCAAAGCTTAAAAAGCCACTAGCTCCTGGTTTTCATGTCTTATATAGCCTTCTGCTTCCTGCCATCACTTCCTGGGATTAAAGGCATGTGCCTTTCCCAAGCAAGACAGGAGATCTCAAGTACTGGGATTAAAGTTGTGTGTCACCATGCCTGGCTGTTTCCAGTCTGGCCTTGAACTCATAGAGATCCAGATGGATTTCTGCCTTTGGAATGCTAGGATTAATGGTGTATACTACCACTACCTAACCTTTATGCTTAATATAGTGGCTTTTCTGTTCGCTGACCCCCAGATAAGTTTATTGAGGTGCACAATATATCAACCACAGTTCCCCAGGTCAAGCCCACATGCTGCAAACCTGCCATAGTGTAGCTTAAGGCCGCAGGCTGTATCTGGCCTGAGAGACACAGTAGGAAGCTGTTTATAACTCCATTTTAGAATCTTTTTTTTAAAGCTTTCTCAGATTTTGGGTCGAAATTCTTGCCCCACATTGGGCTGCCAAATGTAGCTGGAAGTTTTCCTGTGTCCAGGATGGCCAGTGGTTGGGATAAAATTTTCCCACTTGTGTGCCCCAAGTAAGCACACAGAGGATTATATTAATTATAACTGCTTGGCCATTAGCTCAGGCTTATTATTGACTAGCTCTACATTTAAATTAACCCATAATTCTTATCTATGTTTAGCCTTGGGGCTTGGTATCTTTTCTCAGTTCTGCATTGTCATCATGCTTCCTCTTTGTCTGATTGGCAACTCCTGACTCTGTTTTCCTCTTCCCAGAATTCTCATTGTCTCTTTCTTGCCCCACCAACACTTCCTGTCTGGCTACTGGCCAATCCGCATTTTATTTCAACCAGTGTACAAAGGCATTATCCCATAGCATACAGCTTGGGAGGATTATTGATTACCTCCCTCTTTTGGGAGCCTTCACTTTGACTTCTGCTTGAAGTTCGTAGGGAGAAGGCATAGGCATTGGGCCCTTTCCAGCTCTGGAGCTTCTGTGACCTGTCTATCTGATGTGCTTGATGTCTTCTGCCAAAAGAGAAGCTATGGATTTGAAAGAGTGAAAAAAGGCTTTATGAGAGGATTTTAAGGGAAGAAATTGAAGAGATAAATAATGTCATTATATTATAACCTCAAAAAAAAAGCACATACAGCTTTGGCAGAGGACCCAATTTCAGCTCCTAGCATATATACTAGGAGGCTCATGAACATCAGTGGCTCTATATTTAGGAGATCCTTATGCTCCAAGTGTATCTTGACTCATCTGGACACATACAATCAAATATAGAAATTTTTTTCAAATATGCTTATTTATCTGTACATTTTCTCATTCTTCAGCTAAATTTATACTTAATTGAATGATTTTAAAAAGCTAAAATTTTCTATTTCACATGCTATAGACCTGTTATTTGAACTTATGTTCAAATGTTCAAAGACTGAGAGTCTTTCCAGGCAGAAAAGGAGCAATGTGTTAGTCTGTGTAGTTCAAATGTATGGCTCAACTTCAATTCAGTATTTAAAGAAAGTAAACAATCCAAACAATTCCAGGGCATAATTTTCTCTTGAAGCAATCAAAATTATTTTGAATCAATGGGATTTGAAGGAGGGTGCTCTTTGTAGAATTAATGTGATTACTTTTAAGAATCTAGTTACTTACTATTTATACATTCAGTAGTTTGCTTTGAATTGTCAGGCAAGAGACAATTCAGGAACATAACAGTTTTGAATAAACAATTTCATAGACACATTGTGCTTAAAAGAGTCATCCTCATTTAATTATTTTGTTATAGAAACCCTTGAAACAATAAATGGTATTGCTGCTCTAAATTGTGTTTTATTTTTGGAAGATTATAACCTTCAATATTTTTTTTAGGAAAATTTAAAAGTTGTTTTTCAGAAAAAATTTAAAACAGTTTATAATCTTCTACTTGGTAGGCAAAAGTACTATCTGACAAAACTATTCTTTGTATTTTTCTTCTATGTTTTCTCACATACAAACAGAAGAGTATATACCCCAAATAACTGTCATAAATAAGATTTTTCATGCCATCATCTTCAAACACATGATTATTTTGACTAACATTTATCCTCAAATGGTAATAAAATTCTGTTAAAAGTGTATATCTATTCTTACTAAAGATAAATTACTTGAATTCAATAAGCCAAGCCAATGGTGTTAGGTTCCATTAAAATGTATACATAATATCAGCTGTCTCTAAGTGATTAGAAATCTTCACACAAGCATAATGAACTACCAATGGATAAAGTAATCCTGACAATGCCCTACAGCCACCACCATTTTTTCCAAAGAAAACAAGTATAGACAACAACAAAGGAAACTATACAGCAATGAAAGAGAATGCATACAAGTAAACAGACTTGAGATTTTTCTTTAAAAAAATGAAAGGGAGATGAGCTTGGTTTCTCAGTGATGCTGTGGAGAGAAGGAGAAGAATATTATTAATAACACTTGCACTGTAGCATCTCTTGCCTTGTTTATACCAAGTAGACAGAAACGTACGCTTCCATCTAAGCATCACTGAATGTGAAGTAAATGTGTGAATGATAACATAAAAGACATAGTATAACTTTAGAGGGAATAAATTTGTGAGATCTCAATATCTAAGTCTTAAAGCAATCACCTAGTCTAAAATATACAATAACAATATTGAGTCTTTTGATTTGTTAGATATTTATAGAAAACAACAAACAACACCAACAAAAATATTGTTTTATTTTAAGTATTTTTCAATTAATATATTCTTGATTTTCTTTGTGCTTTTTACATTAATAAAATAAGTAGTCTATAAATAATGGGTTTAGTCTCAAATTTTGAGTATCTTGATTTTTCTGCATGCATTTATTTATTAAATGTATGTATAATGTAATTTCTAAAACAAGTTTAATGAACATCATAATGTTCAAATCATATGAATATGTTTCAAACTATACTGCAATTAAATAAAAATAAATTTATATGGTTAAAGGTAATATTTAGAGAAATATTTATAATTTTAATGTCTATACTGATAAAATACAGCTCTTAAATATAAGATATGTTTATTTATGATATTGTCATATAAGAATTAATTTTAGGTTAAAAACAATACTACAGAGAAGGAAGCAAAGTGATAAAAATGAGAAAAATTAAACAAAACTGATTATTTGAAATAGCAATAAAATGATAAAAATACAATCTTGTCAATATTTTCAAGTAAAAGAAAACCCAATTAACTAACATAAAAGGAAATGAGGGGACAATGAAATCATTTAACAGCCCAGTGGATTAAGACACTTGCTGGCAATCTTGATACCCTTCATTCAATTCATGAGTAAAAAGAGATAAGTGTAAACACAGCAAGTTGCTCTCTGAACTACTTACATGTTACAGTATGAAAGCTTCTACACACACACACAAACACACACACACACACACAAATAAGTAAATAAATGCATTTTTTTACTTTATAAATGGGAGAAAAAGCAAATTCATAAAACTTCAAAATATTAAAAACTTAGTATAAAAATGTATATAAATCAATTTGACAACCTAAATAATATAGAAAAATTAAGAGATACATATTACCAAAAGTAAGCTTCCTATGAAATTAAAAAAAATTCTATTTCAAATAAAACCATTTTCAGTTAAAAACTTCAACTCTTTCTGGCTTCATTGGCCTGTGAATTCAGTAAAAGATTAAGAGATAAACCAATCTTAGAAGAGTACTTCAACAAAATAGATATAAGAAATGCTTCTCCACAGTTTTTCTGAAGCCAGCATTGAATTTTTTTCCAAAATCAAATGAAAATAACACTGGAAAATTATAAAGCAATATTCCCTGTAAGACTTCCGAAATATAACCATTTAAATCTGTCATCAAGTTCCTGTATTCACTCACTAAGGAAGTTGAAATTTAAAACCAATTCAAAATTTATTCAGTGACTATGAAAGAAAAAATATTCCATATCTATAGTGTCTGTCTTTGTATATAAAAATCAAAATATAAATACATACAAGTTAATGCACGAAGAATAATATAAAAAGTGAAAAAAATGAATACATATGACCATACATGTCACATGTTGCCTAATGATATAAATATTTTTAGGAAAATATATAGCTCACTGGTTTTGTCATTGTCAGAACATCATAACTTCTTACACAAATTTTGATGATACATGTTAGACCATGAGTCTTCTTGTTGTGATCTAGTTAGACACTATTGCATTCATGAGAATAGTGTGTGCATAGTACAGCATACCACCCTACAGTAAACATGTTTTTTAAAAAAATCAGTACTTCATAAAATAGCAAAAGAAACTATAGTGTTGCCAATACATGTGGTGGTATTTTGTTCCCCAAAATATTGTACACCCTAATAAACTTATCTATGGTCAGAGAACAGGACAGCCACAATATTAAACATAGAGGATAATCAGCAGTAGCACACGCCTTTTATCCTAACATTCCAGAGGCAGAAATCCCTCTGGATCTCTGTCAGTTCAAGGCCACATTGGAAACAGCCAGGGATGGTGACACAAACCTTTAATCCCAAGAAGTGAGCTCTTAATCCCAGGGAGTGATGGCAGAAAGCAGAAAGATATAAAGCATGGAGATCAGAAACTAGCAGCATTTGGCTGGTTAAGCATTTGGCTTTTGAGCCTGAAAGCTTCAATCTGGATGATTCATTCTGGATGAGGACTGAGAAGCTTCCAGTCTGAGGAAACAGGATCAACTGAGGAACTGGAGAGGTGAGGCAGCTGTGGCTTGTTCTGCTTCTCTGATCTTCCAGCCTTCACCCCAGTAACTGGCTTCAGGTTTGATTTTATTAATAAGAACTTTTAAGGTTCCTGCTACAGATACACAAACCAGTAACTGTCATAAGCTAAACTTTCAGATATACTTTGCCAAATTGACTTTCATATAAGTTACAATATGCACAACAGCTGTGTCTATATCAGCATTACAACATACATAAATATGCCTTGATCTATCTTACAATAACTGTTTCTTAACCAAGAAATATGAATGTTCACCTCCATTAAAATCACATGGGCTCAGTGCTATAAATCTGCAGTCTCTGTTGACTAAACCCTTATGTAGAATATGACTACACAGAGTATGTTAGAAAAATTCATAATTGAAATAAAATACATTTTTTTAGGATCAAGAGCAGGAGCAGAAAATAAAATATAAAATGGAAAAACAGACAAGCTTTTTATAATGAGGTAAAAGTTATTTATCTTGAATAAGACAGAAGTTATATGATTATATAAAATTATGAACGTCAACCAACTAATTCACTTAACAAAATTTTATTACATGTACAATATCCATGAAAAGACAAAGTAATAGCTTAATAAAGAAAGAGCAGATAAAAGGAAACTAAACACCAGGATGTTTTTCTTTCTATTTTTATACTTTTTATTCACGAGGCCACACTTCATCACAAATAAAGAACAGTTTTTGATGTGTTATTCCTACTTGAAATGTTCTTTGCAGTATTAGAAAAAATGAAACAGCTGTTAATGAATCCCATCCTACACAATAATATCAGTGCCCACATAGCCAGCCAGAGTTCGTTCATAATCTAAAATTATCACAATTAATTTGTATTTCAAATTAACTATATTAATATGACAACACATCTGCCTCCAAACTAAAAGAAATATTTTTAAGAGCATGTCTTCTTATGGACTTAGTTTTAAAATGAGTACATTTGGCATATTAATAAAGTAGTAACTTTTAAATGGGTGTTTTGTAAAAGCAGAAATTCTGAATATTAATACAATGTAGGAAATGTCAGGAGGGACAAACAATACAGAAGCTGGGAATAATCCTCTCACAGACAAACAAGTATAAACATACATTCAGAAACCAAACAACCAGCAAAGAAAATGTTGAAGACAGATAAAAGACCATAGTGCATTGTATTTATCATACTAAAACATAATTACAAAATGGAACTTTGAAGAAGGCAGAAAAAAAACTGTTAGCTGTTACATGGCACTCCCTCAACTCCAAGCTGCATCACACAGAGCAGAAAGGTAAGAGAATTAACAGCAGGAACTTAAAGTGAAATTTCCTACCTGGATCACCATGGTGTAAACCTGTGTCACTAACAAATCAGTGTTTACAGACAGGGTTCTCAGATTTCCACGGTACTAGGCAGAAAATCTGGCCCCAAAGAGAAAACTTGCACTTTCAGCAGAATAAAAATCAGCTGAAGCCAGCTGTATCATGAAGAAGTACAGATCTGATGCTGAACAAGGTTCAATCAAATTACTATCACCCCAGGATGCTGAAGGTCTATTTTCACAAAGTCAGCCCTCCATTAGTCTCATGAGACCCAAAACTGAGAAAGCCATAAATGTTTCCATTACCAGGTTTGTCTCTGAACACAGCCTCTGAATGTCTACAGTGCTAGATGAAGGCAAACTGCCTTCTTCATAGGACTTCTATTAAAGTGAATCAAGCCTGTTGCTGAGTCTGGGTAGTTTTGGACCTGACATTCAACACAGTATCAAATTTTTTTTGTTATTTATAATCTGCTCCATCTGTTTAATGGTACTTGCACATATATTATTTCAGGGTTAATGACTCAGTATTAGATGGCAAATTATACAAATGACCCAGTGTAATCTGACTGCTGTGCTCTTGTTTCCTTACTGAATTATTGCCTTTCTCACTTGCATAACTGTGGGAAATGAGGCTCTCATAAAGTCTTTTTAATCATAATGTAATTTCAGTTAATGATATGATAACATGACATTCTCTCAAAACTTAAGCTGATAGTACTGCTCTTACACTAATAACTGTATTATTAAATAACTGTGTTTTGTTCTTAAATATTTTTAGTCACATTTTCTTTGGATTAACTCAAAGATGGAAGTTAAAATTTCTGCATAAAATGGCAAATTGTTATTTAAATTTAAAGTTCCTATAAGTTTAAAACAATGGTTAAATTGAGAAATGCATTAATCTATAAAGCTAATAATTTCTACTGAAAAATAAAATAATAGCAGACTATTGATTACAACTCAAAAAGTTATATTTCCTTTCTAGAATTTACCTTGAAGACCTATATTTGTGGCCTGTACATTACCACATGGATATTTAAAAATTATCTCAAATGTAGTTGTCAATAAAAATATTCTTTATTTCCAGGATAACCATACATTTTGGATATGGAGCCCAATCATATTTTAGAGTGAGTGTGTAAACCAGGACTATCCTAAGTAACACCAAATATATAGTCACTTTTTCCTTCTCAGAAAATAGCATCCCTTTCCATTTATTTCCAAACATCCTGATCTGTAGATGGCAAGTAGAGAGAGAAGGGTGGGGATTGGGCCTGGCATGGGCTTTTGTAACCTCAAAGCCTACCTTGAGTAGTATACTTCTTCCAACAAGGTGACAATTCTTAATCCTTCCCAAACAGTTTTATTAACAGATGACCAAGATTCAAACCAACAAGTATTCCGATTCTACATCATTTATTATAAGTGATTAATCATATTTGAAGATTGTTATTTATGGAAAGTTCTGAAAAGACTTCTCTTGGATGCCAGACAATTATTGTATACAGCTTATTATATATAAATCAAAATTAATTGTTAAGAATTAAATTTTAGTATATCTTCATTTTAGTGATATATGACAAAAGAAAATTGAGTATATACTATTACATAAAATAAAAATGTCCATGGGCATATACACATGCATACTTTAAAACTGAAACTGAAGTGAATATTGTGGACAATTTCTGCAAGAAATGCCACTACAAATTACTGTATACTATCATAAAACATATAAAACAAGCAATATACATGTGGCTTGTTTTTTGTAATGTTTTTGTTTTTAATTGCCAGCTCAAGGAAGTCACTAATTACTGAAACATAATTATATAAGTTTAAGTAGACACTAATTAGCAAATGTGCCATTATAGTGGTAAGAAATTACCAGAATTTTTACTTTAAAATACATGTATGCTAATTTCTTTCACTATAAACTGAATAGATATAAATATTTCACTATACAAAATAAATTCTCAGATAAATTTCAGTATAACAAACATCTAATTTTAACTAAAACAGAGTTTGAATATTGATATCTTAATTAAATATTTTATTCTCATCAAAATATTATTTTATATTTAATTAAATTATTTTGCATCCATGTTTGCACACATACCATAATATATGTGTGGAGTATAGAAGATAAATTTTAGTCATAAGTTTTCTTCTTTACATTTTAAGTTCTGGAAACCAACTCAAGTCATCAGTATTGGTTGTGGGGACATTTAAAAGATGAAAATTTTCATTGGCCAACATTCAAGTCATCAAAAGCTTAATAAGCATAAATATATTCACACCGTAGGAGATACAAAAGATTGATTCAAAGAAATATTATGACATTCTTGCTATAGTAAATTACAAGCATATGTCCAAAGTCATAATTTTTCCTTTTGTAAAAATGCATCTTTTTCTCACAGAAGATATCTGTATTAGAATTTCTAATCTCTCCACTTCTTCCAGTTCCTCGCCATCTTCCCTCCTATCAGGATCCATTTCTGTCTGTAATTAGAAAACAAACTTATAATGGATAATAACCAAGTATAATATAATAAGATAAAAAAGCTAACATATCAGGATCAGGCAAATCAAACAAACAAACAGAAGAAAAAGTGCCCAAGAAAAGACACAAGAATAAAATAACCACTTATTAGCACACTCAAGAATTATAAAAAAAAAAAACAAACAGTAAACTGGAAGTCATAATACATGTGCATAAGACCTAATGTAGACCTGTGCAGGCCCTGTTTATGCTACCTCAGTCTCTTTGAGCTCCAATGTTCTTTCATCATGTTTATTTAGAAGACCTTTTATTCTTGGTTTCCTCAATACCATCTGGCTCTCACATTTCCAAATCTTCTGCAGAAGGATGCTTCTCTTAATGATGGCTGAGGACAGTTGAGATCTGTATGTATACCAGAATATTATTAAGAGTCATTATATTGCCATATTGTTTAAAGTGCAGTAGAATGTAGTTTTCCCTATGTTCCAAGGACTATCTAGTCTCAGATTCCTGGTCACTCAAGAAATGTCAGACATGGGTTCCAGTTCATGGAATGCGTCCACAAGTTATATCAGATATTGATTGGTTACTCTCACAAGATATATGCCACCATTGGACTAGCATATGTTGCAGGAAGGACAACATTAGTTGATTCAAGGCTTTGTAGCTGTGTGGTGTTTGTGTTTCTCTTTTGTTAACATACAGAGTACCTTCCTGTAACAAAGATGCTAGAATATAGGGATAAGAGCTCTATGCAGGTACCTGCTTGTTTTCTCCATATTCAATGAGTTGTTTAGTTTTTGTCAGCAATGGATCCTTTCCATCAGTTTGTCCAGAGCATCCATACCAGCCAGGGTTTGGGGGGGATGTTCATGGGACCCCTTTGGCCAACAATTTAACTATATAATCCAGTCCCAGTACTGAAAGCTCTGCTTAGTGGCAAGAGATTGCTAATTGGGATTTGATCTTCCCCATTATTTGGCAATTTCAGTTAGGTTACCCTTGTATATGTAAATAATTTAGAAATCTTCTACTGTCTTAGGTTTCAATACTACTGCTTAAATGTCCCTTAATTTTGGCTATTTCTTCCAGTATTCCATCCTTCATCTCACTCTTCCTTCCCCTTCCCACTTGATCCTCCTGTTCCATTACCTTCGTCCCTCCTTTACTATCTATTATCTTTCCCTTCCTAATGAGATGTATTTCTTCCCCCATTCCCTATCTTAATATTTAACTCTATGTTTCTAGGGATTGTAGCTTGGTTGTCAATGACTGAGAGCTAATATAAACAGATAAGCAATATATACCACATTTCTCTTTCTGGGTCTGAGATACCTCACTCAGAATCATTTAGAGTATTTTCTAATTCTCTCTATTAACTAAAATTTCTGATTGTATTTTTAGAATGGCTGAGTATTACTCCATTTCTATTGTATAGACCCAACTCATTTTATTTTTTTTCTTTTGAGGGACAGCTAGGTTGCTTAGAATTTCTGGCAGTATAACTTGATCAACAATAAACATGTTTGAACAAGTGTCTCTGTGGTAGGATGAAACAACTTTTGAATATATGGCCAAAAGTGATATAGTTAAGTCTTTAGGTACATTGATCCTCATCTTCCTGAAGAACTGCACACTGATTACCATGGTGGCAATACAATCTTGCAGTCCCACAAAAATGGATGAGTGTTCTGCTTATTACACATCTGCCTCGGTGTGAGCTGTCACTTGTATCATTGAAGTAAGCCATTCTGTTAGGTGTAAGATGAAATTTAAAAGTAGATTTGATTTGCATTTACCTGATGACTCATGATGTTGAAATTTTTTTAAACGTTTCTCAACCATTTGACTTTCCTTTTTTGAGAATTCTCTGTTTAGATCTGTATATCATTTTTAAAAATTGGTTTATTTGATTCCTTGACATCATGTGTTTTGAGTTCTTTATACTTTGGATATTAATCCTTGCTGTGGGATGTTCTGTATGCTATGATTGGTTGATGAATAATCGCTGATTAGCCAGTAACCATGCCGAAGTATAGGTGGGACTAACTGAGAGGAGAATTGGGGAAACAGGAAGGCAGAGTGAGAGATGCCAGCCTGCCATCCAGGGAGCAACATGTAAAGGCAACAGGTAAAGCCATGGAACACGTGACAACATATAGATTAACAGAAATGGGCTGAGTTAAGTGTAAGAACTAGTCAATGATAGGTCTGAGCTAATGGCTCAGCAGTTTAATATAAGTTTCTGAGTGATTATTTTATAAGCAGCTGTGGGGTCTGTGGGGTTGGGCATGACTGGAGAAACCTCCAGCTACAAATGGCACCCAAAACCTGAGAAAGAAGATTCCACATTGGAGCATAAAACAGCTTCCTAGTTGTCTCTCTCAAGTTAGCAGCAGCCTGCGTGTTTGAATTATTATGGCAGGTTCCTGGCATGTGCACTTGACTTGCAGTATGGCAGGAATAAGGTGTCTGTAAGCAGTACATTATGCTGAAGCATGGTGGATTTAGCCTTTGCTAATACAAAAACAAAACAAAACAAAAAAAAGAGCTTTCTGGGCTACACGCTGCTTTGATAGAATTGCTTCGATAGAACTGCTTCTGATATTTGATGGTACACATGGCTCCAGACCCAGAGCTGGGGGTAAACTGTACCACTGGCACATTGGGAAGTTGATAGGGGCAGAGCCCGCAGCCACAGCTGCCATTTCAGTCTTAGAAATGTTGAAGTTTAAATCAATAGGTTCACAATAAGTCAGATTCAGATACAATAGTTTATAATGTGTGTAAATATGTACATAGGCTTGGAACAGAGAGAAAAAGAAATATATACAGTTATATAAAAATACATAGTTTTAAAAATAAAGTCTTTAAAGAGACAGTAAAGGTGGGATAAAAATAAGCTTCATAAAGATGGATATTACACAGAGAATCTGGATTGTGTTGTCTTTGGGATTTTTAACTGCACAAAACATTTGATTGTACAAGCTGTTGAGTTAAGCCAATATGTATATTTTAAAGATACCTTGACTTCAAAATTTGGATCTAAGGATATGTTGCTTTGTAAAAGAGGCTCTGCTTTTGTTTCCACAGAAAGCCACAGGCTATGGATTTGTTCCAGATTAAGACACATCAGGTTTGACCAGCAAAGACCCCCTGGAAGTTCTCTGATGATAACATGGCCCACATGATCCAACATCCAGAATGGTTTCAAGGAAACTGGCTCAAACAATACAGCCTCACAGACTACCCCTTAAGCCTAAAATTTTCTTTGTGTCCCCATAAGATACAGTACCCCCATCCAGCAGGAAATAATAAGAAAAGCTATGTCCAAATTCCCAAACATACCAAGCTGGCTTTGGAGATGGAATTAGCTCACTCCTCTAAACCCAAGTATATTGCTATAAAAAAAGTTAATTATAAATATAATATCTTTCTAAAAGAAGAAAGGGGGATATGATATAGATATATTGGATATAGATATGATAGGATAAAAGGGTAGACTAATGAACCTACTTTTAAAGAGCAACAACTGAGAGACCGGCCCCCAGTTTCCATCCTGCCTCGCACTTCCCTTCTGGACCAGAGGTTCTGGCCACTGGGCAGGTTCCCTTCTAGCCCTACTGGGAAGGCTCCCCTTCTCTATGATCCCCAGCAGATCCTGCAATCTCCATGCCCTGCACCCACGCCCATCCATCTGAGACCCCAGCCACTTCCTGTGACTTAGAGACCAGCCCCCAGCTCCCATCCTGTCCACAGACTTCCCTTCTGGACAAGAGGTGAATGTCTGGGCTCAGCCTAGATTCCATCCATGGGCACCAGCCATCCCGGGGAAGACCTGCCTGACTTGGCCCCAGGTTCTGGCCACTGGGAAGGTTCCCTTCTAGCCCTACTGGGAAGGCTCCCCTTCCCCAACACCCCCGGCAGACCCTGCAATCTCTATGCCCTGCCCCCATGCCTATCTACTGGAGACCCCAGCCACTTCCTGAAACTTAGAGACTGGCCCCCAACTCCCATCCTGCCCCAGACTTCCCCTCTGGACAAAAGCTCCCATCCTGCCCTGGAGTTCCCATTTGGACAAGAGAGCTCCCATCTGGAAAAGAGAGACTTCCTGAATCTGTCAGCACTGTCTGGACCAAGTGCTCTGATAAGACCAAGAACGAACCACAAGGAGATGGGCAGACTTCATTGCAGAAGTACATACAACAAAATGAAGAGCAATACAGCATCACCAGAACCTAGCTCTCCTCCAACATCTAGACCTGAACATCAAAAATTGGAAGAAGCAGAAGAAAACAGCCTTGTTAATAACATCATGAAAAAGGTAGAGGCTTATATAGAGGAAAAGTCAAAAAATGGGAAGAACGCTATAAAAACTAGAGAAAAGGACAAATAAAGTAGAAGAAAACAATAAAGCACTGAAAGAATATCATGAAAAAGCAATGAAACAAATGAAGGAAACAGTCCAAGACCTGAAAAGGGAAATAGAAAAAATGAAGAAGACACAAAGAGAGGGAATGCTAGAAATAGAAAATCTGAGTAAATGAACAGGAACTTCAGATGCAAGTATAACCAACAGAATGCAAGAGATGGAAGAGAGGATCTCTGGCGTTGAAGATACTGTAGAAGAAATAGATTCATCAGTCAAAGAAAACACTAAAGCCAACAAAGTCATGACCCAAAATGTTCAAGAAATTTGGGACACCATGAAAAGATGAAACCTACAAATAATAAGGATAGAAGAAGGAGAAGAATACCAACTCAAAGGCACAGAAAATATATTCAACTGAATCATAGAAGAAAACTTTCCCAACTTAAAGAAGGAAATGCCTATGAAGATACAAGAAGCCTATAGAACACCAAACAGACTAGACTCCCCCAAAAAATATGTGTCCCCGTGCCACATACTAATTAAACAACTAAATGTACAGAATAAGAAAGAATATTAAGAGCAGCTGAGGAAATAGGCCAAGTGACTTATAAAGGCAAACCCATCAGAATAACATCTGATTTCTCAATAAGACTTTGAAAGCCAGAAGGACCTGGACAGATGTAATGCAGACAATAAGAGACCATGGATGCCATCCTAGACTAATATACCCAGCAAAACTTTCAATCATCATAGACAGAGTGAACAAGACATTCCAAGACAAAGCCAGATTTAAACAATACTTATCCATAAACCCAGCCCTACAGAAAGCACTAGAAGGAAAATTTCAACCTAAGGAAGTCAGATACACCCTCGAAAACACAGGCAATAGATAATCCCACAGCAGTAAACCCCAAAGAAGAGAAGTACACACACACTACCACCAAAATTAACAGGAATGAACAATCACTGGCCATTAATATCCCTTAGTATCAATGGAATTAATTCACCTATAAAAAGCCATAGGCTTACAGAATGAATATGAAAGCAGGACCCATCTTTCTGAAGGGTTGAGGGTCAAGGGAAAGACAACTTGGTGGAATGGGAGATCCCAGCTGGATCAAGAACAGAGAGGGAGAACAAAGAATAGGAGACCATAGTAAATGAAGACCACATGAGTATAGGAAGAAGTAAAGTGCTAGAGAGGCTCACAGAAATCCACAAAGATATCCCCACAATAGACTGCTGGCAATGGTTGAGAGACAGCCCGAACTGACCTACTCTGGTGATAGGATGTCCAAACACCCTAATTGTCATGCTAGAAACCCCATCCAATGACTCAGGGAACTGGATGCAGAGATCCACAGCTAGGCCCCGGGTGGAGCTCCGGGAGTCCAATTAGAGAGAAAGAGGAGAATTTATATGAGCAAGAATTGTTGAGACCATGGTTGGTAAAGCACAGGGACAAATAGCCAAATGAATGGAAACACATGAACTATGAACCAATAGCTGAGGGGCCCCCAACTGGATCAGTCCCTTTGAATGGGTGAAGCAGTTGATTGGCTTGATCTCTTTGGGAGGCATTCAGGCAGTGGGACAGGTCCTGTGCTCATTGCATGAGTTGGCTGTTTGAAACCTAGGGCTTATGCAGGGTTGCTTGGCTCAGGCTGGGAGGAGGGGACTGGACCTGCCTGGACTGAATCTACCAGGTTAATCTCAGTCCTCGGGGGAGACTTTGCCCTGGAGGAGGTGGGAATGGAGGGTGGGCTGGGAGAAAGGGGAGAGGTGCGGGAGGGGGAGAACAAAGGAATCCGTGGCTGATATGTATAACCGAATGGTATTGTAAAATAAAATAAAATAAATAATATATGAAAAAAATAAAAAGCAACAGCTTGTTTTAAAATTTTTACATTGCTATGGTTTTTAGTTTATTGATATAAGTTTAAACTTAATTTTGTTATACTGTATATATATTTTTACTCTTGTTTGAGGTATTATGTTTATGTAACTCATTTAAATTATAATGAATAATTGAGAAATAGATTAATAGTCATTTATGATAGTCACACTTACAGTCACATTAGTTAAGTTTTCTAGGTATACATAGATATAATTCAGTTAGGTAGGTAGTCTTCAAACACTTCAAAGGCCTACAGAATATGGCATTTATAATATTGTTTTTTTAATTTAGACTTTCTGGAGAGTGAGACATGTCTGCTCCTGGCAGTACCGATTTACTTCAGAGAGGATGATGGGCATTAAAGATATTCCATATGGAGTTTATCTTCACCTTGGCAAAAATAGCCACTTGGGCAATAAACTGCTCTTGCCTGGACTGCTTGATCGACTAGACATGCAGGACCCATAGGAAGGTGACCACTGAACTTTCCTTGCTGAAATGGTCCTTCAGGTTCCTGCTTTGCAGAGGAAACTTCCAGACATTCTACAGGACACAGAGAAAAGTGACTGAGAGACTATAGACCTGTGGGTTGAAGACAGATGCACCAACATTACAGAAAATCTTTGGATGACTGTCCAGCCTGTCAGCTGTCTCTGTCTACCCTGCAAGACTCCTGAAAGTTGCTTGTGTCCTTCTCCCATTTTCAGGTAATATTATATCCTTCTTGGGTCTTTGATGTAGTTGAAGACTAGATAGTTATGATTTCCTCAGTTACAATAAAAGATAAGTTAGATATGAAACCTTAGACTCACAAATATAGGATACATAGGATTTCTTCTTTAATATTGTAACTGTAACTCTTGCTTAATAATTGTTTTGTTATATGTAATTTTACTATGTTAAAATTACTATGTTTTTCTTAAAAAAAAAACAGAAAAGGGGAAGTGCTGTGTGATGTCTTGTATGCTGTAAAAATATGTTGCTATGAATGATTGATAAATTAACATTGATTAGCCAGTAGCCAGGCAGGAAGTATAAGCAGGACTAGCAGAGAGGAGAACTGGAGTAACAGGAAGGCAGAGTTAGAGATGCCAGCCTGCCGTCCAGGGAGCAAAAAGTGGTTGTACAAGCTTGCATTCCCACCAGCAGTGGAGGAGAGTTCCCCTAGTTCCACAACCTCTCCAGCATAAAGTGTCTTCAGTGTTTTTGATCTTAGCCACTCTGACAGCCTGGATCAAGAAAAGAGAGGGAGAACAAGGAATAGGAGACCATGGTAAATGAAGACCACATGAGAAGGGGAGGAAGCAGAGAGCTAGGGAGGCCCACGGAGATCCACAAAGATACCCCCACAAAAGACTGCTGGCAATGGTCGAGAGACGGCAGGAACTGACCTACTCTGGTGATGGGATGGCCAGACACCCTGTTAGTTGTGCCATAAACCCCATCCAAGGAAGGTCTGAGGAATCTGGATGCAGACATCCATGGCTGGGCCCCTGGCGGAGCACTGTGAGTCTAATTAGTGAGAAAGAAGAGGGTTTATATGAGCGAGAATTGTTGAAGCCAAGGTTGGATAAAGCACAGGGACAAATAATCAAATGAATGGAAGCACAGGATCTGTGAACCAAAGGCTGAGGGGCCCCCAACTGGATCAGGCCCCCTGAACGGGTGAGACAGTCATTTGGCTTGATCTGTTAGGGAGGCAGCTGTGTGTTGGTGCCGGTCATGGGCTCCTTGCATGAGTTGGCTGTTTGAATCCTGGGACCTATGCAGGGACGCTTGGCTCGGTCTGGGAGGGGGGGACTGGACCTGGCTGGACTGAGTCTACCAGGTCAATCCCGGTCCTCGGGGGAGACCTTGATCTGGCGGAGGTGGGAATGGGGGGTGGGGTGGGGGATGAGGAGGGGGGTGAGAGTGGGAGAACAGGGGAATCTGTGGCTATTATGTTGAACTAAATGATGTTGTAAAATAAATTTACTAAAAAAAAAAAGAAATAAAAAAATCAAATAGGATAAATACATGTATTGTTATAATCTATTCATCTGCATTTTTAGTCATCAAATATATTTTATATATATATATATATATATTATAATATATGCTTAAAATTATATATGTTAAAATACTCTTGATAAAGCTACACCACAACCCCTACCTGTACTCAAGGTTTAGGGAAAATTTCAGAAGAGAAGACAAAAAGATTGTTAGGAGTCATAGGGCCAGGAAATATGTTGCAAGATTGTGTCTTCTAGTTATATTAAGGATGTCACACCCATAAACGAACAATGCAGCTGTATAAATAAAACATGATTGTAGTATCAGTTGACATACTAACATAGATAGGGGTAAGCTCATGGATTGCTATCCCTATATGAAAAGCTATAGGTAATCATCAAAACTCCAGAAAGGAGAATTTGTCTTATACAAGCCTATGAAAGGTTGTCCATTCACAAATGGTCCACCATAAAATAATATACATGCAGGTAAAATGGACCAAACAGGTTGAATCTACTCTCTCTCTCTCTCTCTCTCTCTCTCTCTCTCTCTCTCTCTCTCTCTCACACACACACACACACACACACACACACACACACACATGCACACACACATGCACATATATATGTATTTATATTTAGATTAATACATCTATGTTATCTATTCATAATATATATATATATATATATACAAATATAATTAAAGAGAAATATTCTATATATTTTAGAGGGAAGAAGGAGAGTATCAAGAGGATAGAAGTAGGAGGGGGAAACTAAATGATTGTATTTAAATTAATAATGAAACAAAATAAATATATGTGAAAAACCAGCATGTAACTATAAAATGTCTTTGAATGCATACTGAATGAACAATATCCATATTTTGTTGTGCTGAATTATTTATTACAATAATCAGATGACTATTGTGCAGTTTAAAAAACAATAGTGATATCTTGTTTAATTATCATATATTTATTTTGTGACAATTAGAATAAGAATTTAGAACAAAGAAGTGATTTAAAAATTCTCCTATTTCTCCACATTTCCATTTGTACTTATAGCTGCTTCCTTAACCCATGTATTTTGTATTCTATAAAGGTGGGTATTTCCAAAGTCTCTAAAAATCACACTTTTCACTTTTTTATATGTATATTGACTTTTATTTTAGAATATTATCCATGAAACATTAGCTTCTCTATTCTTTTCTTTTTTTTTTGTTTTTGTTTTTGTTTTTTGAGACAGGGTTTCTTTGTGTAGCTTTGCGCCTTTCCTGGAACTCACTTGGTAGCCCAGGCTGGCCTCGAACTCACAGAGATCCGCCTGGCTCTGCCTCCCGAGTGCTGGGGCTTCTCTATTCTTAATAATTTGCCTTGAAAACAAGTGCTAGCAAAATAAATATATTACCAATGATCTTTATTTTTCCATTTAAAATGTGTCATATTCTTTGATGACACTAAAAATTCTATTTCAGTAGACTACATTTTGGAAAATAAGTTATTTTTGCCAGAATATATAAAGAACCACAGATTTGCTTTTCTTATTTATAGAGGACAGATTGATTCCAAAGACTTAATAGAGGGTTAAGAATTTGGACCTTTGCTGACACCATATTCACCCATCTGATTACCAGGGCAGGCTAGTTCAGGCAACTTTTCCACTATTGCTAGTAGTCTAATCTGAGGTCATCCTTGTGGATTCCTGGATATTTCCCAGCACCACGTTTCTCCTTTACCCTATAATGTCTCCCTCTATCAAGATATCTCTTCCATTGCTCTCCCACTCCATTCCTCCCACTGTCATCATAGAGCCTTCATCCAGCAACTGATCAAAACAGATGCAGTGATTCACAGCCAGGTCCCAGGCTGAGCTTAGGGAGTCCAGATGAATAGAGGGAATAGGGATTATATGAGCAAGGGGGGGGGTCAAGATTTTGATGGGGAAATCTACAGAGACAACTCAACCAAGCCTTTAGGAACTCACATACTTTAGACTAATAGCTACAGAATCTGCATAGGAATAGACTAGGCCCTCTGCTTATGGAGTTGTGTAGCTTGGTCTGTTTGAGGAGACCCTGGCAGTTGCATCAGGATCTATCCCTGGTGCTTGAACTGGCTTTCTGTAGCCCATTACCTATGGTTGGATGCCTTGCTTACACTTGATGCGGGGTAGAGGGGCTTGGTCCTACCTCAATTGAATATACCAGACTTTGCTCTTTGATGACTCCCCATGGGAGGCCTTTACCCTTTTAGAGGAGGGGCTGGAGAGGAAGCTGAGGGAGGAAGCTGGGAGGGAGCAGCAGGAGGGATGAGAAGGGATCTGTGGTTGGTATGTACAATTAATAAGACTTTTTTGATAAAAAAAATGTACCTTTACATTTTAGTATCAATTTAGAGGTCTGCAACTGAATGTTGGAAATTTGGAACACTATCTCAACACTGATATACACATTTGATTAGGCTTTATTTATGAAATAATCTGGGAGGTCTATAGCATCTCAAAATAAGTTTTTTCAAAGTTTAAAAATGAAGCTTTAAGTTTTCTAGAAGCTTATAAATTAGTAACTAATCATATACTCACTTTAAAGGAAGTCTCATGAGGAATTCCCTGGAATACCTTATTTATATCTCTGCCAGTACAGTTCTGAAGAGCATTGAAAATGAGTTCCTTAAAACTACTTAATGACTCCTATCTAATTCTTCATTCCTCACACTTTAGGCTGTGTGGAAAGTTGGTTATCTTTCTGAAATGGTTGTTATTAAGAGAGGTTTTACATGTATATAGTGTAGGATTACAAATTATCTGATTCATATACATTTTGAAGACCATATTTTTGTGTTTTATATAATTATTATAAAACATTAATTTTGACTGAAGATTCTTAAATGAATATTTGGGTAACTAGACATTGTCTTCTTTATCATTTTTATATCTTATTATTTTCTTTCATGTATCTAATTTTCACTTTACTGTTCACTGATTGAAGCTGATATAGTTGAATTAAACTTCAATGTGTCATTTCTATTGTAGTCATTAGAAAGTCAAAATGGCTATATATTTACATTTCACAGGTACAATTAAAATGTAGATTGTAAAGGTAATCACTTCCAAAATCATTTTAAATTTGTAAAAATGTAGATAACCCAATTATAAAGTTGATTCTGAGTATATCACTTCTGAAATAATAAAAAGGGAATTCATCATTCCACAACAAATCTCTATGAGGTATTTACACATATATTTGATTTTATTGATGAAATTTTACATACAAAAGCATATAATTCACGATGTAAGGAGAACTGATTTAGAATTCCATTATGAAAGCCATATAGTAGTATTCAAGTTAGAATGCAACACTTCAATTTTAGTTTTTCTACTAGATAACTTTATGAGATTTTTAGGAATTTTAGTATACCTTCCTGAGCCCCATTTTTATACTCACTGTAAATATATAGTATAATAAATAAGAATACTTGTAAAGTACAAATTGATGCTCTTTATTTGTAACTCTTAGTTACCAACTGGTAATGTCTATATATTTGTATTTCACATTTAGTTTCTATCTTATCAGTCAACTATACAAATATGTGTTTATGACATTTCTTCCAATATAAATCATTAAACCTGTTATTTCTTGTTATTATGTTTTACTTTCATATATATTTAAAGATGTACAATGGGAAAATAATATGAATATTATTGCAAATTAATTAATTTGGTATTTTCTTAATACACTGACTCTGAAAGCTTTTAAGATATTTTTCATATTAGCACTAGAATATTTGTGTTCTTTATTGTTCCTTAATACTAAAAAGGGAGAAATAGATTTAATAAAGTAATATGCTAATAGTAATCAGTAAGTTCACATGGAATGAATTTAGTTGGTAACATTTCATAATTAAGGCTTGACTGTCTGACCTTATTATGTTCTGAAGTTTCAAGTTCCATATTTTTGTTTGGATAGATTTTTGGGTTATGACAAATTCCTAGATATATGTAGCCAATGCTAAAGTGCCAGAGAAAATTAATTGATTATTCAAAAGTTTTCTCTGGTGACCCTGTTGTCACTGTCCTCCTCTTTCCTCCCATTCTTCATGCTCACAGATTTGTTCTCTTTCTTTAAATTGTGCCTCTTACAGATCCTGCTGTACATAAGGAATCATGTTTACTTTACCAAAACCTATAACACAATTAGTTATACCATAGGACAAATAAATTATGTGTTCCTGTTTTTTGGTGTTGCATATTATATTACATTTATACATATATCACAGCCTTGTTATCAGTCACCCTTTGAATGTTTTCCTAAATATTATAATTTCAGGTGATTTTCTGTATAACTACTATAAACATATACTTTTAACCTTTGTATTTGTATATATTTATATATCACTTAGAAAATGATCTAAAAGTGAATTACTCATATATGATTAACATAGTTTGATATTTCTAAGAAATAATCATTTACCTGGGTGGTGGTGACACATGCTTTTAATCCCAGCCCTCAGGAGGCAAAGCAAGGTGGATCTCTGTGAGTTCGAGGCCAGCCTGGTCTACAGAGTGATAGACACCCAGGATAGACACTAAAACTACATAGAGAAACTCTGTCTCAAAAATAACAAACGAAAAACAAGAAATCATCATTTAAAAATATGAAGAAGCTTTCAGTCACAGTAGCAATTACTTAATATGTATTATGTATTTTAACATACATAATTTGGTGTTAGAAATAGATATATAGATAGATAGATAGATAGGTTGATTGATGATAGATAGGTAGATAGAAGATAGATAGATAGATAGATAGATAGATAGATAGATAGATAGATAGATAGATAGATAGATAGATAGATTTTAAATTAATCGGTGGTCTTTGTTTTGCTAAATTGTAAGTATTGTCTATAAACTTAAATAAACAATATTTAATGTATCTGTGATTGCAAGTTCTTTGTCATAGCTACTATACTCCCTTTTCTGTCTTCTTATTTTATCTTTTCCAGAACAAACCATTTTAATGTTAGTGAAATCAATTTGATATAATTTTATTATACAAATTTAATCTTTTTACCAAATCACCTATATCTTTTTAAGATGGTTCTTTTAATTAAATTTCTCCTTTCTTTTTTTTCCCTCCAAAACTTCCCATATACCTCTCTCCACTATCCTTCAAATTTGTGGCCTCATTTCTTATACTTATTACATGTACGTATGTTTTTAGTAGCCCTAAGTTGTTGGCTAGGTTTTCAGAACCAGGAATAATTTCTCTCTTATAGAGTTGGTCATAAGTTTAACTTGGTATTTTTGGTTATCAGCACATCATGTATGCCTCTGATGCATCTTTTTTAATACCATGCTTTGCTGGTCATTGTTGTAGTTTATATTCATCAAAAAGAGGTAGGAGTTCTGGTTGCTTCCCTCTTTAGGAAGCTTGCATAGCAACTTTTGGTACCATGGAAAGTAGTTCTTGGAAATGAGACTGTTATATATATAAAATTGAGGAATTGTGATAATAACACTGTGATATGATTAATCTCAGCAAAAAAAAATACTCCATTAATCACATAATGTACTGATTGATGATTGTGAGCCACCATGTCGGTGCTGGGAACAGAACCTAGGTCCTCTCCAAGATCAAAAAGTTCTCTTAATATGTAAATGATCTCTCCAGATCCTATTTATACCTGTTTTACAAGAATACATTGCTTGTTTATATTTCCTTTATCAATATATTCTTTCCTCTGTATGAGACTTTGTGTCACTTTTTCATATAACTGGTTAATTCTATAAATTACTGATATTTTGTAAGTAAATCTCAAAACTACAAATGCAAAGGAAATTTTGGGTCTTTCCCTTTCCTTTATGAAACACATGTACTTTATCACAACATAACATTTTTATTAGAAGAAAGTAAAAGTTTGACGTTAGCCCATACAGAAAGATTGCTATTAATAGTATTTTTCACTTAAAACTGTCTCTTTATTCTCATGTATTACATGTTTAATTCTACTGTGCTTTTATCTTTGAGAAATAAATTGAAAAAGTAGGTAAATGTCTTACAATTTTTTTCTTTTTATGATAAACCCTATATATAAAATCATAAATGATATATTGATAATTTCTCAGAATATTTCATCTCCTCTTAAAATGAGTATGTTATTACTTGGGGACTTACAAATTCTGTAACAGAACAATTTTGCTGTAAAATATTAAGGAATTAAGGAAGAGCAATGCATGAAAATGAAATGAAAGAACTGGCAAGGATCCTGTTTGACAGGAGAGACATAAAAAATTTGAAGCTGGCATAGTTTTTGACTTGTAAATGAGTAAATTTTTATGAAATGTTTTTTATGTGGGGCAATTTATGAAAATATAATTTTTCACCTCAAAAGAAAAAATAAGTTGAAGATTATGTGGAAGTGGTTGGATCAAGAGATTAAAGGTTTCAACAGGAATTAACCTAATCTTCATTTCTAGACTATGGTCATATAAGTTTGAAAATATCTATCTGCATAGAATATGATACTGAAAATATATTCTGTATTGAGAGTTACATGAACATAGGCAAACAAAAAGTAACAAACACATGCATCCTCTTAGTGTATTGACTGTCTCAATGAAAGCAATTTGTTTTTATGTGCCTATGATTTCATAATAATCCAAATCTTAATTAGTTACTTACATTGTGTAAATTCATAAAATAAAATGGAAATTTCATTATTTTCTTTGAACTCATAAATCACAAAGCAATCCACATTTTATTATTATACTGTAAATTAAGAATGACATTAAGGAAATTTACACAGCTCATTAAAGACCATGCTAATCATTCTAGAAACATCAAGATTATCATGTAAATTAAGAAATTTAAGAATTGAGGTCTGGCCGGGCGGTGGTGGCGCACGCCTTTAATCCCAGCACTCGGGAGGCAGAGGCGGGCGGATCTCTGTGAGTTCGAGGCCAGCCTGGACTACCAAGTGAGTCCCAGGAAAGGCGCAAAGCTACACAAAGAAACCCTGTCTCGAAAAACCAAAAAAAAAAAAAAAAAAAAAAGAATTGAGGTCTGTGGTGGGACAGAGTGGGGCTGGCCTGTAGGTGCGCTCTGTTGCAGAAGCCAAAGGAGGAGGTGGATGCCTGGTGGGTGGCAACGACTTCCAGTGGTGTTTCTCGAAGGTAAAGGGCGCTGTGGTCTAGGATGTGGTGGAAGCCGATGTCATTTACACCTATGAGACCTTCTTGCAATGGAAGACAAAGGTGACAGAGTTGTTATTTTCCAAAGGGAACAAGAGAATAAAGGCTCATTGCACTCTAGGGGAGAGTACAATGTTTACAGTACCTTTCAGAGTCATGAGACAGAGTTTGACTATTTGAAAATTGTAGAAATTAAAGAAAAAATTAATAAAATCAGGTGGTTACCATAACAGAATGCTGCTCATTTTCTACTCTCTACAAATGATAAAACTATTAAATTGTGGAAAATAAATGAATGGAATAAAAGAGCAGAAGGTTGTAACTTGAAAGATGAAGATGAACGACTTCAAGACCCTTTTAGGATTACAGCACCATGGGTTCCAATATTGAAGTGTATGGACCTTATGATGATCTGAGAATTAACCTATGTCATTTAGAAATCACAGATAGAAGCTTCAACATTGTAAACATCAATGGAGGAGCTGACAGAAGTCATCACTGCCACTGAGATTCACCCACACCAGTGTTCATCTACAGTAGTAGCAAAGGGACCATCAGACTCTGTGACATGCACTCCTCTGCCCTGTTTGACAGGTATGCCAAGTTTTTTGAAGAGCCAGAAGACCCCAGCAGTAGATTCTTTTTCTCTGAAATTATCTCGTCTATATCTGACATCAAATCAGACACAGTGGTCGGTACATGATAACCAGAGACTATCTGTCAGTGATAGTGATGGAGGGCAGGCCTGTGGAGACCCACCAGGTACATGGGTACCTACAAAGCAAGCTCTGCTTCTTATATGAGAATGACTGCATCTTTGACAAGTTTGGATGCTGCTGGAATGTTTCAGACAGTGCCATTATGACGGCATCCTACAACAACTTCTTCAGAATGTTTGATAGAAACACTCAGAAGGATGTTACACTGGAAGCCTCAAGAGAGAACAGCAAACCCCGAGCCAGCCTGAAGCCCGAGAAAATATGTACAGGGAGTAAGAGAAAGAAAGACGAGATTAGCGTGGACAGTTTGGACTTCAATAAGAAGATCCTTCTCACAGCCTGGCACCCCATGGAGAGCATTATTGCTGGAGCTGCCACCAATAACTTGTATTTATTCCAAGACCAAATTAATTAAGGAAACTGACTGGAGGACCAAGTGTTGTCTTGCATAGTTAAGCCAGGTCGTTTTCCTATCAAAGAAAGGGCATTGTCCTCTCCATTGAGAATAGTGACGCACCTCCACTTCCCTCATAGACACAGGAGAAGAAGGGTCTCAGCTGGAGTCTTGGGAGAGATGAGTGCTGCTGCTGAAGGAAAAACCTACTCAAAGCTGAATTGGTGGACTTTGTTCAATAAAGGTCGTTACTCAAATGTAAAAAAAGAGAGAGAGAGAGAAGATATTTAAGAATTGATGAAATTTGTCTCTGCTCATTTTTGTTTACCCTTCATGCAATATTTGTTTTATGAATGTACATGTATAAACATAAATGCCCATTTTATATTTTAATTTAGTGAAAACATTAGATTTTCTCTTTTAACTATGAAAATCTTCTACTAATAATCTTTCAATCCTTTCTACACATAGGTTTTCCTTTATAATTTTTTTTAAAGTTTACATTTGCACATATTTTGAAAGTCAGAGGAAACAGGAAGTCATTTTCATGGGAAACTTTTAATGGAGAAAAAAATACAAACTGTAGGAGTTAGTTCTTTTTTTCCATTTTTGAGTGGCAGGAGAGGCAACCTTAGGCCATCAGACACGGCAGCAAGCCTCCCAACCCCCTGAATCATTGTGCTATCTTAAGATCTTTTATTTTTATAGAAACCAGCACCATCCTTGAAAAGTAAAAAAAAAAAAAAATATTGTTGCCAGTGCATTGTATTAGCCAAGAAAGCAAATCTAACATTATGAATCTCTATAGGTTGTTTCATGGCTTTGTGTAATATTATTCTCCATAAGACAAATGTATGGAATCAGAAGATGGAAAATATCCTCCATAGAAGTTATAAACTGTGTAGTGACAGTTTTGAAATATTACAGCTGAATTAGCAGGCCAGCAAGGAAATTTAAATCTTTGTGATGTGATGTTATGATACAATTATATTTTACTGTGATTAGCTTAAATATTTGTTTGTATAAATATACACTTAACATTGATATTTTAGTTATGACTTAGTAATGAAAGAATATATTATATACATAGTTTTAAAGAATTATAATCCACAAGGTCAATATAACAAGCAAAAAGTATATGCTTCAAATATATAGTTCAAAAATAAGTATTTCTTTTATGATTATTTTTATGCTACTACTGAGAATATTTATTTTAGACTACACACAGAGAGCTATAAACCAGAGAAAAGAAATTAGAATAGAATAGTATTACCTGTCATTATACTTAGAAGGAATCACAAAAATAAAATTTTTATGGTAGCATTTCTCTGTAGTTTCTGATCGTTTATAATTACTTTATGAAATGACTGTAAATGTTTGGATATTCTTACCAAGAATAAATTGAATATGTATTATATGTTAGTATTGACAAAAGTAATGACTTTTATTCTTAGATATATTGTTCAGTGGGAATTAAAATAAATTCAATAGACGATCAGAACTATTGATTAACAAATGAGAAATTGTCAATATACAAATAAGAAAAAAGATGATTGCAGAGATTATTCAGTAGTTAAGAGTACTCACTGCTTTTCTAGAGTATCAGGATTAAATTTTCAGCACCCATTTGGACAGCTTATAACCACCTGTAATTCCAGATCTAGGGGGAGTCTATGCCCTATTTGGACCTCCTTGGATGTACATAGCACACATACATAAGCATGTTCTCTCTCTGTCTCTCTCTCATACACACACACACACACACACACACACACACACACACACACACACTCAGTTTAAAAAGAAAACTAAAAAAAATTGTTTTTAAAAGTAAAAGGTACGATTCCTAAAGCCCAGGTCTAGAATTTAGTCAACAGAGTACTTTCTGTATCTTGCTCACTATATCACTGTCAAGGACATAAAAGTAAAAAAAAAAATGTTATCATTTCTTCTCTTAATATCAGAGATTTTTGAAAGATGATTATACCATTTGTGCTATAATGTTAACATTATAGCTGATAGTCTATAGAGTAATGAGTTCAATTTTCAATCTTCATACAGCAGCCAGTTTCTAGTTGCTTGTCTAATACAAAATCATCTGATTGTATTTTCACATATAATATAACTTTCAATTTTTTCATTTTGAGACGGGGACTGATTATCGCTATCTTTCCAAATTTGCCCTTGAACTTAAGATTGACCTTTTTCAGACTCAAAAATATTGGTTTTATTGGTGTGCAGTGCCAAATCTAGTATAAAATTTTACTTCTATTAATGACATGCTTGAAAATTCATGCCATATTTTATTTTTTCAACATAATATTTCCATTGTTATAAAAGTACTAAAGTCATGAAAAATTGACAAGCTAGAATTGAGGAGACAGAAATTCAAACATTCACTTTGATATTCAAAGATAATTTTTCTGTTTGGACATTTATGGGTCTAGAAAAAGCTAGCTGTGCACTGAGAACATTACATATACACTGAGAACACTTATGAAGCTATGAGAAAGAAGAGAATGTCTGGAATGCAAAAAACTTTTAGGATCTCAAAAGTTATTCCTGATGTAAACTTTAAATCACAAAAGGTATATGCTAACAGTGACTCTGAAATAGATTATTTCTCAAATAATTACAGTTAACTTTATACCATGACCTATCAATCCTTAAAAATTGAACTGTGAATAAGTAGTTGTTTGGTGTTTGGAAGATGTTATGAAAATATTTTCTGAGCTAAATATCATCTGAAGCCTAAAAATGCCCCATAAATTCTTTTCAAACTCAATGTATGACACTCATTGAAACATATCCAAACATACAAGGAAGTGATGACCATGAGAAAGACCAATATGAATAAAGGTTTTGTGCTGAAAAGAGAAAGCAGAGATTGGTATGATCTAAATACATATCATTCATACATTAAATTGACAAATAGTAAATAATTTTTAAATAAGGTGGGTGCTGGGAAGATGGGAAGGTGGATAAATTTCCAAGTGAAGAAGTGTGAGGACTGGAATTCAAATCACCAACACACACATACAAGCCAGAGTGTGTGACAGCTACTTGTAATCCATATGCTTAGCAGAATGAGACAGTGACTACTGGGACAAGATGGAAAGATAAACTACCTGTCTCAGCTTCAGGTTCTGTGAAAGAACCTGTTTCAATATAGAAGGTAGAAAGCAAGTACAGAGGTCAACAAAGTTAACGTCTGGCCACCACATGCACACTTACAGATGTCCTTACATATATGCAAAAATACACAAATATATATATACACTCATACAGAGAGAAGTTGGGAGGATAGAGGAAGGGATAGCTATATACCAGGAAAGATAAAATTATGATAGATTTTAGCATTCTAAAGTTTACAATACCGTGACTCTTACTAATGAAACTTTTTTATTATGTTGACTATGCCTCAAAAATTTTAACAGCAGCCTGACAATTTTATCATTAAATTATAAACAAAATGGCCGAAGTTCATGAAAAGAAACAAATAGATGTCTTGAATAGAATATCTATAGTGAATTCTATCTAATATGTGAGGCAATATAACTAGCAAATTCTACAAGCTAAAAATGGAACTTACTAACTTTAAAGTAGATAAGAAGTTATTATGAGCCAGGGAATGGTGGCTAACATATTTAATCCCAGCACTTGGGTGGCAGAGGAAAGTCGATCTCTGTGAGTTCGAGGCTAGTCTGGTCCATAAAGCAAGGCTCCAAGGCTACACAGAGAAACCCTGTCTCAAAAAAATGAAGTTATTATGAGGGTAGTGAGATAAGCAGATAGAAGAAAAATCAAAATAATATCAAGTACTTTTTCCAAACACAGTGCAAATATTTTAGACATTTATACTAGGTAACCAAAAAGTCCTCAAATGTCAAAATGTGGTTCAAAATAATATGTACAGCATTGAAAAATGAAATTGAAATCCAAATTACTTGAAGGTTCAGAGGTCTAAGAAAATGTTAATGAAGCAATGCAGACAGAATTGGCATCTACGTTCTAGCACAAAGTTAAAATAGAGAACTGAGATGAAATCATCAATGTGATTAATAGTATCTTAGTGTCCTCTAGAGGAGGAGATCCAAGGAGATAAATACATATTTCAGTAAAGACTAGACATAGAATTTAAGAGTTCTGTCTTTCCTGTTTTAAGAAAACTTTATTTTTAATTTGTGTGTGTGCACATATATGTGCCATTGTCTAAGGAATTCGGTAAAATAATTAATATCACAGTGAATATCACTACTTTATTATGCAACTACATCACATTTGGGGCTTTCTAAAATAAAAGTTCCTAAGATCCTTTTCAAAGATATGATTCAATGCATCTTGAGGTCTTGAAAAGTAACATTTCTCACAAATATACTAAATAGCCTGATAATACTAGAACAGGAGTCACGAGGGAAAACACTGCTGTAAAGAGATTCCCTTCGGGTAAAACTGAAACACATTGTATGATTACTACATTAGTTTATGCTTCCTTGAGCAGAAAATATGCTTACTTTTACCCACATGCACAACAGCATTCATAATTTATTTTTAATTTTAGCCATTCTGAGTGGGTTAAGATGAAATCTCAAATTAGTTTTAATTTACCTTATCATTGTATCAAAGGATGTGGTTGAACAACTCTAAATATTTCTCATTTTTTATTTTATCTTTTGAGAAGTCTCTATTTAGTTCTATGTCCCATTTTTAATTTGGCTATTTGTTTATTGATATTTCTTTTCATATACAGTATACTAACTTTCTGTCAGATATATAGCTGATGAAGGATTTATCCATTCTATAGGCTGTATCTTTCCTTGAATTATTGATGGGGACCTTGGCAGTACCAAAATAATTCAGTTGCACTAAGTCACAGTTTATGAATTTTTGGTCTTAATGCCTTCATTGTTAGGGTCCTGTTCAGCACGTCCTTTCTTTTTTTTTTTTTTTTTTTTTTTTTTTTTGGTGTTTCGAGACAGGGTTTCTCTGCGTAGCTTTGCGCCTTTCCTGGAGCTCACTTGGTAGTCCAGGCTGGCCTCGAACTCACAGAGATCCTCCTGCCTCTGCCTCCCAAGTGCTGGGATTAAAGGCGTGCGCCACCACGCCCGGCAGCACGTCCTTTCTTGTGACAATGAATTCAAATATATTTCCTACTATCTCTTCCTTCACACTCAGGGTATCTTATCTTACATTGAGATTCTTGTTCCATTTGGAATTTTGTTCTGTGCAGAGTGTGGGATAGGAATCTATTTTCACTCTTCTACATGAGGCCATCCAGTTTGACCATTAATATTTTAAAAATATGCTACCTTTACTCCAATATGTATTGTTGGTTATAAAATGTACCAAATGATCAAGCTACACTACACTTGAGAACACAGGCAAGGACTTTGTATCCTACTACAGAGATACTTGTGCATCCTTGATCATTACTGTTCTGTTTACAATAGCCAGAATATAGAAAAAGCCTAGAAGTCAATCAATTGATGAATGACAATTGAAATGTGGTACATTTACACAGTGGAACATTACTAAGATATGAACAATGAAATAAAATATAAAATATAAATGAATTAAATTTATCAACAGATAAATGGTTTGAGCTTATAATAATTAGAGTGATGTAAGCCAAACCAAGAAATTCAAGAATTGCCTATTTTTTCTTGCTTGTGGTTGCTTGGTTTAAATATACAAATATGTATGTTTCATTTAAGACGTCACTGGATATCAGGAAATTAGTGGGTGACCATGGGGGAGGCTTTAAGGGTAGAGAAATAAAATGCGGTAGCATAAATGGAGTGAGATGAATAACGGTAGGAAAGGTTAAATGAGATGCAATTTAGAGATCAGATAGATGGTGGCAAATGGGGAAGGTTAACTAAAACTATATATATGACTCTTGAAAAAGTCATATAGTAACATACTAATATAGAGGCTTCCTAATATGTATATATTCAGATAAATAGATAGATGATAGATAGATAGATAGATAGATAGATAGATAGATAGATAGATAGATAGATAGATAGATAGATAGATAGAAGATAGATAGATTTTAAAAGAAGTTACCACACAAGTTTGTGATGCCTCAAATAGACAATGAAGATTAGTGTATAAAAACGACTACCAGGAATGAATTTTCTCTTTGGGAGTTCTTGACAGAGGGCTCTCAAGGACCCCCAAACATTACAGTTTCATCCGTACTCTCTAGCTTTTATAATGCTAGAAAGTGCTGTGCATGCTAGCAGAGAAGAAAAGTAATGATGAGTCACACTCAGCTGTGAACCTTGTAGCTATAATAACTATTGGTTTGGCAAGAAATGATCACTTGGTGAAACATTGGCATGAATGTAATGGGAGTAACCTTTTTATGATTGGATTTAAGATCTTCTTCAGAAGATGGAACCCATACTGTCATCATTATTGGTGCCAAGATTTGTGGCTAGAGAGGTTATCAGCCCCAGGAAATTTTCTATTATTATTACTAAGAAATACGGATATAATATTCAACCAATTCCTAATGACTTATTCTTATTTCAATAGGTTAGTAAATCTCTCAAACCTCATCATACAAACTTTTTTTTGCAGTAGATGAATATTAAAAGAGATTAACAACCGGCCAAGGGGTAGAGAATAGGAGACTGCAGTACTGAGCATTAAATGGAACATTTAAATCATACTTCTTATTGCAAGGCTCAATGATCATAGAAGGCACAAGGATGAAAGGGATGAACCACTACTGCCTGGCTTCTATGAGGAAATTGTGGCTGGCTTTGCCCTGTGATCTTCAAGCAAGCTTTAGTTCTTAGAACATACACAAAATATCACCACATTTCTCCTTTTTTTCTAAAATAAAAAAGATTATAACTAATATAAGCAAAACGGTATACAATAAGTATAATAACTATATACAATATACAGGCAATAATTGCATCAATAATATCTAGTCTATTAACACTTAACAAATTCAGAGAAAAAAAACTCCATTATTTATCCTATTTTGGTGAGTTCAAAGTGTTGTACATAATTCACTTTCTATCCTAACTTATATTACCAACCCAAAACTATCTTTTGATATCACTCAAACTTATATACTTTACACCTTTTTAGTGAGTTTTGTTTCAGAATTTCTAACAAGGAAAAAAATTAACTATAACTATCTAGTAGTATCAACTCCATCATAGACCCAAGAAGGAAATAATATTAGCTGAGTAAGCAGGAAGTGCAAGTAAGTGACTTCCAAAAATTGAGAAAAAATGACAGAAACAGCTAGCTGCCTGGGGAGTCAACTAAGGTTCCTTGGTAACATTGGGGCATTCATCTTCAGCTTATTCACTTAGAATATCTGACAGACTTTTCTGTGAAGCAGGATTTTCTGAAAGGCTGTCTTACCTTTTCTTGACAAAGTTCAGCAATCCTTTGTTTTGTGTCCTGATTGTCCCATTGGACAGCATACTGTCAGCAGTTGAGACAAGAGCATTTTCTTGCCCAGTGGCTAACATTTGGCACAAAGAAAGTAAACTCCATATGGAGTTTTTGTAATGCCTATCATCTGCTCTGAAGTAGATTGCTGCAGCCAGGGATCAAACATATCTCATCATTACACACACACACACACACACACACACACACACACACACACACAGATAACCTATGTTATTAAAACATTTTAAATGTCATATTCTATAGATCTCTGAAGTGTTTGAAGATGACCTGTCTATCTAAAATATATCTTTGTTTGACCTTGAAAACATACCTAACATGACTACAAGTTTGATTTTAATGACTAAATACTAACTTGCATTTATTTATATCTTAATTAGATTGTAATAATAAATTTTAAGGACTAGAAATTTGCATTACATTGTCAAATGAGTTGTATAGGTACAATACCTTGAACAAGATTAAAAATATATATAAAGTATGTTCTAACAAAATTAATCTCAAATTTGTATCAATACACAAAATTTATATACAATATACAGAAATTCAATCCAAAGTAAAATATTTAAAACTAGTACTTGCTTTTTAAAAGTAGATTCCATAATCTACTTTTTCATTTTTTAAATTTATTTATTAAATTTAATTTTACATATCAGCCACGGATTCCCTTGTTCTCCCCTCTCCCACCCCACCCCCCTCCACCCCACCCCCTGCCTTCCCCCAAGCCCACCCCCCATTCCCATCTCCTCCAGGGCAAAGACTCCCCCAAGGATTGAGTTCAACCTGGTAGATTCAGTCCAGGCAGATCCAGTTCCCTCTTCCCAGGCAGAGCCAAGTGTCGCTGTATAAGCCCCAGATTCCAAACTCAGTCCATGCACTGAGAACAGGACCCAGTCCCAATGTCTGGATGCCTCCCAAGTAGATCAAGCTAATCAACTGTCTTATTTATTTGGAGGGCCTAATCCAGTTGGGGGCTCCTCAGCTATTGGTTCATAGTTCATGTGTTTCCACTAGTTTGGCTATTTGTCCCTGTGCTTTTTCCAACTTTGGTCTCAACAATTCTCACTCAAACAAACCCTCTTCTTTCTCCCCAATTGGACTCCTGGAGCTCTACCTGGGGCCTGGCAGTGGATCTCTGCATCCGGTTCCCTCAGTCATTGAATGGGGTTTCTAGTATGACAATTAGGATGTTTGGCCAGGTGACCTTCAAATACTTCAGAGATCTATTCAGAGGGCCTGATCCAGTTGGGGGCCCCTCAGCCTTTGGTTCATAGTTCATGTGTTTCCATTCTTTGGCTATTTGTCCCTGTGCTTTATCCAACCTTGGTTTCAACAATTCTCGCTCATATAAACCCTTCTCTTTCTCGCTAATTGGACTACGGAGCTCCACCCAGGGCCTAGCCGCAAAACGACCAACAGTTCAATTAAGAAATGGGCTATAGAACTAAACAGAGAATTCCCAACAGAGGAAACTCAAATGGTGAAAGACATTTAAGGAATTGCTCAACATCCCTAATCTACAGGGAAATGCAAATCAATACAACTCTGACATACCACCTTATGCCTGTCAGAATGGCTAAGATCAAAAACAATGAAGACACTTTATGCTGGAGAGGATGTGGAACTAGGGAAACTGTCCTCCACTGCTGGTGGGAATGCAAGCTTGTACAACCACTTTGGAAATCAATATGGCACTTTCTTAGAACATTGGGAATCAATCTCCCCCAAGATCCAGCTATACCACTCTTGGACATATACCCAAGAAATGCTCAATCATACCACAAGAGCACTTGCTCAGCTATGTTCATATCAGCATTGTTTGTAATAGCCAAAACCTGGAAACAACCTAGATGCCCTTCAACTGAAGAATGGATAAATAAATTATGGTACATATACACAATGGAATACTACTCAGCAGAGAAAAACAATGACATCATGAGGTGTGCAGGCAAATGGATGTATCTAGAAAAAAATCATCCTGAGTGAGGTAACCCAGAATCAGAAAGGCAAATATGGTATGTACTCACTCATAGGAGGATACTAGAGGTAGAATGAGGATGACTGGACTGCTACTCACATCACCAGGGAGGCTACCTGGAAAACAGGACCCCAAGAAAGACACGAGGATCACCCAATGATGGAGAAATGCCTGAGATCTACATGAACAACCTGGACATAAGTGGGAGTAATGAAGGGTGAGGGTCGAGGGAAAGAGAGCCTGTGGGAGTGGGAGATCCCAGCTGAATCAAGAACAGAGAGGGAGAACAAGGAATAGGAGACCATGGTAAATGAAAACCACATGAGAAAAGGAAGAAACAAAGTGCTAGAGAGGCCCACAAAAATCCACAAAGATACCCCCACAATAGACTGCTGGCAGTGGTCGAGAGATACCTGGGACTGACCTACTCTGGTGATGGGATGGCCAAACACCCTAATAGTCATGCCAGAAACCCCATCCAAGGACTGAGGAATCTGGATGCATAATCTACCTTTTTATCTTATCATATCTATATGCTTTTTTCTTTTCAGGGTAGATTCAATAATCTACCCTTTATCCTATCATTTCTCTATTTTTTCCTAGAGTAGATTCAATAATCTTCCCCTTTATCCTTTCAAAAAAAGCTGTATTCCTCCTTTTTATTTTTTTTTTCAAACATGAATGCCAAATCTAATCTCCTTTATTAAGCCTTTTTCCTGACAATTACCACTACAACGTGTAACCAACCACCATAAACAATGACAAACATCCATATGTAACCCACTGACCAACCAAAACCTACCACTCCACATATTGGGATTGTGGGCATTATGTTCTTAAATTTACTTCCTGCTGTCTGGGGGCAATGGCATCTTTAGGGGATACTAAAAAGAAAATTTGGGTTAATTGCCAAGTCCTGGGAGAGGTAGCTAGATCATCTCATTTTCTTTTTTTCTTTCTTTTTTTCTTTCTTTTTTTCTTTCTTTCTTTCCTTCTTTCTTTCTTTCTTTCTCTCTCTCTCTCTCTCTCTCTCTCTCTCTCTCTCTCTCTCTTTCTTTCTTTCTTTCAAATTGACAATTTTCCACCTTGAAAATTGACAATTTTCCACCTTGAAAATTGTCCTGAGCAATTTGTAGTCCAAAGCCAATCTTTGGGTGGTATTTGTCAGGTTAATTGGATGTTCATAGTCCATGTGAAATCTTTGTTGTGGGGCCATGTCATCTTTTTGGAGACTTCAAAGGTCACTGTTAGGTGTGGTGAATATTTTCATTAAATTTGGCCAAATAAAAATAGACATTGTAACTGTAATTCTCACTTGAAGATTGTTTTGTTATATGTAATTTTACTATTTTAAAATGAAAGTCTTCCTCTTTGATTAGAAAGAAAAAGAGAAATGATGTGGAATGACCTTTATGTAAGCTGTGAATATTTGTTGCACTCATTCATTGATAACTAAAGCTGATTTGGCCTATAGCCAGGCAGAATGTTGCTAGACAGGAAAATCAAATGGAATACAGGAGGAAAGAAAGTTGGAGTCGAGGCAGACCACCAGCCAACAACCCAAGGAGTGACATGCCACCAGACTGGTAATGCCACAGCCATGTGACAATACATAGATTAGTAGAAATGTGTTAATTTAAGATGGAAGAGCTAGCTGAGCTTATTTGAGCCAATGACCAAATATTTACAAGTAATATTAAGCCTCCAAGCCAATTATTTGGAAAAAAGGTGCCGTGTATTTGGGAGTTGATGGTGGGACAAAAACTTCCATCTATACTGACTAGTAGAGTATCCATGGCCTTCCTTAGCAAGAAGACAAATGACTTAACAGAGATTAGAGACATTGTGGGAGATGCCTCACAGTCCCATGGGACCCTATTGACCTTGAGGTTCAAGGGGCAAAATATTATTCCTTTTAATCATTATAGTCAGGAGCACTACAAGAGATCTCTGATTTCTTATCTCCTACTAAATGAGCACTGTGGCATGGAAGCTGTACCTGTGGGTCAGAGCTAAAACACCAGTCAAGACACACATAATCTCTTTCAATAACAGCTTTGGAACTGAGTGTCTTCATTTTCTTGATAAATCTAGGTTACATCTATTCTACATTTTAGTCTATTACTTAAATAATTTTATTATTACCTATTTGGATGAAGAACACAGAAGCAATACAGCCCCATTAGGTGAAAACTAATACTTTCTGGTCCGTAGGATAAAATGTCTAGCTTGTGGGGAGTCTTAACATTCCAAGCTACTCAAAGCATAAAGAGTCAATATAGCTAGGCCATTCAATCATCTGGCAAAGGGGCTACCCCTTACATAGACAGAACTACCCCAAGGAGGTCAGGCTCATCTGATGCCATACTAAAAAAGTAAGTGGAAGGATTATCACTTCTTAGAATCCCTTTTCCCTAAACTGTTTCTATATGCTGCCATGATGTGCTTTTGGCTCTGCCCAGCTTTCTGAATTCAACATTTTCTTATTTGTTTTGTTTTTCTTTAGAATGCTGACCAGAACATAAATTTGTTTTCCAGTGCTTTGAGCTTTCTTCCTCTACCTGTAAATGCCCTACCTCCAAGAGGCTACTTGTCTATTATGTGGCTGATTACCATGCCTGTTTAACTCAAACAAGATTGTCATTTTCCTTTGTCTTCTTCATTCTCCTTCTCCAAGCAGTGGCTGAGTTTTAAAACTTGCCTGCGTTGGGATTTCACTTTTAACCTCCAATGAAATATTGGGTGTTGAATAGCCTTTGGCTTTTGTGGTGGTATTGTGTTCCCCAAAATATTGTGTACCCTAATAAATTTATCTGGGATCAGAGAACAGACAGCCACTAGATACAAAGGCTAGAAAATGGTGGCACTCACACATTTAATCCAAGCATTCCAGAGGTAGAAATCCCTCTGGATTTCTGTGAGTTCGGGGCCACATTGGAAATGGCCAGGCATTGTGTCACATGCCTTTCATCCCAGAAATCAAGCCTTTAATTCCAGGGAATGGTGGTAGAAAGCAGAAAGGCTTATAAGGCATGAGGACCAGAAACTAGAAGCATTTGGCTGGTTAAGCATTTGGCCTGGTTAAGCATTCAGGCTTTTGAGCAGCAATTCACCTGAGACCCATTCTGTATGAGGACTCAGAGGCCTCCAGTCTGAGGAAGCAAGACCAGCTGAGGATCCAGTGAGGTGAGGTAGCTTTGGCTTATTCTGGCTCTCTGATCTTCCAGTGTTCACCCCAATAACTGGCCTCAGGTTTGATTTTACTAATAAGAACTTTTAAGATTCATGCTACAGCCTTTGTTTGACTATCTAAAAAAATACCAAATTAAAGATAATTGCAATATATGACCCTTGCATTATTATATATATATGTGTATATATATATATATATATATATATATATATATATATATATATATGTGTGTGTGTTTATATATTTTAAAAACTAACATGATTACTTAAAATAGATTGGTACTCAACAAATATTAACCATTTACTAGCTGTTCATATTAGGGTGTATGGTGATATTTTATTTGTACTGAAATGTGATTTTAATTTTATATTAATAAATAAAGTTGCCCTGGGGTCAGAGCTATTAGAGCCATAGCAAGAGCGTGGTGGTTAGAAGAGCTAGGTAGATTTCTGTGTGTTCAGGGATACAGCCAGTATTGGAGACATATGCCTTTAAGACCTGGAGGGCGGTACTTACAGGCAGTGATGAGGCAGTCATGTGGTTGGGTTTACAACCAATGAGAAGGCAGAACAGAAAGAATATTTAAACACGGACAAACAGGAAGTAGCTCTCTCTCTCTCTCGGGGAAGCTAGGAGCACTGCAGGAGGTAAGATTTTATCTCTGAGCTCTGACCTCTCGGCTTTTCTCTTTTACCTTGGCTCTGTGTTTCTTATTTTAATAAGACAATTGGTTACATCTACATCTGGCGCCCAGGGTGACAAGAATCCATTAAAAACTGCTTGGGGCCGGCTCCCTAGCCGGAGCAGCCGGCTCCCTAGCCCCGGCCCAGGTCTGCTTGGGCTCAGGCTGGACTGTGAGCTGCTTGCTTAAAGCCAGTGCTACAAACAGCTCAGGCCTGCCCTGCTAAACAGGGCCCCTGCCTGTAAAGCCAAGCCTTGACTCGGCTCAAGAGGGAACATGTGGCTGGCTTTAAGCTTTAGCCGGCTACCCCCTTCGCTTTCACTTTCACTTTCACTTTCGCTTTTGCTTTCTCTCTTGCTTTCTCTCTGTCTCTCTGTTTCTGTCTCTCTCTCTCTCTCTCTCTCTCTGGATTTACACCTAGGACTCTAGGTGGCTGTTTTGAAATTCGCTCGGATTTCTACTGTTCTACGCAGATTTGGTAAGTCATAAAGGAAACTATTTAAAAGACAAATTTTTTTCCACATTTTAAAAAAATGGGTTTCCTGTGTACATTGGAAGAAAATTGGGTTTTGTTTGAAATTTTAGGCAGTCTGACAATGGAACAACTATATGAAAAGATTAGTATTATGGGAATTATGCAGTTTATCACCATGCTTATTCTCATTTTACTATTTAAAAAGATAGTCAATTTAAGTGCCAGGATAACAGCTTTAGAAGAACTTGTTAAACCTGTAAAAATTCAGACAGGAGAAATTAACAGTGAAGTTGGTTCAAGTTTGGATCATAAGGTTACAGAAAGAAAGCCTGTTTTCACACAGTCACCCTTAATTTATCCTGTAACCGTACAGCAGATGCCTGATCAAATGGCTACACAAAATATCTGGGCTCCAATTGAACTGATGGATTTTAAAAGGTTTAAGGAGGCAATAGTATCTTATGGCATGCATTCCCCATATGTAAAGCAAATGTTAAACTCTTGGTCAACATATAATAGGATTATACCACAGGACTGGCGGGACCTTGCACAAGCTGTTCTGGAACCCAGCCAGAGAATTCAATTTCTAACGTGGTTTAAGGATGAAGCTAGAAACGTAGAAACACAATGGAGGGCTAAAGGAATACAAGTTTGTCAGGATCAGCTTATTGGAGAAGGCCAATATGCTTCAATACAAACACAATGTTTATATGATGTTCAAACCGTAATTTTATGTCGAATGGCAGTCTTGAATGCATGGGACAGAGTTGAGGAACCAGGAAAAAAACCTGAGTCATTCACAAAGGTTATGCAAGGCCCAAAAGAATCTTTCACAGATTTTTTAGAAAGACTGGCTTCAGCAGTAAACAGAATGGTCTCAGGATCAGAAGCTAGTAAGGCAATAATTGAAGCTTTGGCATTTGAGAATGCGAATGCAGCATGCAAAAGAATAATCAGGCCGTTAAGGGCAAGATCTGCACCTTTGGAAGATTGGATTAGAGAAACAATTAATGTTGAGGTTGATGAGCATGATGATACGTGGGTAGGAGAAGTAATTTCAAAAGGTTTGAGGAGTGTTAGATGTTTTGGGTGTGGAAAGCAAGGGCATTTTAAAAGGGACTGTAAACAGGTCATTCGTAGAAGCAATGTTTCTTCAAGGAACAATGGCAAAAGAATGCCCCTTCCTTCTGGAGTATGCAGAAGGTGTGGTAAGGGAAAACACTGGACCAACGAATGTATATCAACAAAGGACAGACAGGGTAATCCTTTGCCTCAGTTTTCGGGAAACTCCCAGAGGGGCCTCATGCAGGCCCCCATAGCAAAACCAGTTCAAACCTTTCCTGCAGCTGTAGAGGAAATCCCTGCTCTGAGCGATTAAATAACCAAATGCCTATTGGAATAAATCATGCTGGTCAGGATGATGAAACAGAGAGAATAGAAAATTCAGGAGAAAACATAAAGAAAATTTTTTGGCAAACTTCTATTAATGAACAGAGACCAAAATTAACGATAAAAATAAATGGTGTTTTGTTGTCTGGTCTGGTAGACACAGGTGCGGACATTACCATAATTGCACCAGAATTTTGGCATCCAGCTTGGCCTCTTCAGGAGGTAAACGTTCAACTGTTAGGAATTGGGACATTATCTGGAGTGAAACAGAGTGCAAGATGGCTGGAATGTATAGGTCCAGAAGGACAGAGAGGAAAATTAAAACCATATGTCGCTAACATAGCTATGAACCTGTGGGGTCGAGACTTGTTGCAACAATGGAATACTCAGATCTCAGAAACAAATCATAAACTAACACATGTTTCTGAGAGAAATATTAGAAGGCATTATTTTGAGTGGTCACCAGCCATCCATATTATACAAGAACAGGGCACAACAACTGATAATCCTCCAAAAATACCAACAGCTCTACCTTTAAAATGGTTAACAGACAAGCCTGTATGGGTTCAGCAATGGCCTTTAACAACAGAGAAACTCCAGGCTTTAGAAGAGCTGGTAGAAGAACAGCTAAATGCTCAGCATATTGAACAGTCAACCAGCCCTTGGAATTCTCCTGTATTTGTTATAAAAAAAGAAATCTGGTAAATGGAGAATGGTAACAGACCTTAGAGCAATTAACAAAGTAATTCAGCCAATGGGCTCTCTACAATCTGGAATTCCTTTGCCTACTCTGTAACCAAAAGGATGGCCTCTCATAGTTATTGATTTAAAAGACTGTTTCTTTTCAATACCCTTACAAGAAAAAGACAAAGAAAGATTTGCTTTCACAGTGCCTACTTATAATAATTCTCAACTGGTTAAAAGATTTCAATGGAGGGTCCTCCCACAGGGAATGTTAAATAGCCCAACTCTGTGTCAATATTTTGTACAACAGCCATTGGAAGTGATACGTAAAAAATTTCCTAAATCTATAATTTATCATTATATGGATGATATTTTACTAGCTGACTCAAATGCAGATACTTTAGAAAGAATGTTTGAAGAAGTAAAGAAAATTTTGCCTTGCTGGGGATTACAAATTGCTCCTGAAAAAATACAAAGAGGAGATTCTATTAATTATTTAGGATATAAAATAGAGCTACAAAAAATTAGACCCCAAAAGGTGCAAATTAGGAGAGATAGACTACAGACACTTAATGACTTTCAAAGATTATTTGGAGATATTTCTCATCTACGAACTATTGTTGGGGTAAAAAATGATGAACTGACTAATTTGTTCAAAACCTTAGAAGGTGACAAGGACTTAAATAGTCCAAGAGAATTATCACCTGAAGCTGAGAAAGAATTAGCCTTGGTAGAAAAGAAAGTGCATGAAGGACACGTGAATCGTATTGATCCAAAGCTGGATTGCATTTTGGTTATCTTACCTTCTAGGCGTTCTCCTACTGGAATATTAATGCAGAGGGAAGATATTATATTGGAATGGATATTTTTACCAAATAAACCAAATAAAAAATTAAAAACTTATGTGGAAAAAATCTCTGACTTGATTTACAAAGGAAAATTGAGACTTCGTCAATTAGCAGGAATAGACCCAGCAGAAATTGTCGTACCTTTAACTAAGGAGGACATTGAAAAATTATGGACAGAAAGTGAACCTTGGCAAAGAGCTTGCAGTAATTTTTTGGGAGAAATTAACAGCAAATATCCCAAAAGCAATAGAATTGATCTTATAAAGAGAGCTGAATGGATCTTGCCTCAAATTGTACGGCAAAAACCCATATCTGGAGTTCGTACATTTTATACAGATGCCAACAAAGAAGGAAAGGCAGGTTACAAATCAGAAAATTTAAGTAATAATTCAGTTCAAAAATCAGAATTGTATGCTATTCTATTGGTATTAATGGATTTTTCAGAACCTCTCAACATAGTAACTGACTCTCAGTATGCTGAAAGAGTGGTATTACATATTGAGACTGCAGAATTTATCCCTGATGCTTCAGAATTAACTTCACTATTTATTCAGTTACAAGATACAATCAGGAAAAGGAGTCATCCTTTATATATAACTCACATCCGATCTCATACTGGTCTGTCAGGCCCTTTAGCACAAGGCAATGATGAGATTGATAAATTATTGATAGGAAATGTGCTGGAGGCCTCAGAATTTCATAAAAAACATCATGTCAATAGTAAAGGTTTAAAAAAAGATTTTTCTATAACCTGGCAACAAGCCAAAGAAATAGTAAAGAAATGTCCTACTTGTTCCCTCTATAATCAAACACCATTACCAGCAGGATGTAACCCAAAGGGTACTCAGAGGAATGAAATCTGGCAGATGGATGTGTTTCACTTTGCAGAATTTGGAAAATTGAAATATGTACACCACACTATCGATACTTATTCAGGATTTCAATGGGCAACAGGACAAAATGGACAGACAGAACACGAAACAAAGGACTACCGATTCCTGCCAAAACAAGTGTGGTTATGGCTTTATCAGAAGGCATCTTCTGAGGCCAGGACAATATGGCCCCATCCCTGAAGTGGCCTTCACAATCTGGAAAAGGTACAGTACCCTTTTCTTAGAAGGCAGCTGAACAGGCAGTGGGCCGATGGCTTCTTGTGTGCAATGGAACAGCAACTGAAAGCTCACGCCTCTCAATAGTAGACTGGCATTTAATAGAGGGATGTGGAGAAGAAGGGGATGCTGAGATGAAGCCATATATACACAGCCAAGAAGAATGGACAGCTGAATTCAAAAACCATCAACAATTTCCAGAATTTAAAATCCTGAATCATGACATGACACTAGTGGAATTCAGGTGTTTCTGGTACATGGACTGCTCTCACCCAATGTGAGGTTGAACTGTTGACCTTGTGTACAACCTACTTCACAAATGAGTCTGTCAGATACGATAAGCCTAAAGGCTGAAGATGATGCCCCAACACTGTGGAGAAACCTCAGGTGACTGTCCAGGCAGCTGGCTGTTTCTGTCAACTCACAAAATTTTTGGAAGTTGCTTTTGTGCACTTCCTGTTTTTATTTTTGTTAGCTAATATTATTTCCTTCTTGGGTCTCTGAGGGAGTTGAAGATTAGTTAGTTATAGTTGAAGATTAATTAGGATAGAAAGTGAATTAGATACATTTTGAACTTACTAAAATAGGATAGATAAGGGAATTATTTTCTCTGATTTGTCAAATACAAATGGACTAGACATCGTTTAGGTATTTGTTACTTGTATATATTGTTTATAGTTATTGTACTTTTGTATATAGTTTTTCTTTTGTTAGTTATAACCTTTTGCCTTTTTTCTTTTTATTAAAATAGAAAAGGGGAAATATGGTGATATTTTATTTGTACTGAAATGTGATTTTAATTTTATATTAATAAATAAAGTTGCCCTGGGGTCAGAGCTATTAGAGCCATAGCAAGAGCGTGGTGGTTAGAAGAGCTAGGTAGATTTCTGTGTGTTCAGGGATACAGCCAGTATTGGAGACATATGCCTTTAAGACCTGGAGGGCGGTACTTACAGGCAGTGATGAGGCAGTCATGTGGTTGGGTTTACAACCAATGAGAAGGCAGAACAGAAAGAATATTTAAACACGGACAAACAGGAAGTAGCTCTCTCTCGGGGAAGCTAGGAGCACTGCAGGAGGTAAGATTTTATCTCTGAGCTCTGACCTCTCGGCTTTTCTCTTTTACCTTGGCTCTGTGTTTCTTATTTTAATAAGATGATTGGTTACATCTACAAGTGTGTAATATAAAGTTTCCATGTATGTGCTAGAATTATCATGCTTAAATAATTTTCTATGAGATTAGCATAGTGGATGAGTGCATTGCTGTGGAATCAGGCATCTAGACTTCATCTTTTATCTTCACTCTACCTCTGAGATTCATCTTTTGAAATCCCCGCATTTTATAAATAAAGTGAGGATTATAATTCTTCTCTCTTAGGGCCACTATAAAAGTTAGAGCAATAACACTGTACATCTGCTAAAATCATGTTCAATATATCATACTGCCTAATAAAATTCAGAATGTTACATTATTATTTATAAAATATACTGATGGCATAAATTTTCAGGCAGACAAACGAGTAACTAAGACATATTTTATTTAGTAAGAATATTGTTAACAGCAGCAAATTATGAGAAAAAATGACAAGTTATGAGAGGTTACAAATGATTAATTAGTAGGGGTATATACTTGATTGGATATGGAAGGATGTATCTTGACCTTTTTAGTAAGACTAATTGTAATATATTATAATGGAGAAAAAATTAGGTATAATTCTGAACTTTAACTCTGGTTAACCTTAAAGTGTTATTTCTGAAACATAGGGACTAATATAAGACAGCTTTATGTGTGTTTTAATGAAGGACAGGTAACAAACTTACTTTACAACCTGAAAGTCTGAGGAAGTTTTGCAAACACAAGGCAAATGAAATAATATATTCTATGAAATGTTTTTCAAGTGATTTTCTTCAATATCATGGTTGCAGTACTAAACTAGTTGACAAATTCATACTTTGTCACTTACATAATTCAAATATGTATTAATGAAACACACCTAGATAAATTTTTGAAATAAATATTATTACTTTTAGTTCTAAGCTAGTATATGTCTTACCTTATAGATATTAACATTTTGCTTTAAACAAACACAAACCTTGTGGCATATATGCAATGATCTATTTTCCTTCTGCACTCTCCTCTATGAAGATGCAAATAACAATCTGGTGGCTAGAGAAATGGCACAGTGGTTAAGAAAGCTTCCTGATCTTACAGAATTCCTGAGTTCAATACCCAGAACCCACCTTTCATGGATCACAGCTGCCTGCCTGTTATTGTAAATCCAAGAACACCTTATTCTTGCCTCTTTGAATGTACACACACATGACACAGCCATAGAGAGAGACACATACAAATAAATAAAAATAAAGTAGATATTTTCAATAAAAGAATTCGATTAGTCATCCCTGATTATTCTGATTAGTCAACATATGTGTAGATACCTATCATTTGACCCACTATCCAGGAAGAATATCTGATATATTTCATATATTTAAAAAGGCAAATTGCTATTCGGCATGATTAAGGCTTAATATATATGTATTTTTTTTGCTTAACAAATATAATTTATTAATGATATTGCAATACTATTTAAATGAATAACATTGGGGAATATCAAATGAATTAAACATTAAATCTACACTGTAATAATCATTGCTTTTCTTTGATAACAGTTCTAAGCAATGACCTACCACTTATTATCTGAAACAAGGAGTTTAGGGGATTAGTGGGAGAGGAGTGTAAGGGTATTTCATAGAGGGTTCAGATTTCTTAATCATGTATTGTTACTTTTCTTATTTGGAATAAACACCAGTTAGATCCATGAAAGATGAATGAGCATAAATATTTTACTTCACAAATCATAATTTCTGCATATATGTATTTTCTTTGGTAGCAATTAAATAGTGAATCAAAAAGATGGATGAATTTTCTTTTTTTCATTTTTTAAATTTATTTATTAAATTTAAATTACGGATTCCCTTGTTCTCCTCCCTCCCAACCACTCCCCGCCTCTCCCCCAGCCCACCCCCCATTCCCATCTCCTCCAGGGCAAAGACTCCCCCAAGGATTGAGTTCAACCTGGTAGATTCAGTCCAGGCAGGTTCAGTCCCCTCCTCCCAGGCTGAGCCAAGTATCCCTGTATAAGCCTCAGGTTCCAAACTGCCAGTTCATGCACTGAGGACAGGACCCGGTCCCACTGTCTGGATCCCTCTCAAGCAGATCAAGCTAATCAACTGTCTTATTTATCCAGAGGGCCTGATCCAGTTGGGGGCTCCTCAGCTATTGGTTCATAGTTCATGAACTAGTTTAGAGTTACACTTTTGGGAAATTAACAGATGAACTAAATCTCCATTAATCAGAGCTACAAGAAACTAATGTTTGAAGCATGTAAGTACACAAGTTCAAACTCTAAACATTTAAAATATACATTGCATTAAAATGTGTGTTTTTGGAGTAGGTTTCTTGCCTTTACCTTTTCTAGAAAGATAGAACTTGAAACTGGCACTATGAGATGAAATTTGACTAGAAGCCAGAAAAGGCTAATCAATTTCAGAATGTCTAGCTGAACCCACATCTTGAACATGCCTATTTTATCGAGACAATTACAAGTAAAACTTTTCCTGTAGGCATTATATTTGCTTTATGGTAATAGTGACAAAAAAATCTAACTTTAACTTCAAGCCATTTCGGATCCCCACATCTAGTCAAATATTGGCTTTATCTAAAGAGAAAAAGAAAGATTGATTAGCACTTTTACTTCTTTTTTAAAGCATATATTCTATTTATTCTTTAGAAATGTCATAAATTGATTAAATATATTTGGATCATATCCATCACTACTCTTTGATTTTCCATAGTGCTTTCCACCCATTCCCCTCACTTTCTGTTCTATTTTTTCTTATTAATAACCCCCAGAGACCAATTAGTACTATCCATATGCACATAAGTGTATAGCCATCCAATAGAGCACGGACATTCTACCATCAGGCACATCCCCATAGGAGAAAGGGTCCCCTTTACTCAACAGCCATCAACTGCCAACAGCTCCTCAGCCATAAGTGGGGCCACGTGGGTCCCATCTTCACCAATTTTAGAATTAACTGCTTTGATCTTGCTTGGCCAGGTTGTCACAGCCATTGTGATTTCATGAGCAACAACCATATAATTTCCAGAAATCAGTATTCCATAGCCCACTTCCCATATGTCAGTCCTTACATTCATTCTTAATTCCCTGTTAACATGTTTACTGAGCCTTAGAGCTAGGTTGATATGGATGATCCATTCACAGCTGTGTTGTCATTGGTACTTACTCTCAGCACTTTGACTGGTTATAAATGTCTGTCTTAACCACTTCACACTTCAAAAAATGTGATTATTTATCAAGCATGAAATCCTACCTGTGTAGGACTCATCACCAATTGCAATGCACTTGATTATTGCCATAGCTGTTATGCTACTAACTTACCAGTGACCATATTCAATTAGGCATATGGGTATTGTCGTATATAGGATTAAGTTCTGAGTACGACAATCTTTCCTCTCTTGAAGTTTCTATAGCAGCTTCTGGCACTACATAAGATAGCCATCAGGGAGAGTTTTCTGGTAACACAACATTGACTTCTCTATGTCCTGAAATTTGATGTTGTTTTCAGTAATAGAATCTTTCCATCTAGCTAAGATAGGCACCCAAACCCTATGTCAATACCCTATGCTGTTGTGGGTGTTTCCAGGCCTTAACTAAGCAATAATTTTTAGGGAGAAATCCTGTGCTTCATACTGAGATATTTACTCTTAATTTTGTCAGATTTAGAATTAATTTTAGAGGACAGAAATATTTTTCTAAAGGACGACAGTTTACTACATCATATTGTAAAAAAAGACAAGGAGCTTTATCAAAGCCCATCACATAGATCTGAAATGAAAAAATAACTCCCAATTCAAACTTAACTAATTTGTTTTTTATGTAATTTAGGAGCTTCAAAATAGAGACACTCTTATATTCAGTAAAAATAATTTGAAACAAAAGCTAAAAATATAATAAAACCTATGTCAGCATAAATTATATGGTTAATTGTCTAAAGCCTTCTTAACTGAAAGCCTAATGAATTGAATTTCATCAAATGCAAGACAGTTACTGCCTTTAAATTGTTTTTGTAAGAATCAAATATTAACAATAAAAACATTATTTAATTTCAGGACAAACTTTGACCTTATACAGAATGTAAACAATTCAAAGTCTTTTTATGTATTTCATGTAAATTCATGTTGCATAAAATTAAATGACCAGTTGCTTAATATTGCTATACTTGGAATACTATTTTTTCCAGGTGGACTGATTAACAATAATCTCATGTACAAAGAAGTGGTTTATATTTGTGTAATACTTGTATTATTATCACTAACACACATTTAACTCTAATGTTAAGTTTATAATACAGGTATGACTATTGTCCCTGCTTCACAGGTAAGCAAACTAAAGTGTAAAGAGTTAAGTCATTTAAGGAAGATTATGCTTCTAAGTCATGGTTAAGCTACAGCTCATTCTTTTTGTGAAAACTGATTTTTGAAAGGGATCCATGCTCTTTATTATCACTTCTTCCTATATTCCTGTCTCTTTTCTTCCATATTTTCAAATTTGAAATTTCTAGGAATGTTGCTAAAACCAATGTAAAGTTTAAGATTATTAGTTTTAAAATTGTTTGTACTTTACAAAAACTTCCTGATGTAATACAAATTGCTAAATGGCCTTTTTAATAAAAAATCCAGAGCCTGCTATTTGGAGTGAAAGTTCAAAATTCAATGAAGCAGAGCAAGCTACAGCCAACACCTCTTATCTCACCAACTCCTCTGCCTGAAAAAACCTCAGCCAAAAATGCCTCTAGCCGAATGAGTTTCCCCAGCCAAAAAGGCTTCCAGCAGAAAGGGACTCTTCTGCTGAAGAGCCTTTAGATCCTGTCTTTTCACAGCTTATATACCTTTTTCTGCCCAGCCATCACTTCCTGCGATTAAAGGTGTGTGTGCTTTCCAGTAAAGGAATTAAAGATGTGTGCCATCACTGCCTGGGTCTGTTTTCTCTCCTAGACTGAACCAATATCATGTAGTCCAGGGTGGCTTTGAACTCACTGAGATCCAGATGGATCTCTGCTTTCCACGTGCTAGGATTAAAAGTGTGTGCCACCACTGTCTGGCCTCTGTGTTTAATCTAGTTGCTTGTTCTGTTCTCTGATATTCAAATTTTATTAGAGTATGCAATATGTCACCACATCCTTTCCCCCATATCCTTTTTGATCATTATTATCTCTAAGGAAATGATCTCATATACCCACTTCTCTTATTGGTAAACCTCCTTGAAAACTAAAATAGTCCTGGAATAATTTATCTTTACAATGACTTACTTCCTTTGATTACTAAAAAAATTCATATCTAAAAATGTAGCAATTGGAAAGGATTTCCTCCCGTCTAATTCAGCATTCCTAGTATTTTGTATAATGTGGAGGCATTTAGTTCATCCTCTTTGTGGATGAACTCTTCTATGCTAAAATGAAAATCATTTTGTTCTATTGGAAAGAGAGCATTTGATATGCTTACAAGTGTCTGTAATTCAGGTTAGATACCACATTTTGTGCATGACAAGTTTACAAACTGTAGTTCTCAAAGGCTTCTTCTAAGAGAATTTCTATTCAAGTGTGGAAAGCATTAATCACACAGAGAAGTAGAAGCCCTTAGAGCAAACCAAATGAAAAGTTCACTTCAAGCTCTTCATCTTCTGAGAACCAAATCTGAGGAACAGTATTTCTTCCTTTTGCTTTAAGCAATCTCCCAGTAGATGGAATGCACAAAAATATATAGTGTTTCTTTACAAGTCACCTTTAATTTTCTAAGGAAGACTATTGAAATGTCTACATTTTTCAATGTAAGCATCTTCCTTCTGGGAAAAAAAAAACAACATGGTTAAGAGCTTTTAGAAAAAAGGAAAGTTGTGACATATGACACTTGCTGCTTTTCTCCTTTCCTGTTGGAACAATAAAAAGAACACATCTAATCCACTTCACAGCTATAAACAAGTTTTACTTTTCTTCTCATATTTTATCACTTCATACTTAATGTTTTAACTGTTAAACTCAATTTGGTTAATTAAAGTACTTCTTTAATCATATTTTGTTCAGAGGAATAAATAATAAAAATATTTTAGAACTATTTATTTTGTGAGGTTGCTTTTGTAGTCCCTAACTGTACATTATAACATGTGTTCTGACCTCTGTTCATTTTATTTTAAATAAACTAGTGAATATTTGTGTACAATGATGAAAATATTTATCCATAAATATCACTGATTATACAAAAATTATTATATGTTTTCTCTTATATTTAGTAGTTACAAAATAAATTATATTCTCTCTTACATTTAGTAGTATTTCTCTTACATTGTAATAGTAGCTTTTTCCTTATATTTAGTAGTTATGAAACACATATTGCACCCTAGCTTCTGTGCATATATGTTGTACTTTCTTAAGAGGATATCTGTTATCATGAATGGTATTGTAAGGAACTGGGAGATACTCTTTCAGTTATTACACCAACTTCTTCCTTTCATTAATTGCCAAATTTATATGATGATCATAGCAGCAAAATGAATATAGTCATGATTTAATAAATGATAGTATAGAAATGAATGTCCATACTTATGGAGTAGCATGTAATCTTCCTATATTATAAAGCTCTAAATGTTCAATCATCATTTTTCAAATGTCCTATGATGAATTTTCAGTACTTACAGGTAAAATACTACCAATGTGGACATTTTTTATGAAGCTTCCTTGAGAGGCTTTATTTCAATCTTTAGATTCCCAAAGTATCATTACTCAAGAAAGCTACTTGTATAATCTTAATAAATCCAATCCAGTCTGTTTTTTTTTTATTAATTAGAATAGAATCAGCTATAAATTCTGCAGGTAATTTATGCACCACGGAGGCTGGGAATTCGACCATGAAGAAACACATTTGATTAACAGCTAACTGTCCATTTTACCTACTAATTAAACTTATTTTATATTTATATTGAAATGTAAAAATGTGTTTTTTTAAAACATTTATTGAATTTCAATTTTCCAAAACAAAAATTTATTAATGAAATAAAGTACAATTCCATGTTTAACATATTGTCCATTGTTAAGATTAAGTCAGTCATTAGCCAAAATTATGCTTTTGTAATCTGTCCAGTTTAAAAATGTTAATCTTCATAATTATTTTTAGGCATATTTGGTACTGTCACTTATCATGCCAAATAGCATATTATTGCAGGAAAAATGCACAAAAACAGTCATTGACAACACTGGTGAGAGGTCTCCCTCCTTCAAAGCAAACACCTGCTGCCATCTCCAACTGTCACCTCTTTCTCAGGAGTCTAGACCACCTACTGTGTTTCCCAAATGATATCTCCCCCTCATTGGCTACCTGTAGTTTGTGCCAACTGCCTCATTGTTTTCCTACTCCTTCCCAGAAGAAGCAACCTGCTGTCTAAATTATATTTAAAGGCTGAAATTTTTGGCTAAAATATTTCATGCCTCTTTATGAAAGATGTAATTACTGGCATTTAATCACTTAAGAATATTTTGATATTCAATGTTTTTTGAGCTTAACGTCTCATTGGCTTATAAAATAATTAATTTTGCTAAATAATGCCCACATTTTTTCGATTTTTTTGAAAGAAATATTTTTTGTTGGTTGGCTAACTACCAACTAAATTAAAAGAAAATTGAAAACACAGATGTATAGAAGACACTAATATTGATGCTACATCTATTCAGAAATACATACCAGTTGAAATTTTATGTATATATTAAATAAAGAGAGAAAAATATTCATTTGCTTATGCTACAACCATGAAAGGACCTATTTAATCAAAGACTTCAATGGAATAAAATCTTTGGGCAAATTGCCATTGAACTTTGCTTGTACATCCATATTCATTACATGTTGTCACATGTATAGCAATTTAAAATAGATTTTGAAATAAAATAATGTATTGGTGTTGATGTGAAATTCTAGACAAAAAACAGAAAGGCACATAACAGCAGAATTATCTTATCCCACTGTATGAATGAAATATTTAAACAGATAAAGATACTCATTTATTTTATTTCAAATTTGGCAAAATATTATAAGAGAAGAGTTTTATAATAATTATTTCAGAAGAAATGTGTTCCTCTACTCACAATTCTAATTCTCTTCTCAGATTCAGGAATTTTGAGAACATTAACAAGAATCGGTTTAAGATTTTAATTTATTGCATTATTGAATATCAAAATCAGAGTCTTGTAAAGGCTAAGTGAGTGCCCTACCATTGAACTCTATACCCAAGATTAGGTATTTGAAATATAAAATATCAAGGTAGAATTTAGTATATTTCTTCTCTCATTTGATGTCTGTGCAAAATCTAAGTTCTGGATGAAGTGTCAACAAATGAACTGATCATCAAGCAATTATTTCAGCAGATAACTGTGGTACCTGTATGGTCACTTCACAGAGAAAGTTATTCTAGATTGATGGATTAGGTCCAAAAATATTTTGAGCATTCAAATACACTTGGCAATGAGATTAACATTCAGCTGAGGTTATCCAGAATAACTATGGCCTATACAACAAATTATATTTCTCTCCTTTTATAGCCATCTTGTAGAATAATCATTACAATTTATTATTTCTCATTGAATCATGATGACTATAAAAGTTTGTTTCTAGGATTGTTAAAAATTCATAGTTTGATCCAACTGGAGTCTGCCTTTAGATTTATTGAGGACTTACATAAAAGTACAATTACAATAGATATAAAGAAAACAAAATATGTGTTGATATATATATATATATATATATAAAACCAAATAGACAAAATTTTTATTTTATCTGCATTAGGAATGTGATCAGATCACAGTGTTGTGTCCTGTATGAGTTATAAAAAAATTGAAAGTTCTACCAGACCACTTCCCTCTATTTTTATACTTTATAGAAGTGGCAAATGGTATTTTTATGCACCCTCTCAAAATAATCTCATAGAAAAGTAATAAATAATAAACATGTGGTAAATATAATGATGGAACTTGATGAGAATTTTGTAAAATAGTATTTGATTTCTATTATAAAGAATCACAAATAATGTGTCTGTAAATGATCAACATTGGAATAGGATTTCAAAGATGACTGCTAGATAATATTTTTGTGTTACCTTGAAAATATAGCAAATGGGATGTTTTTTCTTTGTCTAATATTGCACTCTTAGATTATATTACAAGTCTAATCCTGATAAAAGTAGTTAGATAGGTTGAACTATCAGACTTCAAATTGTTATGTTAGAAAGCTACAGTAATAAAAAACATTCTGATACTGGCATGAAGGCAAAATTATCCAGCAATGTAACAAAATAGAACAGCCAAACATTAGTGCTCATTGGTAGAGTGATTGGATAGTTGAAAATAGGCAAAAAAAAAACCATATAATTGAGAAAATTCAGCATCTTCAACAAATTGTTCTGCCAAAACTGAATGTCCACAGGTTAGAAGATAATTTTGTTTTAGGAATTTTTTTATTCAGTTTACATACCAATCACAGATCACCATCTCTTCCCTCCTCCTGCCCCTCCTGGATTTCCCCTCTGCCCACAAGTCCACCTCCTATTCCCTCCTCCAACAAGGTGATGCCTCCCATGGGGATTCAGTACATTTGGTACATTTCAGTAGAGGCAGGTCTAAGCCCTTCCACCTAGATCAAGGCTGTGCAAGGTGTTCCAACACAGGCAGTTGGCTCCAAAAAGCCAGCTCTTTCACCAGGGATGGATCCTGATCATTTGATCCATATCTGTCACCCTGCACAAAAATTAACTCAAAGTAAATGAAATACATCAAATGTGAAACTTGATATACTAAAACTTATTTTTAAATTAGTTTTAAATTTAATTTAAATTTAGATTAAACCATGGTCATACCCTACAAGATATAGGTATATGAAAGATATTTCTGAATAGGACTCCATTTGTCCAGGAATTAAGTCCAAGAATTTACAATTAAGACCTCATGATACTGAAAAGATTCTTTATAGCTAAAGAAAAAAAAATCAATCAAGTGAATAGGAAACACAGAGTAGATATAAATCAGACAAAGGATTGATATCCCAATTACTTAAGAACTAAAAACCAAACAAAGATAAAGAGCAAATAAAATACACCAAAATGGGTTAGATATCTGAACAAAGTGTTCTTAATAGAAGAAAAATGGCTACGAAATACCTAGGAAAAAAAGATCAATATTCTTGGAAAATAGGGAAATGCATATTAAAACAACTTTGAAATTTGCTTTCTCACCAATAAGAATGACTAACATCAATAAAACAGTTGATAACAAATGCTGGCAAGATTATGTTGGTGGGCATGAAAAGTAATCTCTAGAATATAGTATGGATAATTCCCAAAGGAAATAAAAATTGTCCACCTACTTCTCCATGGTCTGGTCCAGTGAGTATCCCTTAGTTCCTTGATATAGAAATATAGGATAAATATTTTACATTGCTATGGATTTTAATTTATTGAAACAATTTAAAATTAATTTTGTCATTATATATGTATATATATATACTCCCATTAAAATATGTTTGTGTAACTCATTTAAATTGTAATTGAAAGTTAAGAAATAAAGATTAATAATTAGTCTTCTATGATAGTCAAACTTGTAGTCATGTTAGCTAAATTTTCTAATGGTCGAGAGACAGCCGAGACTGACCTACTCTGATGATGGGATGGCCAAACACCCTAATTGTTGTGCCAGAAACCCCATCTAAGGACTGAGGAATCTGGATGCAGACATCCACGGCTAGGACCTGGGTGGAGTGCCAGAAGCCTAATTAGCGAGAAAGAGGAGGGTTTATATGAGCGAGAATTGTTGAAACCAAGGTTAGATAAAGCACAGGGACAAATAGCCAAATGAATGGTAACACATGAACTATGAAACAAAGGCTGAGGGGCCCCCAACTGGATCAGACCCTCTGAATAGGTGAGACAGTTGATTGGCTTGAACTGTTTGGGAGGCATCTAGGCAGTGGTACCATGTCCTGGGCTCATTGCATGAGTTAGCTGTTTGAACCTGGGACTTATTCAGGGACGCTTGGCTCAGTCTAGGAGGAGGGGACTGGACCTGCCTGGACTGAGTCTACCATGTCGATCTCAATCCTTGTGGGAGGCTTTGCCCTGGAGGAGGTGGGAATGGGGGGTGAGCTGGGGGGAAGAGGAGGGGAGCAGGAAGGGGGAGAACAAGGGAATCGGTGGCTGTTATGTAGAACTGAATGGTATTGTAAAATAAAAGAAAAGAAAAGAAAAAGAAAAAATACATAGATATATTTCAATTAGGTAGGTAATCTTCAAAAATTTCAAAGACCTGCAGAATATGGTATTTAAAATATTTTAAAAACTTAGACTTTTCTGGACAATGAGACACATATGCTCCTGGCAGCATCAATTCCTTCAAGGAGAATGATGAGCATTGAATAAACTCTTTATGGAGTTTGTCTTCTTTGTGGCATAAGTTAGCTCCTGGGCAAGAAAGTGCCCTTGCGAGAGATGCGATCAACCACCAAAGGAGAAGCAGCATGCCAACAGACTGGTAAAGCCACAGAACACATGGCAAAACATAGATTTATAGAAATGGGTTAATTTAAGATATGAGCTGGCTAGCAAGAGGACTGCCATAGACGATACAATTTGTAAGTAATTTAAGCCTCTGTGTGTTTAATTGGGTCTGAGCAGCTGTGGGACCAGATGGAACACAGGAAAACTTCCAACTACAATTCCTGATCAATATCTTCTCACAATACCCATCATATATAGTCCAAGTCTCACATCCAGTGCCCCATTCTAGGATGGCTAACGCTTTTTACATAGTAGCCAAGTTCTAGACTTGCAACCACCTAGAGGTTCCTTCAGTACTGTATCCAACCTGTCAATGCAGCCAGACTACCCACTTCCTTCTCCAAGGTCTAGCCTTGTGAGTCCTCATCCTCCATCTGCATCCTCTGTCTAATGTGACAGATCTAAGCAGTGTCCTACATCCAATGCTCTGGCCTAGACTGGCCACTCCTGACTCTGCCACAGCCAATAGCTTAGATTTTTCCAGAACCCTTCCTATTCATTTCCAACCCCAATACCCCCAATGTCATGTCCCACAATTCCACCCAGCCCGATATACTACTGTACTATAGGCTTGGAACAGGAAGTACATTCTGTATACCACCAGAGTCTCCTCTGCACATCTTACTTCATTCCACTCAAGATATGTCCAGCCTCTAGGCACAACCTGCCTACTCATCTTCCTTATGCATCAAACTGCTCTGTTTATGTCAAATTTGGAAAAAATAAAAGCCTATATGGCCAGATCTCTTATAAAAATAGAGCAACAATATAAAATATCAAGCAAGTATCTCCTCTTCAAAATACTTCAGTCTTATAGAGATGTTTATCAATTAAAATCACCTAGATGAATCACAGAACATAGAATTTAAAGGAATATTCATAAATATTATCAAAGAATTCAAGGACTTGAAATAATACATACAAGCAATACAAATAAAAATACTTAATAAAAATGATTAGAAAGAGCTTAAGAAAAATAAACATCAGAGTGATACCCAAAAAGACATAAATATAAGGCTGGTGAAAATGATGAAGACACTTTCAAACTTGAGAAGCAATTTCAATAAGGAGATGTTAACATTGAAAAGGATTAATTCTGAAATTAAAACTAAATTGAAAAACCCAATAACTCAAATAAAAAGCTCAAAGGGTAGCCTGACAAATAGATTACATTAAGCAAAAAATAGAACAAAACTGAAACATACAGCAGAGGATCTACCAAATAGACAAGGAATATGAAATTTTACATTCCCTCCATGCACAGTAAAATGAATGTTAAGGAAATGTAGGACCCCATGAAAAACCCAAACCTTCAAAATATAGGCATGGATGAGGAAGAAGATTCCAAAGCCAATAGCATAGTTCACACTTTCAACAAGATCATAGAAGAAAACTTCCCCAAAATAAAGATACACCCATTTAGATTTCAAGAGCATACTGAAAGCCAAATTTAAAGCCAGAAAAGAAAATGCCAAAAACTTACTATATTTAAAGCAGCAAGTATGTTTAAAATATGGTTTATTGAATGTTGCAAGAAAAAATAATTAGTTACATATAAAGGAAAGCCCACCAGAATAACACCTGATTTCTAAATGGATATTACCATAAATCTATTAATAGTGGGTGATATTAATACCCACATTTATCTAATATACAAGTCAACTGGAGAAAACAATAACAACAGAGAAACAAAAAAATGACATAATACATCAAATGGACATGATATATAACTGCAGATTATGCTAACCAAACACCAAGCATACATATATATTGTAGTGGAACATAGAACTGTTTCTAAAATAGAATGCATTGTGGTTACAAAACAATCTTTAAAATTTCTAAAAAATTGACAACCACTCCTTGTATATTACATGATAACAGTACAATAACAATGAAAATTGACAGCCAAAATAACACAATACGATAAAACTTCAGGAAGCCATTGAGACTTTTTTTATTCCTGTGAAGAAAATTTATAGCTCTTGGTGCTGTAGGTGCTCACATTTGAAAAATTAGAACAAGTGGGACAATGTTGGTACATGCCCTTAATCCCATCACTTGGGGAGCAGAGACAGGAGAAGCAATGAGAGTTGGAGAACAGCCTGGTTTATAGAACAAGTTCCAGGACAGTCAAGAAGACACAGAAAACCTGTCTCAAAATACCAATAAATATATAAGTAAATGAATAAATAAGTAAATAAATAGAATTAATAGACTAAAAATCAGAAAGAGGACAAATAAATGACTTAATGATGCATCTTAAAAACTTTGAAAAATGACAAGAAACTAAATGCAAACCCAGTTAACAGTATGAAATAATAAAGGTAAGAGCATAAATGTGTGAAATGGAAACTGTTTCTTTGAGAAGATAAACAAGATTGCTATATCTTTTGTTTAACCAAAAGAATGAAAGAGACAACTAATCAACAAAAACAGAAAAAAAGAATAAGAATGTATTATAGTATACTCTGAAGAAATTCAAATTATTATAAGAAAGTATTTAAAAAGCCTGTACTCAGTTGAGCTTGAAACCCCAAAAGAAATGGATTAATTTCCATATTTAGCCAAACCACTATATTTAAACTAACAAGAAATCAACAAAAGAAAGACTGACTCCTAAAGACTGAGAGAGTAATAAGAAGTCTTCCAGCTAAACAAAGTCCAGGGACAGATGGACTCAGAGCAGAATTTTACCAGAATATCAAAAAAGATCTACAGTCAGTCCTTCTTAAATTATTCAAAAAAGTGTAGAAAATAAGGGGGCATCTAAAAATACTTCAAAGACAATATCATTCTAACAACAGAATCAGGTAAAGCAGAACAATAATGAAAATCTACAGATCAATATCCTTTATGAACATAGATTCAAAATTTATCATATATATCAAAATATTATGTACCCTGACCAAGCTGGCATTAAGCCTGAAATGGAGATAAAGATAAACATAAACAGGCCTTCAAATGTAATAAACCACATAAAATTATTCAAAGACAAAATCATGTGATCATCTCAGTAGATACAGAAAAGACCTTTGACAAAATCGAACACTTTTTCATGATAAAACTTCCAGAGAATTTAGGGCTATGTGAAACATAACACAACACACACACACCAACACACACACACACACACACACACACACACACACACACACACACACAAAAAAAAAAAAAAAAAAAACTATGAGAAATCTCTGTCCAAAATTTTCGTAAATGAAGAAATGCTCAATATAATCCTACTAAAGTGGAGAAGGAGAAAAAATGTCCACTATGCCCACTCCTCTTCAATATTGTTATGGAACAACTGGAACAAAAAAACAAAAGGAAGAAATTAAAATACACAAATACAGAAAAATGAATTAAAACTATCCCTGTTGCATGTGACATGGTACTATGCACTAGAGATCCAAAAGAATTATACTAGAAAATTTCTGGAAATGCAAATCTGGAAACAGTGAAATGAGACTCTAGAATATGATCCAGCTGGTAAAAGTCATGGTCAAGGGATCAATAAATAAAACATATAAACAATTACAAAGTGTAAAAACTCAAACCAAAAGATTACAGGCAATAAGTAGGCCAATAAATAGCACACAGTTCTCCAGAAAAGAAATACAAATAGATAATATTTTTGAAATGATCAACAACCTTTTCCATCAGAAATTCAATCCATGTAACACCATTAAGAATAAATAAGAATGGCTATTATCAATGAATAACTGACAAAGAATATTGGTGAGGATATGGGGAAAGAGGAACCCTTATTTACTGTTAAATGGAGAAAGATTAGAATAATAACAGTGCAAATCACTGTGGAAGTTTATAAAAAAAATAACAAACCAAACCTATAATTTGAGTTACTCCATGACCCAGATATGCCATTCCTAGAAAAATACCCAAAACATTTTATATCCTACCATAGATGTGATTGCACAGCCATGTTTATTGATGCTTGTTTTACTTTTTTTTTAATTAAAAATAACTTTTTTCATACAATATATTCTGATCATTGGTTCTCTTCATGTCTCTCTTCTGAGATTCCTCCCAGCTCCCCAACCTTCCAACCTCACACGTTCTTTCTCTTTGTCTTAAGTAAAACCAGGCAAATAAAAAGAAAACATGAATAAAATAAAATAAACTACCTACCCATGAAAACAAGAAAAGAGCATGCAAACTCAGAGATACATACATGAAAAACCCATGAAAACACAAAATGAGAAAACATACTTTACAAGCAAATACAAGTAAGGTAAAAATATTACAAAAAAGCAATATTAGAGAAAACAATATTAAAAACTAAATGAGTTCATTTTGTGTTGGCCATCAACTGTTGGGCTTGGGGCCTGCCTTTATGTGTGGTTTGTATACCCAGTGAAACTCCCGTAGAGAAACTAATTTTTCCATTTAGAGCAGTAGTTTTCAATTGCAGATACCTTCATGTTTAGGGATGACAGTTCAGCAGGACTGTCCATGCTGTGATAGTCTCTATATGTTCAGATGTATGTCAGTCTTGTTGTGTCTGGGAGTCACTGTTTCCTGACTATCATCCAAACTTTCTGACTCGTAGAATCTATCTGCTTGTCATTCCACAAAGCAACCTGAGCCCTGAGGAGAGGGATATGATGAAGACATCCACTTAGGACTTAGTATTCCAAGGTTAATCACTCATTGCATATTATCCAGTTGAGAGTTTCTGTATTAGTTTCCATCTACTGTAGGAGAAAGCTACTCTGAAGATGAGTGAGTGAAACACTGATCTATGGGTGTCTTACTTAGTGTTTCTATTGCTGTGATGCAACACTATGACCAAAAAGCAAATTGGGGAGGAAAGGATTCATTTGGCTTACACTTCCTCAAAAGTTGCCATTCATCACTGAAGGCAGTAAGGACAGAGATTCAAATAGGGTACTGTCATGAATGCCAGAGCTGATGCAGAATTCATGGAGAAGCATTGCTTACAGACTTATTTCACATGGCTTACTTAGTCTGCTTTTTTTATGTAATTGAGGACTACCAGTCCAGGGTTTGCATCACCCTACTGATCACTAAGTAAGAAAATGCCGTACACCTGGGTTTCATGGAGGCATGTCCTCAACTGAGGCTCCTTCCTCTCTGATAATTCTAGCTTGTGTCAAGTTGACATATAAAACCTGTGGGAGTCCACAGAGGTTTCCTAGTGAGATCTGTGCTTGCTTTACCCAGCAGGACTGCATAAGAGGATGATTGGAACTTGGGCCTGGGTACCAGAAGTTTGGAAGGGTATACAGTTGGCTGTATTTAGCAAGGGGGTAGTCTTTGGCCTCACCCTTTGGCATTGCTATAAAAAACCCTTTTAAATAAAGTTCTGGGCCATTGGGTATTGACCCAGGTCCTCCCAAAGATAACCTGGGTTTCTGTCTTTCTTCCTCTCATCAGCTAAGACTATCATTCTATCTAATATTTCTTATTCCTCTCTACTCTTCATAGGAACCCTGCAAAAGGTGGTGGCTGGTCCTACACAATAACCAGCCAGTACAATGGGTATACCAGAATGCTATTAGGAATGATTTTATTTCTTTACTCCTCTAGCAAGACTATCATATTTGTTTTCCCCCTAGATGCATGGTGTAACTAGTCTCAGGTTGTTGGCCACTGAAGCAGTGTCAGAGGTAGGCTCCATCTCATGTAGTGGGACCTAAGTTCAATCAGATTGCGGTTGGTTACTCATACAAACTTTATGCCACTATTGCCCAAATGTAATATGCAATCAGGTCAGCATTTTAGAACAAAGAGTTTATAGCTAGGTTGGTGTTTACCTTCTTCCTCTCGTATTATGAAAAGTACCTTTGAAAACCACAAACAGCAGTCAAAATTTGTGAAGGTTATAGTTAGGAACTGAGTCTACTTTTCCATGCTCAATGAAATATGAGTGTTGACTTAGCAGTGGGGTCTTACAATAAGAATGTGGCAAGCAATCAATAATTTTGGAAATAGTCCAAGTTGTTCGGTGGTTCTCATGAGACCCCTTTGGCCAACAACTCAATTAGATATAACCTATTCCTGGTACTGGTAGCTTCACTTGGTAATGAGAGAGGACTATCTGGCACATTTTCAACCATTATTTGGTGAATCAATATTTCTTTTATATGTTTTATACTTTAGAAACTTCTGCTACAGTAGATTTTTATATGATCCCTCAAATGACCCTTGGTGTTAGATGTCCCTCCATGTATTCATTTGTACCTCCTCTTCCCTCCCCAACTTAGTTTATTCCTCTCATTCCAGTCTCTCCCTGTGCAGTCAGAAGTTTTTCCTGTGTTCTGGCCAGCCAGCAGTCGGGACAAATCTCTCCCACTCACATCCCCCAAGTAAACGCACAGAGGCTTATATTAACTATAACTGTTTGACCATTAGCTCAGGATTATTACTGACTATCTTTTACATTTAAATTAACCCATAATTCTTATCTATTTCTAGCCATGTGGCATGGAACCTTTTCTCAGTTCTGCCTTGTCATTTTGCTTCCTCTGTGTCTGGCTGGCAGCTCCTGACCCAGCCCTTCCCCTTCTCAGAACTTCCTCATTGCTTTACCCCACCTATACTTCTTGCCTGGCTAGTGGTCAATCAGCATTTTATTAAACCAGTGTACAAAAGCATTATCTCACAGCATTTCCCCCTTTCTGTCTAAACAAAAAGGAAGGTTTTAACTTTAACATAGTAAAATTACATATAATAGAACAATTATCAAGCTAGAATTACAGTTACAATATCTAGTCTATTTGTATTTGGCAAAATTAAAGAAAATATTTTATCTAGCCTATATTTGTGAGTCTAAAGTTTCATATCTAATTTATCATAATCAAGGAAAATTATAATTACCTAGTCTTCAACTACATCAAAGACCTCAGAAGAATATAAAATTACCTAAGTAAATGGGAAATTCACTGTAAGCAATTTCCAAAAATCTAGAAATGACAGAGACAGCTGCCTGTCTAGACAGTCATCCAATGTTCCTCTATAACATTGGGGCATCCATTCTTCAGCCTACAGGCCTAGAGTCTCTCAGTTGCTTCTTCCTGCATCCTGTAGAATGTCTGGCAGTTTCTTTTGCAAAGCAGGAACCTGAAGGAACACCTCACTTTGCAAATTTCAGTGGTCACCTTCCTATGAGTCCTGCATGTCCAGTTTATACAATATACTGCCAATCAGTCAATGCAAGGGTCTTTTTTTGCCCAGTGGCTAACTTTTGTCACAAAGAACACAAACTCTATAATGAGTTTATACAATGCCCATAATTCTCCTTGAAGTAATTGGTGCTTCCAGGAGCAGATGTGTCTCGTCCAGAAAGTCTAAGTTTTTAAGACGTTTTAAATGCCATATTCTGTAGATCTTTGAAGTTTTTGAAGATGACCTGTCCACCTAAAATATATCTCTGCTTGACCATGAAAACATACCTAATATGACTGCATGTGTGATTATCATGAATGACTAATTATTAATCTGTATTTCTTAATTATCCATTACAATTTCAAATGATCTGCACAACCATAATACCTTAAATAAGAGTAGAAATATACATACAGTATAGCAAAATTAACTTTTAATTTGTAATAAACTAAAATCTACAGCAATTTAAAACATTTTACACAAGTTGTTGCTCTTTAAAAGTAAGTTCAATAATCTGCCCTTTCATCCTATCCTATCTAACACAATCCCCTTTTCTACTTTAGAAAGAGATTGCATTCATAATCAACCCTCTTTAAATAAAGATATACACTTATAAACAATACTTTGGGAATTTTATTGTGGCTTCTCATACTACTTCTTGCTGGATGAGGGCACTGACAATTTAATGGAGATCCTCTCTTCCAAGCCTGCATACATTTTTACACACATTGTAAACTGTTTATGGTTTATCCCATCTGAATCTGTCTTACTGTGAATCTATTCCTTTAAAATGCAGCATTACTAGGACTGAAATGGCAGCTTGGGCTGCTGGCTCCACCCACCTCAGCTTTCCAACATGGCAGAACTATATTTGCTGCCATCTCTGGGGGAAACATGCTCATCAATGACTCTGTGAAGCAGTGGGTCTATGCTTACATCCAGCAGTGTATAGCCCCAAAATCTCACTTTTTTTTGGTCTGTACTAGCAAAAGCTAAAGACACCATGCACCATGCTGTGCAGCTTGCAGATGCCATTGTGTACTGTGGCAGGAATCTGCCATGCTGCACTCAGGCCCATGTGCCAGGAACCCATCATACTGTAGTTCAGTTCCCCATGCCACGGCATCTCTGTACCTTGGTGTCTCTATATCTTGACCCACATGAGACAAGAAGTAGAAAGCTATTTTTGGCTCTGTTATTGTGTGTTTAGAAGCCCTTTTTAAACTCTTTTAGTCCTTATGAAAATTCAAGAGCCTTATGTTGGTACACCAAATGTAGCTGGACGTTTTCCTGTGTCCCACCTGGCCCACGGTTGGGAAAAATCTCTCACCTACAGTCCTGCAGCCTTTTATAAAATAATCACACAGAGGCTTAATATTATTTATAACTGCTTAGCCATTACCTCAGGCTTATAACTGACTAGCTCTTATACTTAAATTAACCCATAATTCTTATCTATGTTTAGCCATGTGGCTTGGTACCTGTTCTCAGTTCTGCCTTGTCATCTTGCTTCCTCTGTGTCTGCCTGGCAGCTACTCACTCAGCCTTCCTTTTCCCAGACTTAACCCCACCTATACTTCCTGCCTGGCTACTGGCCAATCAGCATTTTATTAAAACAATATACAAAAACATTACTCCACAGCATCTCTGTATCTCTCTTACTAACTAACTATAACTAACCAACTAAATATGTGTATATATATATATTCTCTCTTCCTTGGAAGATCCTTTCTTTACCCCAAGTTCCTTAGTATATACTTAACTTCTGTAGTTATACTGACAGTGGCATGATTTTTGAAGGATCAAAAGTTAATATCCACATAGCATAGAATACTTGCATTTTTGATTCTGGATTACCCTACTTGGGATATTTTTTTCCTAGCTCCATCAATTTTACCTGTAGATTTTATGATTTCATTTTTAATATCTGAATAATATATTATTGTATAAATGTACCATATTTTTCATTATCAATTCATCTATTGATGGACATGTAGGCTGTTCCCAATTTCTGGCTATTATGAACAGAGCAGTAATGAACATGATTGACAAAGTGTTTCTGTAGTAGGATGTGGAGTCCATTTGATATATGTCCAAAAGTAGTATAGCAGGATCTTGATTGAAGTAGATCTATTCTGAACTTCCTGAGAATCCACCACATTGATTTCCATAGTGGCTGTACAAGTTTGTACTCCTACCAGCAGTGAAAGGGTGTTTTCCATACCCCATATCCTCACCAGCATTACCTGTAAATTATTTTAATGATATTGCCAATTCTGACTGGTCTAAGATTAAATCTCAAAGTTGTTTTGATTTACATTTCATTGATTTGTAAGGATGTTGAGAATTTCTTTAAATGTTCCTCAGAAATTTGTTTGTGTGTGTATTCTATCTTTTGTGAACTCTGTTTCGTTCTGTACACTATTTTAATTGAGTTAGTTGTTCTATATATAGTATTTTTGAGTACTTTATACATTCTGGATATTAGTCCTTGATCAGATGTATAGTTGGTAAAAATCTTTCCCATTTTGTATCCTTCTGAATTTTACAAGTGATGGTTTCCTTTGTCATTCAGAAGAGTTTCAGTTTCATGAGGTCTCACTTATTGTTTGTAGTGCCCATGCTATAAGTTTCCAGTTCATGAAGTATTTTCCTGTACCAATGAGTTCAAGAATATTTGCCAATTTATCTTCTATCTAATTCAGCATATCTGGCATTATGTTGAATTTCTTGATCCACTTAGAATTGAGATTTGTTCAGGTTGATAAATATGGATCTATTTGCATTCATCTTCATGAAGTCATCCAGTTTGAACAGCACCATTTGTTGAAGATGTTTCTTTTTATTCCAATGTTTATTTCTCTCTTCCTTATAAAAAAAGGTGTCCATAGGTGTATGGACTTATGTTTGGGTCTTCACTTCCACCAATCAACCTGTCTCTCATGTTAATACCACTGTATTTTGAATAGTATAATACTATAGTAAAACTTGATAATAAGTATAGTGATACCTACAGCAGTTCTTTTATTATTTCAATTAATTTACTTATCCTGGGTATTTGATATTTCCATATTAAGCTGGAAATTGTCCTTTCAAGTTATGTGAAGAATTCTGTTGTGATTTTGATGGGGATTGTATTGAACCTCTGTATAATTTTAGATAGCATGGTCATTTTTTACTATATTTAAATTACCAATCCATGAGCATGGGAGATCTTCCCATATTCTGATACCTTTTTCAATTTCTTTCTTCAATGTCTTAAAGTTTTTATTATGCAAATATTGCACTTACTTGGTTAATGTTACCCCATGATATTTTTCGAGGTTATTGTGAAAGATATTTCCATGTTTTTCTCAATCATATATCATTTGTATGTAGGAACATTTTGTGTGCTAACATTTTATCTTCTATTGTTCTGAATATGTTCATAGACTAAAGAATTGTCCCAGTGAAGTTTTTAGGGTCATTTATGTATAAAATCATACCATCTGCAAATAAAGATACTTTTATGTCTTCCTTTCCAATTTGTATCCCTTTGATATCCATTAGTTTTCTTATAACTCTTGTTAAGACTCCAAGTAGCATATCAAATAAGTATACAGAGAGTTGATATATTTGTCTTATTCCAAATTTCAGCAGAAATGCTTTGGTTTTTTTCTTGATTTGCGTTGACATTGGTTATGGGCTTGCTATAAATTGCCTTTATTATGATAAGGTATGCTCTAGGATCCTGAGTATTTCCAGAATATTTTTCATGAACAGATGCTGAGTTTTGTCAATGCCTTTTCTCCTTCTAAAAAAATGTTAAGGTAGTTTTGTCTTTCAGTCTGTTTATGTGGTGTTTTACATTTATTGATAGCAAAAGTAATGTCTAGATTACCATCAATAGGTGAATATATAATTAAAATAAGGTACATATACACAATGGAATTTAGTTCAGCATAAAAAGGAAAATAAATTCACAGGGAATTGCATGGATCTGGACAACATTACTTTGAAACAATCCAGGCTCAGAAAGATAAATACTTCATGTATATCATATGTCATACGTGGATCTTAGGTTTTAAATGTCAAATGAAAGTGGGTTTATTTCAGGTACATGGCAGGAGGCCCAGAAATTACAATGGAGTCTATAATATGGGAAACAAAGGAGAAGCTTTAAGGCAGTGGGTGGATAAAGTAGTAAAATATATGAGAAATGAATGCAGAAGCAGGAATGAATGAAACAGTATGATTCAGTATGAAAGGGGTAGCAGGGATATGGCAAGAAAAAGATGGGCCTAAGAACTTAAAATATTTTTCTTGTCAATGTTTTCTCAGTGTTGGATTTGCATAGCATTTACTCTGCATTTATTAAAACAGGGACTGGGGGACATGGCTCACTGTGCAACATGTTTGCTTTACAAGTCTCAGGACCTAAGTTTAGAACACCAGCAACCAGTTCAAAGTGATGCACTGCAGCAAATACCAGGGAGTGATGACTCAACGATTCTTAAATCTTGTTTTTCAGTCAATCTGGCTGAAATTTTGAGTTCCAGGTTTAGTGAGACACTGTCAAATCATAAGGTGGAGAATGATTGAGGAAGACACCTAAGGTCAACACCTATCCCATATACCCATTTGCTTGTGCATGCACATACACTTGTACATATATGTTAACACAATTGCATATATTCCTCATGCAGAAACATAATAAATAATCAAAAATAAATGTGAAAACATTATTAGGCATACATTTCTAAAAAACTATTAAATATGAAGTTCAAAAAATATTTTTATGGGTCGATTTACTACATGAGTTTGTTAACATATTGATTAAAGTCATCTAAATGAGATTTTCTTGATTGTTGTATGACTATCATTGAGGAAATGTAAACAAATATGTATTTACCCTAGTGGGATACTGAGGATGTTCTGAAGAAACTATTTCAAATTTCTTATAGTAAACTAGTGAGTTTATTGAAGTTGCGTAGGTGAGTCATTAGGGACAGCAACAGGAATGACACAAAGGGAACTGCATGGGCTAAAAAACCAACTCCATCATAGTTGATAATTCAGGAAAATCTATATCCCTAGATCTTTTTGCAGAAATTGAAGGCAACCACACTGTCTCTTCTCTCTGACACTGTTATTACTTATGTAGCCTTTAAATGGTCCTTGAATTTTTTTTATGTTTTAAGGACTTACAGAGATATGTAAGTTTCATTTAATTCCTGGGTCTCAAGAAGTTCCCTCCTCCACAAAGAACATATTATTTAACTCAATTGAAATTGCTACACTACACTGACTGATCAGTCATATAAACATATCTTTAATATTTCAATTTTGTGTAGCATTTTTCTCTTATCTAGCATAACACATGACTTTTCCTTGCTTATTTTGCAATTATATTAAGGTAGCGTCTATTTACAAACTATTTGCAGAGCTTCCAGTATTGTTTTCCCTCTTTCACTTTATGTAAATTTGAAAACAGATAAATAAAAGTTTATATAAATAATTCTATTTTATACAGTTAAAAAATGAGAAGACAGGATTCAATCTAAATCATTTGCTATGATTTGTTATCTACTCCTGAGTTAAATTCCAACTTTTATTATAACAGTCTGCATCATATAACCACTTATATATTCATTTTCTTATATTTGATGTCCACCTTTAATCAAAGCCCCTTGACTTGCACACCTTTCCTGTTTTCTTCTGATACAAGGTCTCTGTGTAACAATAGGCTAGCCTAGAACTCATGATACTTCTCTCTCTCCCATTAGGAATTCGAAGATTACACATATGCACTAACAGTCCTAATTATCTTGTGCACATTTCTATTCAACATGAACTTTTTAATTTAATTTTTATACATTCTTCAAAATTTTCATATATAAATATAATGTACCTTTATCATAACCACATCTCCCTCCCTCTTTTTAAATGAATACCTCCCTCCAAAATTCCAAGACTCTAACCTCTAACTTGATATCAAATTTCCAAGAATCTAGTCTCCCAGAGATTGCAGAATAAAAGCAACAGATTATGATTAGGCACTTGGAAGTTCCAAAAAGAGGCAACAGACCCTGGACTTTCAAAAAGAGCTTATCTAGCAAAATCTGCTAATATTCTTATTCTGCTCATAGGGAAAACTTTGTGCCATTTTTCTATCCTTAGGTAAGAAAAAAATCTTAAAGCATGTAATCTCCTTTCGCTCAAACTCTTGTCACTGTGTTGGTGGGTCCTGCAACCTGATCATTGTGTAGCAGGGACCTTGAGATGCCACTTCTCAGATTAAATAATGCCTACTCTATCTTTTGAGGTCAATCTAAGTTATTGTTCTTCATTTCTGCCAACAAATTTAACTCTTACCTTTGTTGATGAATGTAGGCAAGGGCTTCCTGGGATATTTACAGCCCCACTAGACTGCTTCTTAGCCAGACTTATATCTTCTGTCTTAGCTGCTATTTCTTATCTTTCTTTAACCTTCCAGAAGTACTCTGCCTTCAGAGCTCTCTATGGCTAAATGACAGGTGGCATGCCACACTGAGATCTCTCCCTGTCTGGGGCTGTGATTTCTAGCAGCCTCATTTTTATATGAGGAGAGCAAGAGTTTTGTTAGGATATGTTAAGACTCATTATTGGCATGAGTGGTAAATTCTCTTCTGCTTATCTCCTAACTCAACCTCCAACACTTGAAAAGAACATTGTTGGAATTTCCAGAGCAACAATCAACACTAGCCACTCTCCTGCTCAAAAAACAAGTAGGTAGGGAGACTGTCAATACCCAAAGGTATCCTGGAACTTCAAGTCCTTTTCAGGCCCAGATTATATTTTATTATTCTCATCAGTACCTTTAGGAACACCTGAGAAACTCCTGGAAACATTGATCTAGCACAATTTGTACCTCTGGGAGGTGTCCCAAAGTGGGAAACTAGCATGACCCATTTAAACCTACAAAATGGTCAGCCACCCTTCTATGCTCAAAGAAAAGCCTTTGCTTGTCTATTGGTGGAAGTATGAAAGCAACTCTACATAGTTAAAAGGGAGGTTTATTTTGTGAGTTAAGTTAAAAGTAAAGGGATAGGTTACAGGGTCAGGGAAAGGTGTAGTGCAGTCCAGCAGTATTCTCTGGAGAACTCTGCTCTGCTCTATCTACCTCCAGCATCCAGGATCCAGGAACCAAGAGAGCCTGAACATCTGGACCTCAGGTCTTAAGGGCTCCTGCCTCAGCCCCATCTCATAGGCATGACAGTCACCTGAAGCCTCAATGGGGGTAGTACTTCCAAGTCAAATCTGGAAGAGCTACGCACTACAATTGTCTTCCACAAAATTTCAGAAAATTGGGCCTCAAGTAATTTCTTAAAGCATCCCATCAATTCTAATTTTCTATTCAAATCTGACTTCAATATCCAGTTCACAACCCAAACTACTGGTTTGAATTTCTTATGCTTGACCACACTGTTCTTTGGAACATTGATTTTTCTCTATTAAAATGGCAAATGGCCAGAGGTTTCCTATTTCTAGGCCTTCTTTCATTTTTGCTCCTGTCCTTCCCTTTGTTTCTGACTCCACTAACCAGGCCATATTAGCTTTGAGCTTCTAAACCTAATTATCCAGAATTTCTCTTGGATCCTGATCCTGCAGTTGAGTCCCCTCCCTATCAAACTTCACCTTAAGCTTCCTCTACACTAACTCTCTCTCTCTCTGCACCTGTGGATTCTCTTTCTTCTGTGCTGTCTCCTTTCTTTGCCACTGGTCTTCTTAAATGTTCTTTCTCAGTTGCAAAATATATCTCCTATCCTAATCCCTTACTCTTACTATTCCTTCTCTGCTCCTTGGTCCCTTCAATCTACCAACCCTTTTTCTTTCCTCCATTCTTTACCATTCCCTCTATCCCTACATTATATTATTCCTTAACCTCAGTCTCAGGCTACCCTACTAAATGCATTTCTGCAGTCCAAACTTCACACCAGTCCTAGACACTGCCTTTCTTCATACACCGTTCTTCCCCACTGGCCTTGTCCATCCAATCTACAAACCACTATCTTCCTTCTGCCCTTGATTCTACTTCTTCTCCTCTATTCACTAATCACATAGCCCATCCTTCCATTTTCCCTTCACAAACTTATGGTTTTGGAAAGTCTCATCAATGTTTAGGTTTTTCAAATGGCTGACAGCTTCCAAATAAAGGAATGACTGTGCAGTTTTTCCAAAACCCCTGTAAATTTATAAAGGACATTTTTGTTATGTTTTGATTTTTCAAGGCAGGATTTCTGGAACTTTCTGATCAAGGTAGCTCCAGATGTCCTGGAACTTTCTCTGGAGACTATAGTGGCCTCTACCTCACAACCCCACCTGTCTTTGCATCCCTAGTGCTAGGATTAAAGGCTTGAACCAACACCAATTGGCCTAAAAAGGAATTTTTATGGTCTACACAGCCTGTTATTTACTCTGGTAAGATACCTACTGTGTTCTGATTTCCATTCTCACACCCAATGAAACATGCCATATCTGTCAGTCAGCTACTCAATATGTTGACAGTTTGTATCAACAAAACTGAACAATCCCAAAGGAAAGGATGCTGCCCTCTGATAGGAACCCAACTGGAATTATCAAACAAACCAGCCTAGTGATAGATATAGGAGAGACCATGTGATCTCCTGTCTCCTAATATGAATATAAAAAAACAGCTACAGCCTAGTTAAATATTACAAAATTAGGAAAATCACCTAGGAAATCAATGTAATCCCCTCTCTTTTCATGACCTTGCAGTGCCAATTAATAAATATATTCAAGACCCTAGTGTCTTCAAGGGCCCGCTCTTCATTCACATTTAATTTATCTCTTAGTCATCCCTGATAATTGTAAAAGTACTTCAAAAATTCAAAGCAGGTTCTAAGAGACCTCAAATGTACCATTTGAATCTGATATTCAAGGCTTTTAGTAATATGAAGGAGAAATCCAAATAGGAAAAGGAGACATATCTTAAAATTAAATTCTAATTGCTGGCATCCCAAAAAAAGGCAAGTCAGCCTATGTCATCAAGGCTTCCAGCACCCCCAAATATCTCCTGAGGAATGTGCTTTGGTAGAGTGAATCATTTAGCAGTTCTCTAGTCTCAGGCCTTCCTCCAAGCTCTGCCCCAGCTGCAGACAAAGGAGACAACGGAAAATGAACTGTCTTCAGGAGATATATCATTCCTGGTAGGAGTCCATTGATTTCTAAGTCTCACCAAGCTCACTGTTACTCATGGAATGAGGAAGACTGGTTTAATCAGTCCCTCCCACTTTTTTAGAGACAGGAAATCCCAGGATAACTGGGGTAGTGCCTGGCTATCTATTTCTGGGATTCTATCTTCTTGCTCCCAAAATTTTCAGAACTCCTCCTCCCATTCTTCTGTAGCTGAAGTTTTTCTCTCCAGCTCCTGCCAAGCCCCCACAGTCCCATAGCCCACTTATAAAATAATCACACAGACTCTTATATTATTTAAACTGTTTGGCCTAATGGCTTAGGCTTCTAGCTATCTAGTTCTTACATCTTAAATTAACCCATTTCTATTACTCTATACTTTTCCATGTGGCTCGTGGCTTACCAGTATTTTAACATGTTTCTCTTCACAGCGGCTGGCAGCCTCAGCCTTCCACTTCCCAGAATTCTCTTCTCCCCTTGTCCCACCTATACTTCCTGCCTGGCTACTAGCCAATCAGCATTTTATTTATACAGAGCGATATCCACAGCATTCATCATGAATATAGAGGTGCCTATACAAAAACCAAAGATGACCCTACTGATAATTTGGAAAACTAACACTCTGCCTTCTTTATATTTTTTCCCTCTTTTCAAACTCCACTTTCAGGATAGGATCTTCTAAAACATGTGGGGACAGTCATTTCTTCTCCCCTGCAGAGGATAAAGAAAATGAGATAACCCATGTCTAAACATTAGACAAAGCCAGGGAAACCCTGCCAAAGAGGCAGAGGAGTGATTGTGGGAGCCAGGGGCACCAAGGAAATCAGCAGAACAGGTCCCACAGAACCAACTAAACTATGTGAGCACATGGGGCCTCACAGAGACTGAAGCATCAACAATAATGGAATCCACATGGATCCACTTTAGATCCTCTGCAAACATGCAGTGGTTATTTAGCTTGAGGATTTTTGTGGTATTCCTAACAGTGGGATTGGAGGTGTCTCTGACTATTTTGCTTTCTCTTGGGACTCCTCTCCTCCAATTGGGTTGTCTCATCCAGCATTGATATGAGGGTTTGTACCTAGTCTTGTTGCATTTTGTTATGCCATGTTCAGTTGATATCAGTAGGAGGCCTGCTCTTTTCTTGAGGGAAAAATAGGGGAGAGAGAAGGTAGAAGGAAGAAGCTAGAAAAAGTAGAGGGAGGGGAGACTGCAGTAGAGATGTATTGTATGAGAGAAGAGTAATAAAAGAAAAAAAGGAAAATAAAAAGTGTTATTCATCAGCTAAGAGAAAAAAGGACATAAACATCAAAGACTCCAATCTGAGTAAAATATTAAGACTATATCAAGCTATTTCTAACTCACTACTAAACTAGAAAATTAGAGGCAGTTAACTTTCTCACATCATATGAGGGAGAGAAAGAGCACATTTATGTGAACTCTAAAAATGCTAAAGGAACCTTTTAATCCCAGCATTCAGGAGGCAAAGATAGGTGGATCTCTGAGATCAAAGACATCCTAGTCTATAGAGCAACTACCAGGTCAGCCAGAATGTCACAGAGAAACTCTGTCTAAAAAAATCAATAAGTAATAATAATAATTATTAAAAATAAAATTTAAATGCTTAATGATACTAATTTTCAACACAACTGACAATCTGGTATCACAAGTAACTAAACATTTCTCTCTCACTTTTAATGTTTTTAATACTATTTACTTAAAACTTTAAACCATTCACAACATTTAATATTTCATTCAGGAGTGATGAAATAATATCCTTTTTGGTTTTAATGAAGTTACAAATGAAGATATTATGTCCTTTCATTTCAGCATACCTTTATGTTATAACAGTCTTCTTACCCTAAAACACTAGCTAATTGAAAACTAATGTTTAAGGGACTCAGGATTTTATTGTTTTTCAAATACACAAAAATGTATTCTCATTATTCATTATAATTTGAAAGAAAAATATCTAGATTTTAAATTCAAGTTCAACTCTATTTACTCTAGCTAGAGATGCCCAAAAGTTTGAGTTAATTCTTTTTGTTCAAATTATGTAAATGACATCAATCTCAAATAACAACATTCCTGATGCTGTATTCCTTAGGTACTAATGTTTCTTGATTTAATTGGTATCTAAAATGTCATATAGTACAAATAGCCAGAATTTGAAAAGTAATGAAACAATATTCATATTTTATGGAAAGCAGGGGGAGGAGGTAATACTACAGTGAGCATTTCCAAAGTCTTGTTTTTATTCATTTAAATAAATATAAGATAGTTCATTTAGTACACATAACTTTAAATGCAATGGAAAACAATCTACTTAAAATATACAAATTTTGGTTATTTTAATTATATTAATCCATCATCTGTCACTTTCATCCCATTAGACCAAAGTGTGTTCCTAATTATTTCATTTTAGGTATAGTAATCATATCATATATCTCATGCGAATGATAGGTCAGTTACAGAATGGAAAATCCTTACATTTGGACAATGATGGCTAATAGCTTTGATATGAACAAGGAATGTTTTTCCTAACATATTTCACAAAATCTTCAGCTCCCAAGACTGCTGACCTGCTCACTGCTCACCCTCATCCACATCAGATCCCAGTCAGGAGACTTCCTAGCTTTACAGCCTTGTAATATTTAATAATATGCATGAACAAACTATGGGTTTTGGCCAACAAATGAAACTTGTGAAGGAGAACTAAAGCAAAGGAGCTATGTCTACTGTCTGGTTTATTACAACTTCAATACTGTGGAGTGTGGTGATATTTTAATTGTGCCGAAATGTGATTTTATTTGTATGTTAATAAATAAAGTTTGGCTGGATATCAGAGGTCATATTGAGCCAAAAACAGAAGTCAGGTGGTAGTACCCCATGCCCTTAATCCGATCACATGCCAAGCAGAGTCTCTATGTCGTCAGGGACACAGCCAAATGTAGTGACATGGGCATTTAATCCCAGTACCAATCATAGAGACCTGGAGGTCTGTATAGATAGGCAGTGATGAGGAAGTCATGTGGCTGCACTTAGAGCCACTGAGAAAGCAGAACAGAAAGGCAATAGAAACACAGGTTACACAGGAAGACACTCTCTCTGGGGAAGCAATGGTGGTGAGGTGGTAAGATAGGTAATTGTGGCTCTTCGCTAGTTCTCTGATCACTTTGGCTATTACCTCTGTATTTGGCTCTGTGTTTCTTATTTAATAAGACTGTTTAGAAATTCGACTCAGTGAAGAGACTGTAATGTTACAGGCCCAGAGGCTACTTACCTTATCTTGGGCTAGCTTTAGCACTTGGAACAGCCATTCATTGCGCATTTCATTGTCAGAAATAAAATTCTGTGACTAATAGGTTTAAAAATTTTGAAATCTGCTAATTTTAGTAGATCCGCTGTCTTGACCAACCAAAAAACTAAGCACATCATCAGATAGTATCTTGGGAAAGACTTCCCCCATCATGCTGTAACAACTTCTCTGATGAAGACCTCTATAATACTTCATGTAATTGATTCCACATTGAAACATGGAATTAGAGGTAACCTAAATCTGTGTTCTCAGGCCACTGTCCCTCAAATGTCTACAAAAGAATTAATTAAAAATGAGAGCTGCATTTTTCGTGTTGACAACAGAAAGACCCTCTCTCTGCATCTCTAGCCATCTTCTGATACCAGAGGAAGTTTCTTTGGATACCTCTCACTGACTATCAACTACAACAGGATCTCTGGCTGAAGCCACACCCAGTCACAACATTTATGGACTTCTTGACACCACTGATAAGCTTTGTTTTCGAGGCACTTTTTCCTTTACTTCAGACAAGATAAAGATCTTTAGACTGATTCTTTATACCCTATAATTCATAACTTTATTTCACACCACTCCTGTTCTTCTTTCTTCACTAAACACTGAAGGGCAATATAAACCTGGCAGCTATGTAGTCCTAAAACAATATTAATTCAACAGTTGACATTTGGAAATTGGGATCAACATGCCATATACCCTATTGACTCTCATATGGCTACTCCTACTCCTACTCTAGCTATTGCTGCTGCTGCTACCACCACTACCACCACTAATAATCCTGATGCTTTCTATGATGTTAGTGAATGTGGCTGCCAGAGAATAACTAACTAAAAGAATGTCCCTAGCTATCTTCTGTCTTGGAGAGTGCTCCTGGCTAATATGGGAACTTGTTTCCTCTGATTTTTTATTCATTTCTCTGATCACGAAAGCTCACACACTTATAATACACCCTCCCCTCCGAAACTGTCTATATCCCCAGACCACACTTTTCCAGACTACCATAATCATTCTTGCTCTGACAATGAAACTTTTAAAGGACCATAATCCCTCTTTATCCCCTGTTTTATGAATCTTCCCCCACCTTTATCATACCGCCAACAAGGAATTTTCTGTACCTCTTTCAACTTGGCTTGTGTCCCCAAAGGTCTTCATTTCAGTCACACTTACACTGAAAGAGAACACAAAATGGGCATACCATTGAATGGTTGTGAGTTTGAGTTCATAAAGGAAGAATTCTGGAATGTTTAAAACAGCAAACTATAATCGATCAATTCTTTATAATTTTAAATGTTATAGATCTACCCAGAACTGATTAAGAGGACCTTAACAAACCTAGATAACAATAGCCTTTCAGGTCACTTTATATGTAGGACCCACTTCCCTATATCTATCCTGATTGTTAATCTTCTGCCATACCAATACAACCTCCCTTGCCACATGTTTTCCCCCAAGGAACACCTAGACTCCCTACAGCATATGGTGCTTTAGAAAGTATTCATCTTGCTAGTGTTTCTACCATCAATCTATCTGTATTTACCCTATGTGACTATATTAATGGAGAAGGAAGAGAGATCTGACTTCCAGGGCTAGAAATGTCTTCCAAACATAAAGCCTCCCTATTCACATGTTGTTCCACCACTACTTGTAAACTTCTAAACACTCACATTTTTTTTTGTTTTTTTTTTGAGACAGGGTTTCTCTCTCTCTCTCTCTCTCTCTCTCTCTCTCTCTCTCTCTCTCTCTCTCTCTCTCTCTCTCTCTCTGTGTGTGTGTTTGAGACAGGGTTTCTCTGTGTAGTCTTGGTGCCTGTCCTGGAACTCACTCTGTAGCCCAGGCTGGCCTCAAACTCACAAATATCTGCCTGCCTCTGCCTCCCGAGTGCTGGGATTAAAGGTGTGTGCCACCACCACCCGGCTTGAAGATATTTTTTTTTTGGGGGGGACTTATACATTTTATCCACATTTCCTTAAAATCAATATATTCTAGCTCAAGAAAACCCCACAATAGACCAATCTTTCATGGTCAACTCACAACCATTAACCGGCTTGTCCCTAGTCTATTTTTACACAAGAAAAAAGGTGAGCTACACAGATCAAGCCAAATGACTGTCTCATCCATTCAGGGGGCCTGATCCAGTTGGGGGCCCCTCAGCCTTTGGTTCATAGATCCTGTGCTTCCATTCATTTGGTTATTTGTCCTGGTGCTTTATCCAACCTTGGCTTCAACAATTCTCGCTCATATAAACCCTCTTCTTTCTCACTAATTAGACTCCCAGTGCTCCACCAGGGGAGGCAGCTGTGCATTGGTGCCGGGTCCTGGGCTCGTTGCATGAGTTGGCTGTTTGAATCCTGGGACTTATGCAGGGACACTTGGCTCGGTCTGGGAGGGGGGGAATGGACCTGCCTGGACTGAGTCTACCAGGTTGACCCCGGTCCTCGGGGGAGACCTTGATCTGGAGGAGGTGGGAATGGGGGTTGGGCTGGGGGGAGGGGGGGCGAGAGGGGGAGAACAGGGGAATCTGTGGCTATTATGTTGAACTGAATGGTGTTGTAAAATAATAATTAAAAAAGGAAAAATAAATAAATAAATAAATAATATCATTTTCACCTCAGAAAAAAAAGGTGAACTACAAATGAGAAACCACCTTAAGCCTTATTCCATGTCTCTTGTACCAGACAGGACTGTTCTCAGTTTGCAGGTCAACTGCCTACATAGGTCTTCATGGTCTTGCTCTTACCATTTCTCATAACACTCCAGATACCCATATCCCCAAGCTAATCTCTACAATAATAAAAACAAGGAGAACTATCTAGATCATCCTGCCACAAGAAACACTGGGGTGTTCTCTCTGGGCTTAGAATATGAGCAACAAGGGTACACATATCTTCACAACAATTCACTTCTCTGTCTTACCAACTCTAAGGAATTTCAGAACATTTGGACCCTCCCCCCCATATCAAGTAAACATGTTGACCTCTGTGCAGCTCCCAAACACCTTCTAACTGACGCCCACAGAGCAATTTGGCATTTCCAACAGAAGCATAATGCTTCTACACCACCAACAAATAAAGACAGGTCCCAAAGGGACAAAACATCCAAAAGGTTTTCTCTGAATGGGCTCTTAGTTCCCTTCCAGCCTGCCTCTTCCCACTTATTACTTACTACTTAGTACTCTTCCTCCTTATCATCCTTATACTTCTAACATTATCTTGTCTTTTAAGCCTTTTAAAGAAATTCTTCTTTAACCATATCACTTTTATCACTTGGATTTACCACACAAGATGGAATGAAAACCATGTTTGTTGTTGTTGTTGTTGTTGTTTTGTTTTTAAGTTACTCCAAATTCCATATGCCTCCCCAAAATGACATCCTTTCTCTTCAGTGGGAGATAATTAGTTCAAAAATATTGTGCTCCTACCTTTTGATATATAAAAAGTTTTTAATAAAGATTACCTTCCACCACTCCCAAATAGCCAGGGCCATAAACTGAGCTCAAAATTCTAGAAATCCAGACTCACTGAAATTTCTTGAAAAAATAAAAGCCACTGAGACTCATACCTAGACAACTGGTGGTTGCAAAAAGAAACAACAGAACCTACATTTTCAAAAGTAACTTTTCTAGGAAATCAGCTTCCTCATCATGCTGCTAACAAACCCCCATTGTCCCTTCTCTTTCCCTAGATATTAAAACTCCAGCTTAAAGTATGTACTCTGCATTCTTTCAAAGTCTTATCACTGTTTCCCTCAGTGCTGCATCCTGATTACCATGCAGCCAGACATTAAGAAACCACCTCTCAGGTTAAATAAATGCTGCTTTAGGTGTTCAGGTCAACAAAAATTCTTCTTTTTCATTTATTTCTACAAACATTATTTTTACTTCAGCATACCACCACCCCTTGTCCCAGCAACTCCCCATTATGTATATCTTACAACTTCATTTCCTATGTGATTTTTATTTATTTGCTCAGTGTACTCTCCAAATTCATATGTTGAGCTCTACTAGGCTTAGAAGTAGAAAAGGGTTGAAACATTAAGTGGTAAAGTCTCTCCCTCAATTCAGCACAAATCACATTGTTCCCTGGGAAACTGTGAAAGTCATTGAAATGATGTACAAGAGGTACTTAAAGGTTTTCATATGAATGGTACTATATAAATGCAAGTATTTTAAAATGATGATTATAGATATTAAACCTTCTGGGAAATTAGCTAAATCTACTTTAAGAAGTCTTTATAAAGAAATTAGTCTCATGATTTAGCAATGCATGATATAGGTCATGAGCCAATATTTAAACAGTCAGGACCATTTACTAGATACAAGGGTACCACTTATCTAAAGACTACATTTATTTAAGTACAGTACTCCTCAAGTTAAATGCTATTATTCTCTAGAGTTCATAAAATTTTATGTGGCCAATATTCTATGTGTATGAGTATATGTGCATAATTATGCTAGACCAGTAAGTTAACAAGTTTATAACCATACTAGTTTGTTCCTCCATTTTAAATTAAATCTTTAAGTCTAATCAATTGATTTAACAAATTTAGACTAACTATTTAGAGGCAGATTCAGTACAAAGCTGTAATTTTCTGAGGCAGTTTAGTTTAGTATTAGTTTATCTCTTAGGAATACTTAAATCGACTATTGAATTTTTTAATATAATTTTATTTTATTGTACAATACAATTCAGTTCTACATATCAGCCACAGATTCCCTTGTTCTCCCCCTTCCCACCCCCCTCCTCTTCCCCCCCAGCCTACCCCCAATTCCTACCTGAAAACTTTTAAAACAACTGGAAAGCAAACCTTCATTTTCAAATGTAATGGTAGAGACCTACATCATTGTAGCATGAAATACCTAATTTTTCTCTGTTCTAAATATGTTACTTCATTCCATGGTCCAAATATACAATATATATGTATCCTGCTATGTTGCTGAAGGTGTTTATAAGCTTTATCAGTTCCTGGGTGGAATCTTTGGGGTCATTCAAGTATACTATCATGTCATCTGCAAATAGGCAAAGCTTGACTTCTTCCTTTCCAATTTGTATCCCCTTAATCTCCTTATGTTGTCTTATTGCTCTGGCTAGAACTTCTTCAAGTACTATATTGAATAAGTATGGGGAGAGTGGACAGCCTTGCCTTGTTCCTGATTTTAGTGGAATAACTTTGAGTTTCTCTCCATTTAATTTGATGTTGGCTGTTGGCTTGCTGTAAATTGCCTTTATTATATTTAAGTATGTTCCCTGTATTCCTGATCACTCCAAGACTTTTATCATGAAGGGGTGTTGAATTTTGTCAAATGCCTTTTCTGCATCTAGTGAGATGATCATGTGGTTTTTGCTTTGAGTTTGTTTATATGGTGTATTACATTGACGGACTTTCATATGTTGAACCACCCTTGCATCCCTGGGATGAAGCCTACTTGATCATGGTGGATAATTGTTCTGATGTATTCTTGGAGTCTGTTTGCCAATATTTTATTGAGTATTTTTGCATCAATGTTCATGAGGGAGGTCGGTCTGTAGTTCTCTTTCTTTGTTGTATCCTTGGTTGGTTTAGGAATCAGGGTCATTGTAGCCTCATAGAAAGAGTTTGGTAATGTTCCTTGTGTTTCTATTATGTGGAACAATTTAGAGAGTATTGGCATTAACTCTTCTTTGAAGATCTGGTAGAATTCTGTGCTGAAACCATCTGGTCCTGGGCTTTTTTTGGTTGGGAGACTTTTAATGACTGTTTCTATTTCCTTAAAGGTTATTGGGCTATTTAAATAGTTTATCTGGCCTTGATTTAACTTAGGTATGTGGTACCTATCCAGAAAATTGTCCACTTCTTTTAGGTTTTCCAGTTTTGTGGAGTAGAGGTTTTGAAATATGACCTGATAATTCTCTGGATTTCCTCAGTGTCTGTTATGTCCCCCTTTTCATTTCTGATTTTGTTGATTTGGATTCTCTCTGTGTGTCTTTTGGTTAGTTTGGATAAGGGCTTGTCTATCTTGTTGATTTTCTCAAAGAACCAACTCTTTGTTTCATTAATTTTTTGTATTATTCTCTTAGTTTCTATTTTATTGATTTCACCTCTCACTTTGATAATTTCCTGGCATCTATTCTTCCTGGGAGACTTTGCTTCTTCTTGTTCCAGAGCTTTCAGGTGTGCTGTTAAGTCACTAGTGTGAGATTTCTCCAACTTCTTTATGTGGGCATTTAGTGCTTTGAATTTCCCTCTTAGCACTGCTTTCATAGTGTCCCATAAGTTTGGGTGTGTGGTGTCTTCATTTTCTTTGATCTCTAGGAAGTCTTTAATTTCTTTCTTTATTTCTTCCTTAACCCATTGGTGATTCAGTTGAGCATTATTCAGTTTCCATGAGACTGTAGGTTTTCTGTAGTTTTTGTGGACAGATCTCCCAAATCCAAACTTAACAGAGAAATAAAGGACTTAACTGATGTCATGATCCAATTGGACCTAATAGATATCTACAGAACATTCCATCCTAACAAAAAAGAATATACCTTCTTCTCAGCACCCCATGGAACTTTCTCTAAAATCGACCACATACATGGCCACAAAGAAAATCTCAACAAATACAAAACAATTGGAATAACCTCCTGTGTTCTATCAGACCACCATGGTTTAAAGTTAGATTTCAACAACAACAAAAACTATATGTATATTTTTTGATGATTTGAAACAAAATGGCCCCCAAACACAGTGTTATTATTAGCAGTTGTAGCTTTGTTGGTGTAGGTATGGCCTTGTTGAAGGAAGAGTGTCACTGTGGAGGCAGGCTTTGAGGTCTCTTTTGCTTATTTTCCCTTAGTGTGACACTCAGTCCATTTTCTGTTGCCTTCTGATCAAGACAGAGTCAGCACCATGTATGCCTACATGCCACCATGCTCCCCGCAATGATGATATGGGACTGAGCATATGAAACTTTAAGTGGGCCACCCCAATTAAATGTTTTCTTTATAAGAGGTTCCATGATCATGGTGTTTCTTTATAGCAATAGAAACTATTACTAAGACATATGCATGTTTCCATATTATGAATGTATATTGGTTATTCATAGTTATCAAGAAATCAGTATTCATAAATATCTATCACTCTATTTTAGCTCTCAGAATGTATTTGGAGATCATCAAACTGTAAACTTTTAATTATTTTATTCCAGTTATAAAATAATGAAAAGCTATATAGCAGTATTCTATAGGTTATGGCCTATGTTTCTTACTCTTTATGTCACAAATAACTTGTAGTGTATCTTGCATACCCATATTGTGATTGTAAATAATGTGATTAAATTATTGCTAGAGGTATGTTTTGTTAAAATCTTAATTATAAGTGAATTCATTGAAATTGTTTAGTATTAATACATGGCTATTATTGATTATGACCAATAATAGATGGTAACAGAAATTATTAGAGAAATAATAGTCTAAAAGATGTAATATGTAAATTTATTCAAGCAGAAAGAAAAGGTTTGCCATGAAATTCTTTGACTTATTCCAACTTACATAAAATTACCTAGCTTTATTCTATTTCATCTATGGAGATGATAATACATCACAACATTTGAGCATTATTTTATATTGTTGTGAAGGGATTTGGGGTTAATATTAACATAGGTACATCTTAATTTTCAGTATTTAAAATGGGGCCTTGGTAGGTATTTTTTTTTCCGGAGGAGTGACCAAATCCTTCATTCATGAATGATCTGAGACCTTTGTAACCTTAGATTGTAATGTAGTTTTCCACTGATTTTAGTTATAGGGCATGGTAGCACCATGAGTTGACCTAAAGCACTATTGTCAACCTGTGGTCACAACCCCTTTGCTGACAATATTAAATATCCTCCATATCAAATATTTACATTACAATTAATAAAAGTTACAATATTACTGTTATTTAGTAGCAATGAAATAATTTTATGGTTGGAGGTAACCATAGCATGAGGAACTGTATTAAAGGGTTAAAGCATTAGAAATGTATGAACCACTGTCATAAATAAGTAATCTCCTGTATTGCAAGACATAATCTTTCTTACCTCCGTATGTGGAGAAGCAATCCAATTTCCCCTTGGTAATATGGATCAATCACAACTCCTAAGACTGTTGTTATTCATTTCTTAGCCTATTGGCTTAAAGCTATCAGAAGCCCAAAGTGAGCAGGGGGAAGTCAGAGCTTCTTTACTAGAATATTTGCTGTGTCTCTTGACAGGAGAATTCCTCCCTCTGTATCCAAATCTTCTAGGCTAGCAGAGCTTAAGGTTTCGGGAACATGAAGTAAAGATTTCTCAGTGGTTCAGTAGGAGTAGTAGTGAACAGAACTGTTGTGGGATGTTCTGTATGCTATGAATGTGTTGCTCTGATTGGTTGATTAATAAAATGCTGATTGGCCAGTAGCCAGGCGGGAAGTATAGGCAGGATAAACAGAGAAGGAGAATTCTGTGAAGTGGAAGGCTGATTCAGGAGATGCCAGCCTGCGTCCAGGGAGCAGCATTTAATGGCACACAGGTAAAGCCACAGAACATGTGGTGACATATAAATTAACAGAAATGGGCTGAGTTTAAGTGTAAGAGTGGCAGTCACTGGTAGGCTTGAGTTAATGGACAAGCAGTTTTAATTAATATAAGCTTATGAATGATTATTTTATAAGTGGCTAGCAGTGTCTGTGGGGCTCGGCAGGACCAGAGTAAATTTCAGCAACATGGAACCATTCACATTTCTACCTTTTGTTTCCTGTCTTTGTAAATCCTGACTATAAGAGAAATAATACCACATATTTGATGCTGTTTCAAAGTTTATATTGCCTTCTAGAGAACTCTGCCTTAGCTTTCCAGGATATTGTCACATAATTGTTGCTGTAACTATGCCTTCAAATGGCCATTTCATCATTCTATCACTTGAAGCCAGCTGCATCAGTATGGTAAGGAACATCACAAGAGCAATGGATTCCAAGAGCATGGGTTCACTGACATAACTTCTTTCTGAAGTAATATTCTGTTGAATATCATGATGGTGGGTGTGGTGGTTTGCGTAAGAATGGTCCTCACAGACTCACATGTTTAAATGCTTGATCACCAGGGAGTGGCACTATTATGAGGTGAGGTATTATTGTAATAGGTTTAGTGTTGTTGGAGGAAGTATGTCACTGGGGAAGGAGGGCTTTGAGGTTTAAGATGTTGAAGGCAGACCCATTGTCTCATTCTCTTCCAGCTGTCTGCTGATCTACATATAGTACTCTCAGCTCCTTCTCTAGCACTAGTCTGCTTGTGTGCAATTTATGCTTCCTGCAAAGACAATAACTAACAAAACCACTGAACCTGTAAGCCAGGCCCAATTAAATGCTTTCCTTATAAGAGCTGCCATAGTCATGATATCTCTTCACAGCAATAAAATCATAACTAAGACAGTTGGTAAGGTATTTGGTAAGTTCATATACATTAGTTTGGGCTGAAATATTATGTTGAGAAAAAGAAATTCCCTAACCAGTCTAAATATGTATTCCACTAAGGATAAAGTGTTGCCCTTTCTGTGTAGGAAGTGATCTCATGTAGTCAATCTCCACCAGATCTCTAGCTTGTTACCCTGGGGGCTCACTTTTTTTCTTTGCTGCTGGTGTAACTGGCACTTAGCAACAACTGTAGTCAGAACATCCTTGATAAGTAAAATGCATGTGGTAAAACCCATGCATAACTCCACCCATTATAGACACTTTTTTCCTAAGGCCATTGAGCAATGACTGAAGTATAAGGAAAAAAAAGAGGCTTACTGTGCGAAAAGGATGTTATATTACTCACTTTATTGCTTATCTCCTCCTCTGCTGAATCCATCATTTGATTAATGTTTACATAGGATAAACATATCTTCACATCTTTTCCTAATTGTAGAGATCAATCCACAAAATTCTTCCTCAAAAGTATTTCTCACCAATTTTCTAATCATACTAGTTTGAAATCCTTGACCATCCAGCCAAACCATTGGTTGCATACTATAAATCAGCAAACAATCACACATATCATTTTTTCTTTCTAATAAAAATATCTGATCATATATACTTCCTGATATGCTGTACACTGTCAAGATTTCCCTTCCCAGTATGTTTCAAGGTTGGTCCAGAAATGGGTCTAACTTTTTTCTATTGCTATTAGGAAACACCATGAACATAAATCAAGTTGGAGAGGAAAGGGTTTATTTGGATTACAATTCTCTATCACTGTCATTGAAAGAAGTCAGTACAGAAACTCAAACAGGGCAGAAGCCTGGATACAGAAGCTTATGTAAATACAATGAAGGTGTGCTGCTTACTGGCTTGCTGCTCATGGCTCACTCAGCTTGATTTCTTTTTGAACCCAGGTCTACCAGCACTGAGCTGTCCCTACACACAATGGGATGGGCCTTCGCTTTCAATCATTAATAAAGAAAGTGAAATATAGAATTGTCTGTGACAGGATCTTATGGAGACATTTTCTTAATTGAGGTTCCCTCCTTTCAGATTACTTTGGTTTGTGTCAAGTTTATATAAAACTATCCAGCAAATGGTCATAATGCTGCAGCTCTCTATTTCTGGGTAGTGTCTGCATAGCTTGCAGAATCATCAGTAAACTAGGGCTTTCTTCTCATCCTCCATCATAGAGTATACCTATGAGGCTATAGATGCATACTTGGAAGCAGAAATGACTGTAGGAGGAATAATTACAATTGGCATTTGTGAAACTTGTTCGTGTTGTTTCCATTCTTAGGACCTATTTAGGCCAGATCATATGTATACTACTTCCATTTGTTAATAAACTGTTTCTGTTCATGAAAAAGCCCAGAGCACATGGTAACTGGGTGGTTCATTTTCAACTGTCCAATTTCTGCTAAGGCCCAAATCAGCCTCTCAAAAGTAAAATATCTATCTGTAGATGAAGGGAGAACTTTGTTTTAAAATCCTAACAATATCCAGTGTGAGCCACCTTTAGGCTCTGCTAAAGGCTCCAGTCAGCATCTATATCTGCTACTGATACCTCAATTACCATCAAGTCTACTGGATCATATGGTTCAAGTGGTAGAGCAGCCTACACAGCTACCTGGATGTGTTAGAGAGCCCAATACACTTCTTTCTAGGCCCCACTCAAAGCTAGCAGATTTCCAAATCACTTGACATATGGGTGGAAGTAAAATGCCCAAGTGAGAAATGTGCTCCTACAAAATCCAAATGGGACCACTAAGCTCTGTACTTCTTTCTTTGTGTTTGAAGTGCTGTGGATATCACTCTGCATGTTGAATGTGTTGTGCTGATTGATTGATAAATAAAACGCTGACTGGTCAGTAGTGAGGCAGGAAGTATAGGATAGGCAGGACAAACAGAGAAGAGAATTCTGGGAAGTAGACAGTTGAGAGGAGACACCAGCCTGCTGTCCAGGGAGCAACATGTAAAGGCAACAGGTAAAGCCACAGAACATGTGGCTACACATAGATTAGCAGAAATTGGCTGAGGTTAGGTTAAGAGCTAGATAATGGTAGGCCTGTGCTAATGGGTGAGCAGTTTAATTACTATGAGCTTCTGAGTGATTATTTTATAAGCAGTTGTGGGGTCCATGGAGCTGGGCAGGACTGGAGAAAGCTCCAGCTATACATGGCGCTCAACATGGGGCTTGAACCCATGACCCTGAGATTAAGAGTCTCATGCTCTACCAACTGAGCTAGCCAGAGGAGACCAGAAGACAGACATGTTTATAGAAGCATTCCCTGCATCTTGTCATGTGATGCCCTATGCTATTTCTCCATCAAGAAGACCTCCACTGGGGAAAACCTGTGCTCCCCACATGATTTTAAAGCTCCATGGCTGTGAGGCAAAACAAACCCCCTTTCTTTATAACTCAACCCAGTTAACAGTATTGTGTCCTTGGAAATGGACAACCATACAGCACAACTCTGATGTGCTATTGCTACTTTTATAAATGAAGTCCCATGTTTGTCAAGGTTGCCTAAGGTCATGCAGGTACTAAGGGCAGGGTCTCTCTGAACCCAAAGTCTGTGCTAATATTTATGAAAAGAAAACAGACTCCCCAAAGCCCAAGGTGACAGGATGCTTAAGGAACTGTTCTAGGACTAGAAGGAGGTCCAGGTCCTGCCTCCCCTGAGAAATTTTGGGGTTTGGCTTATTCCTTGTGACCCAGACAGATGTGGAGAACAAAGACTCCTCTAAGTAGAATTATTTCCTTGCTCTAGAACTCTGTTCCCCTGACTGACCTCCCACTATTCACTCCTCTCCCTGTCTACCAGCATTTCTTCCTGCCCTCCTCCCTCTCTCTAGGTTCAGCACTTTTCCCTTCTTTGAGAACAATTGGGCCTGTAATGATTGTCCAGTGACAGGAGGAGAATGAGCAGGAGCTTGTCCCTGTCCATCTCACTTCCTTTGCCAGCTTTAGAAAGGATAAGCTTTCTGAAATCCCCAATGGGAAGAAAGGAGCTTGAGAGGGAAGTGCTCAGAGTCCCTGAGAACTCAAGCCAGGGCAGTGGCCCTGAAGGTTCCTGGAGGAGATGATTCAAAGTTCTATGCAGAGAAGTCTAGAATTAGACTCTGCATAGAATGGACAATAAATCTGAGGCATTCCTCCAACCCCCAAACCTACCCATCTGCCAATCCCCAAGATCACTTGAAAGAGACCTGCTGTGGGATGTTCTGTATGTTAAATGTGTTGCTCAGATTGGTTAATAAATAAAACACTGATTGGCCAGTAGCCAGGCAGGAAATATAGGCAAGACAAGGAGAGAGGAGAATTCTGGGAAGTAGAAGGTGAGGCAGAAGATGCTGCCAGTTGCTGCCATGAAAAGCAAGATGTAAGGTACTGGTAAGCCACGAGCCATGTGGCAACTTATAGACTAATAAATATGGATTATTTTAAGATATAAGAACTAGATAAAAAGAAGCCTGCCATGGCCATATGGTTTGTAAGCAATATATGTCTCTATGTGTTTACTCGGTTGGGACTAAGTAGCTGCTGGGTGAGAGAGATTTGTCCTGACCGTGGGCCAGGCAGGACTGGAGAAAACTCCAGCTACAAATGGCACCCAATGGGTTGGCAAGAGTTTCCACCTAAAACCTGAGAATAAAGATTCTAAAATGGAAGTAAAAACAGCTTCCTAGTTGTCTTTCTCAAGTTAGTGGCAGCCTGCGGGTTTGAGCTACTCTATGGTGGATTCGTGGTGTGCATGCAGGTTTGACCTATGCTATGTTATACGGAGGTATTTCTAAGCTGTGCACTATGCTGTGTGTTGGATATAGTTTTTGCTAGTTTTTAAAAAAAAAAGAGGTTTCTGGGCTACACGCTGCTTTGATAGAAGGATAGACCCACTGTTTCTGAGAGTTGATGGCTCCCACAGCTGGCAGTAAACTGTACCACCGCCATGTTGGGAAGCTGAGGTGGGCAGAGCCAGCAGCTACAGTGTTGTTTCAGTCTTAGAATGTTGCAGTTTAAAGCAATAGTTTCACAATGGAATAGTTTATAATGTGTAAAATATATATAGGCATGAAAGAGTCAAAAAAGGTGATATATACAGTTATATAAAGAAATAGTTTTTACAAGTAAAGTCTTTAAAGAGACAGTAAAGGTAGTATAAAAATAAGCAATGTAAAGATGGATATTACACAGAGAATCTAGATTGTGTTGTCTTTGGGATTTTTAACTGCAGAACAGTTTCAAGGCAACTCGCTCAGATGATACACCCTCACCGACTACTCCATAATCCTAAAATTTTCTTTGTGTCCCCATAAGATACAGTGCCCTCCTCCAGCAGGAAGTAGTAAGAGAAGCTATGCCCAAATACCCAAATATAACAAGCTGGCTTTGGAGATGGAATTGGCTCACTCCTTCTCTTAACCCAAGCATATTCCTAAAGCAAAAGGTTGAGAGATTCTTGTGCCCTATATCAGAAGGGCCCTCTGGTGCGGGACAGAAAAAAAAACAATATTTTTATTTAAAACAGGTTGATTATAGATGCAATCTCTTTCTAAAGAAAAAAGGGGATGTACATATGTTAGGATAAATAGTAACAACTTGTTTAGAAATGTTTTACATTGGTATAGATTTTAGTTTATTGATACAAGTTTAGAGTTGATTTTGTTATATATAGAGAGAAATTTATATAGTTCCACTCTCCTTGGAGGTGTGATGTTTATGTAACTAATTTAAATTGTAATGGATAATTAAGAAATACAGATTAATAATTAGTCTTCTATGATAGTCAAACTTGTATCCATGTTAGTTTATTTTTCTAGGTATACATAGATATATTTCAGATAGGTAATTTTCAAACATTTCAAAGACCTACAGAATATGGCATTTAAAATGTTTTAAAAATTTAGACTTTCTGGACAGTAAGACATGTCTGCTCCTGGCAGCACCATTTTACTTCAGAGAGGAGGATGGGCATCAAAGACACTCTATATGGTGTTTATCTTCTTCTTAGCAAAAATAGCCATTTGGGCAAGAAACTGTTCTTGTCTGGACTACTTAAAGAAATGTATTGACTCAACATACAGGACCCATAGGAACACTGAACTTTGCTTGGCAAAATGGTCCTTCAGGTTCCTGCTACACAGAGGAAACTGCTAGACATGCTACAGGACACAGAGATAAGTGAATGAGAGACTCTAGGCCTGTGGGCTGAAGATAGATGCCCCAACTTTACAGAGGAACTTTGGATGACTATCCAGACTGCCAACTGTCTCTGTTTACTCTCACAAGAATCCCAAAAGTTGCTTGTGTCCTTCTCCCATTTCTCAGGTAATATTATATCCTTCTTAGGTCTTTGATGTAGTTGAAGCCTAGATAGTTATAATTTCCTTAGTTATGATAAAAGATAAGTTAGATATGAAACCTTAGATTCACAAATGTGGGATAGATAGGATACCTTTAATTTTGCCAAATGCATATAGACTAGATATTATAAATAGACTAGATATTATAACTGTAATTCTTGCTTGATAATTGTTTTGTTATATCTAATTTTACTATGTTAAAGTTAAAAAACTTCCATTTTGAAAAAAGAACAGGGGAAGTGCTGTGGATATCGCTCTGCATGTTGAATGTGTTGCTCTCATAGAAAAGGGCCCAGGAATAGTATATCCAGGGATCTACTTGCTCAACTTAGATGTGGGGTTCCCCTGATCCCACTGAAGAATTAGGGCCACCACCCACAGCAGACCTTGACTGAAGAGTGGCAGTGGCCCATCAACCAGCCTCCCAGTATCCAGAGACAATCAGACACAGTGGGGAGCCATATCAAGCAGGAACTCATTTTTTAAGCATCAGCACACCCTTTATAAAGCATCAAACCACAAGCCAGCTTTCCTTCTACCAATCACAACAAAGGTCATGTGTCCACAAGCCTCTTTGGGCATAGCTCTGCATGATGATCACTAGGAGGCCATGTACCTACTTCATCTCTCCTGATCCCAAGAGCCAATCATAATATTTGGTAAACAAGTTAGGTCCCTGCCCAGCTCACTTCCTCTCAGTGCCATCTTTGGCTTTTGCAGTCCGACATGTGCTTGGCATGCCTACCCACACTAGAGGCAATGGTCCTCCTGAAAATTTCTTCCCAAATATTTGTTTATGGGCTAGACCTAATGTGTCTTGTCATCTTGTGAGCATTATGAGTCTCATAAGACTCTCTTCCTTCTCTAAGAGAGACTGTTTCAACTCAGAAGAAATAGTTAACAATATTATTTTGCAAAATTGATACTCCATATTCTAATACTAAAGGAAACCCTGCTCCTCTGGGCACAGCTTTTTAAATTCCCCTTTCTCACCAATCCTTTGAGACAATGTACACATATTATACTTTTTAGTCACTCACTATTTATAAGCATAAAGAATTATATCCCTTCAAGTTCCTTAAAATAACCTCCAGAATTATCATCTCCTTTAATCAAATATAATTAATTGTTTAGAGGGACTGATCATAGCATTAGTAAGCCAATTATCTCATAAAATTTGTTTGTTATGCTATCAATATCACCAATGTCTGAATGTGTAAACATTTAAATAAAATTCTATGAACATCACTACTGCCTACTTAGTAGGGTTGAGTGTGGTTTTACATGATGTGTATAGATAGAATATAACCACTTAGTAATGAGGGTCACAGTAAAGACAGGAATTAGTAATTTGAGTGAGTAGACTAAACTTTCTGTCAACTTTAGCAGCTTTGCCATTTCCTGTATTACCTTATAAGAGGTATATAACCAGATATGAAAACAGAAATTCCCACAGGAATTATGCACCAGTCTCTAGAATTATGATTTGGTTGGCAAAAAGTATTAAAATCATTCTTCCTAGAAAATGGCTTGCAAGATAGTTCTTGCATTATTAAGGTAAATTATCTGTGATGGTAGTTTTTTGAGCCATTGCTCTTTTCCCCAATATGGAAGATAAAGAACATTAAAGTCTGCTTTTACCTATTTTTAAAATTTCCTTAGGGCATACTAGCTCTCATTTATGTTTAAATTAAAAGAATGTGCAAGTGTGTAAATTTATTCTATTGTACATCTTAGTATGCATAGAGTACAATGAAGGACATTAAAAGAAAATCACACTTGCTGGAACATTTCAACTTAGAACACAAAAAATGATAACACATGACAGAATGAGCAAACAAAATTCATGGAGCAAAGAAAGTCAGGGTTCAATTATCAAATTTTAGATCACTACTCAGACATGCTCAAAACTGTATTTGGCATGGATAATTATCAAGATAATTAGGGAGAAAGAAATTCCACATATAAAGGGAAATGGTCTATGTAGATTGTGACATTTTTGTTTGAGGTTATATATACATGAAGATGACGAACTATAAATTGTTTAGTGCTTATAAGTAATTAGAGCCTTAAAACTGTTTGGACTAATTTGCAAACTCTAAGTAGTTTTGTATAGAATGAACCTAAAAGAATACACAAGTGCTTTTCTAGGTGAAGTACCATCACCAATTGGAAACAAAGCACTCTGGTGTAGTGCGATGGCTTGTTTATTGCTCTATCTGGCATTATGAACATGGAAGGGTAGTACATGAATATGAGGCAGAATAAAGTTTCATGCAATAGCAGTCTTAATTGAGAGCACAAGACAGTTTATACCATGAGGATGAAGAAGACTCACCTGATTAAGTATACTCTCACAAGGACAAGTAGCAAGTGTCAAAAACATGTTTTTCCCAGATGCATACAAAGAACAACAGTTGAAGTAAATGCACTTCTATCTGCTACACCTGGGAGGATCAAAACTCATGGTCCAAGAATAATTCTGTCAACCACAGGCCACACCTGCAAGAAGGTCAAGTAGGTCACTCACCCTTAGACCCACTCTAGCTTCCAAAAGACCCAATCATCAGTTGCCCCTGCCCCCTCATCAATATTCCCCAGCCCTGCATTCTGCAGATACTCACTGACCACATTGCCAAGAAGACCAAATAGGATGCTTATCTGTGGACCTCCTCCACTCACTTGGTGCCACATCTAAATCTATTCACAAACCCCATCCCCTCCTCATTACCATTTCTCAGCATGTAACTCAGGAAGAGACTACATGTTAGATCAGAGGCCACACTGGCCAACAGCACTCCAGGTAGGCTACTTGCCTACAGATCTCCTTTACTCTCTGTGACCCTGTCCCCAAATACCCCCTCCCTCCTCTTTGCCTCCAACTCAGGCAGAGACTGCCTGCTGGACCAGAGACCAAACATACCACCAAAACTCCAGTTAGCCTTCCTGCCCACACATCTGCTCCACTTACTCATTAAATTAAACCATGTATTCTTAGCATTATCCCTAACACCCACTCCCCTCCTTATCTCTGTGTTCCAGTCCCCAACTCTGGTAAAGATCACATGCTGAAAAAAAGACCATCTGTAACACCAGAAGTAAAGCCCCCAACTCAAGTGGAGACTCCATGCTCAACAACAGGCCATGTAGGCCAAAATACCAGAATGGAAATAAAAACCAAAGAACAAAACACACATCTAACAAATGCAAACACAGAAATTGGAACCTAGATCTATAATTGTTCCAAGCCTAGACACCTAAACACTAACATAAAACTATAATCAACAACAACCAGGGCAATATGCCCCCACCAGAACCCAGCTATCCTACTATAGCAAGCTCTGAATATTCTAACATTGCTGAAGCATAAGGAAAAGAACAACTTTGTGAAGAGTATAGAGGCCCTTAAAGAAGTGAATAAACCCTTTAAAGAAATTTAGGAAAAGAAAAACAAAAAAGGAAGGAATGACTTTTTAAAAAGTCAAGAAAATAAAAAATACTTGAAGGAAATGATTAAAACTGTTCAATACATGAAAATGGAAATAGAAGCAATAAGGAAAACACAAACCCAGGGTATTTTGGAAGTGTAAAATCTATGTAAAAAACAAGAACTACAGACACAAGCACTACCACAGATTATAAGAGATGGAAAAGAGAATATCAAGCATTGAAGATATGATAGGAAAAAAAGAAACACCAGTCAAAGAAAATGTTAAATTTAAAATACTCCTGACACAAATCATCCAGAAAACCTGGGACACTATGAAAATTCCCAACCAAAGAATAATAAGAATAGAAGGAAAAGAATCTCAGCTCAAAGGCACAGAAAATAATTTCAACAAAATCATAGAAAAAAATTTTCCTTACCTAAAGAAGGATTTGCCTGTAAAAGTACAAGAGGTATACAGAACACCAAGTAGGTTAAAAAAAAAAGAAAAAAAAAAACAGAAATTGGACTGACTACATAATGACCAAAACACTAAACACACAAAACAAAGAAAGACTATTAAAAGTTGCATAAGAAAAAGAGCAAGTAACATATAAGTGCAGACCTATTAGACATATACGCGGAGACTCAAAAAGACAAAAGGGCCTAGACAGATGTCTTAAAAAAATCTAAGAGATAATAGGTACCAGCCCAGACTACTATATCCCAAAAAAATTCAATCACATAGATGGAGAAAACAATTTATTCCAAGATAAAGTCAAATTAAAAATATTTATTGACAAATCCAGTCCTTCAGAAGATACTAGAAAGAAACTACAACCCAAGAAGGTTAACTGTACCCTTGAAAACCCAGGAAAAATAATCTCCCACCAGCAAAACAAAACAAAAAAGAAAACACATTCACACACACACACACACACACACACCACCACCACCACCACCACCACCACCACCACCACCACCACCACCACCTTCACCACAGTAACCAATGACAAAGTAACAGGAATCATTGGTCACTGATATATCTCAATATCAATGGAATCAAATCCCCATAAAATGACACAGACTAACAGAATGGATGCAAAAACAAGATCCATCCTTCTGCTCCATACAAGAAGCACACCTCAACATCAAAGATAGACATTACCTTAGAGTCAAAGGTTACAAAAAGGTGTTCAAAGCAACATGGACCTAAGGAGCAAGTGTGTGTAGTCATTCTAATATCTAGGAAAGTAAACTTCAAATCACAATTAATCAAAAGAGCCTGAGAAGGACAATTCATACTAATCAAAGGAAAAATCCAACAAAACAACATTTCAATTCTCAACATCTATGCCCTGGATGCAAGGGCATGCAAGTTTATAAAAGAAACATTGCTGAAGCTTAAATTATACATGGACCCTCACATTTAAAGTGGGAGACTTCAACACCCCACTTTTATCTATGGATAGTTATGCTGAACAAAACCTAAACCTACTGGAGCTAACAGATATTAAATGCTAAATGAACCTAAAGGATATTTATAAAACATTTCATCCAAGCACAAATGAATATACTTTCTTCTCAGTACCTCATGGAACTTTCTCCAAAATCAGCCACATACTTGGTTACAAAGCAGACTGGACAGATACAAGAAAATTGTGATAACCCTCCTCAACCCTATCAGACTTCCATGGATTAAAGCTGGATTTCAACAACAGAAACAACTGAAAGTCTATGAACACATGGAAACTGAAAAACACTCTGTTTATTGACTACTGGGTCAAAAATAGAAATAAAGAATGAAATTAAAGACTTCTGGAATCCAATGAAAATGCAGATGTGACATACCCAAACTTAGGGTACACAATAAAAGCAGTGGTAAAAGGAAAGTTTCCAGCACTAAGTGCCCACATAAAATAATTGGAGAGATTTCTTACTAGCAACTTAACAGCACACCTGAAACCTCTAGAAAAAAGAAAGAAGCAAGCATATTCAATAGGAGTAGGTGGCATAAAATAAACAAATTGACTGGCAAAAAAGAGTTAATGAAATCATTCCAAATGATTCCTAATGATATTCTACTATACTCTTAGACCAGTACCTAGCCCAATCATCATTAGAGAGGATTCTTCTGGCAGCTGATGGGAGTGGATGCAGAAACCTAAAGCCAAACATTAAGTGGAGCTCAGGGAAGCCCCACCTCCTCAAAGAAGGGGAGGAAAGATGATAGGAGCCAGAAAGTTTGAGGACACCAGGAGAACATGGCACATATGGCCCATAGAATAAATAAACCAAGGATTATAGGTGCTCACAGAGACTGAAGCAGCAATCAAGGTGCCTGCATGGGTCTGTGCTAGGTGCTGTGCATATATGTTTTAGATGTTCAGCTTGTTTTGTTGTATTTTTTTTTTCTGAGACTCCAAACAGGGGGAGTGAGAGTGTCTCTGAATCATTTGTCTGCTCTTAGGATCCTTTTCCTCTTACTGGATGGACTTATCTAGCTTTGATATGAGGGTTTTGTGCTTAGTCTTACTGAATCTTGTTATGCCCTATTCAATTGATATCCCTAGGAGACTTGCTTGTTTCTGAAGGGAAAAGTAGGAGCAGTAGATCTGGGGAAGAGGGGATGTGGGAAAGACAGGGAGGAGTGGAGAGAGTGCAGGCTGTAGTGGAATGTATTACATGAGAGAAGAATATATTTAAAAAATTCTGTTATGAAGTTACACAACTCTTGTCTTGTTACTTCGAGTTTTCTCACAAGTTCTCAGAAACTATGTGGACTGTGCTCTGACAACTTCCTTTTTTCTTCATTTATTAAATGAAGTATGTCCAGAATAGCATTGATTAGGGATGCTGTTAATAAATCTAATTATTGTTTAATGCATGAATATCCTAAAAGTAAGCAAATTATAACACTAGGGGAAAATCATTGTGTGTAATACTCTGATAGCAAGTATAGGGATCCAAACTATGTCCATTATTGTTTGTTATTATATTAATCATAACATTCCTGAGAATATCTTGAAAAAAGACCCATATAGCTAGCAGTTCTAGTATCTTGTAGAATATAAGCCCATATTTTATTTTAATAGAAATACAAATGTAATGGTAGCCTATACAAATAGGAAGTTATGTAAATCCCAAGAAAACTTAAACACATTCCCCTTTTCCAGATAAACCACTTCTCCCTCGGTGCATATGGCCTCAACTTGGCCCCAAGTGGGCAGATTTTACCTCTGATTATATGGTTAATATCTCCTTTTGCTCTTTATATAACTGGGGTTTTTCTATCTTTCTGGTGACTTCCTCTGTCTCCTTGCCCTCTGCCTTTGTCCTTAATGTCTCTGGGTTGGTTGAGCTGTAAAGGAATCCACAATGTTTCAGTAGATCCCTCTTCAATGACAGATATGTATCCTCTTTCAAGATTTCTTCTGGAGAAGTAAAAAAATAAGACAGGTTAATGTGACAGCTTACATATTTTCTTCAGTAACAAAACCAGGGAGATTAGAGTGTGCATGAGCATGAGTATGCTGCTGGAAACAATAAGCAGAATCTGAAATTATATATTAGTTTATTAATTAACTGTAGCTGGAGTTTTTCTCTCCAGTTCCTGCCAAGCCCCCACAGCCACTTATAAAATAATCACTCAGACACTTATATTACTTATAAACTGTATGGCTATGGCAGGCTTTTAGCTAGCTGTTCTTATATCTTAAATTAACCCATTTTTATTAATCTATAAGTTGCCACATGGCTCATAGCTTACCGGTATCTTATCATCTTTTCATGGTGGTGGCTGGCAGCGTCTCTCTGCCTCAGCCTTCCTGTTCCCAGAATTCTCCTCTCTCCTTATCCCACCTACACTTTCTTTCTGGCTACTGGCCAATCAGTGTTTTATTTATTAAACAATCAGAACAACACACTTAACATACAAAACATCCCACAACAATAAACCATAATAGATGAATCAAAACTGCCAGTTCTACCTATTGGACTGAAGAAAAGGAATCATTAATATATTGATGAATATTTGTATCCTGAATCCACTCTATACCATTAGATGAGCCATCAGTAAAATGAGTATCTTCTTGTATGATGGGAGATGGTTGGACAATTTCTGTAATCATGAATTCAGTTTACATGAAAAAAATCCCATAGCTTACCAGATGAATATGATTTCATGTACTTCCATAGTAATCTGAAAATAAAATTAAAAAACTATACAGTTCTGTAATGTTCTTAAAACTTGTTACTTAAGGGTAAGATAATACAGTAAGATTTAATACATATACTTTTTTGTTATCAGGGCCTCCCCTGATTTACTAATTGAGAAAGAAGAGTAAAGTAAGCAGTTAGCATTTTGTGGCCCTTGTGGTTTAAATAAATCTACTTCAAAAGTTTATCATCTTGTGCTATAATACCTGTCAAAGAAAACTAAGCAATGTAATAGTTATGATTTTGATACTTGTATCAAACTAAACAGATCAAGCTAAACATAAGGCAAAACTTCCACATATATGCTGTGACATGCATGAACCCCTCACAACAAACATAAATTCAGCAATGTAACAAGAAAATAAAAATTATTTTGGGTTAGTTAAAGGCATTTAATAAAGTTATAAATTTGAGATGGTCAATACTAATACGGGCTTACAATGCAATGGATGCTTGTGAACCATAAATTCTTTTAAAAATACATGTTAGAATATTTTAGAGGTAGTTTATGGTTTATATTTGTCTGCCTATACTTTTTTTTTGTTTGTACAAAAGGAAGCATTTAATGAGAGCTTGTTTACAGAGGATTAGTCCACCCTCATCATGGTAGAGAGCATGGTAACAGGCAGACTCAATCTTGTAACAGTAAATGAGAGGTTACACCCTAATCTACAGGCAGGAGGCAGAGAGAGGGGGGCAGAAGCAAAGGTAGAGGGACAGGGACAGTGACAGGGAAGAAGGGGGAGAGAGAAGAGGAGGGAGAGACTGAGCCTATTTTGGATTTCTAAAATCTCAAGGCCCAACCCCCAGTGCCATATCTCTTCCCACAAGGCCATATTTCCTAATCCTTCCTAAACAGTCTCCAAACTCAATAGAAAACATCCAAATATATGAGTGTAGTCAGAAAGTTTTCCTGTGTCCTGTCCGGGCCCTGTGGTCAGGATGAATATGGTTTCTCTGGTCTGATCCTGTCAGGTCACTGAAGTCCCATGGCCCACTTACAAATAATCACTCAGAAGCTTATATTAACTGTAACTGCTTTGCCTTTAGCTCAGGCTTATTACTGACTAGCTCTTATATTTAAATTAACCCATAATTCTTATCAATGTTTAGCCATGTGGCTTGATACCTTTTCTCAATTTTGCCTTGTCATCTTGCATCCTCTGTGTCTGGTAGGTGGCTCTTGGCTCTTCCCTTCCTCTTCCTCTCTCTCTCTCTTGGATTTCATGCCTGGTTATAAACTGACTCTCCATAGGCCAGAACAGCTTCTTTATTAACCAATCATAGTAACACATATTTCAAAGTACAGAAAGACATCCCACAGTATTTGAGCCTGTGGAGTGCATTTCCATTCAAACCACCACATTCTATTCCTTAGTACCTGTAGGCTTATAGACATAGCATAATGAAAAATGCATTCATTCTAACTTCAAAACTCTCCAGAGTCTTTTCCTTCTCAACAGTGCTTAAAATTCCAAAGTATCTTCTGAGACCTAAGGAAATCTCTTAACAGCAAATGCCCTTTAAAATAAAATCGCAAATGATACGCTTCCAACATATATATATATATATATATATATATATATATATATATATATATATTGTATATAATATACATTACAATTTCAAAAATGAGGAAAGGGAGCAAGATAAGGAAATACCCAATCAAAACAAGGCTGAAATCCAGCAAGACAAACTCCAAATTCTGTATCATTATTTCTCATGTCAACGGATTCAGATGGTTCTTTCCCTCCAGTTTTGCTAACCACAACACACTTTGATCTTTTGGTCTTTGTGATGATATATTATGTACTCTTATAAAGTTTGCCTGAGTATCAGAGTATAGAGCCAGCCACTAGATTAGACACAGAGGTCAGGCAGTGGTGGCACACACCTTTAGTCCCAGCACTTGAGATCTCATGCCTTTGCTTGGGAAGCATACGTGCTTTTAATCCCAGGATATAATATGGCAGAGGAGAGAAAGATATACAAGATGTGAGGAAACAGGAACACAGTCTCTTTTGGCTGAGGATTTCATGGAGGTAATAACTAGTGGCTGGCTGTTCTGCTTCTCTGATCTTTCAGCTTTCACCCTGATACCTGTTTTGGGGTGTTTTTTTATTATTATTAAAAGACCATCTAAGATTCAAACAATAGGTCTTGATTAATATACTGTCTGCAGCTCCCTTTGGCAGGTATTCCTAGGCTCTGGCATCTCCAACATCTTGTGAACCATAAATTTCCAAGGAAATCGAGACTTCAACTTCACAATGTCCTGCAACAGCCTCTGTTGGCCTCCCACCACATGCCCTATCTCTTGGGGCCTCCATGCAGGAATTCTCCTTTTCTCATTGGCTTTCCTTAAACTCATTGTATGATTTCCCAGCCCCTTTACACCTCTGTCTTTGATGATTCAGCCAGAAACACAGGCTGGATTCTATCCTAAGGCCTCTGACTTTGCCACCAATGGGATTTTAACTGTGATTACAATAGCAGGTTTGATGTCCTTTCCTGTGGATCAGTGTTCAAATCAATGTGAAAGCTGCTATTTATTGCATTAGAGTTATGTCACTCTTGTACTAGTATGCTGTGGAATAATTTTTCTGTATACAGTGACAACGTGTTGCTTTCACTGTTAATAAAAAGCTGATTGGCTGATAGCTAGGTAGGATTTTGGGCACAGAGAAAATGAGGAGGAGAAGAAAGGTGGGGTCTGAGGAGACACCATAAGATGCAGAGCAAGAAAGATAGGAATTTTAACAAATTAATATATATTTCCCTTAAATTAAATATTTTAGATAAATGTGCATTGTCCATCAATAACATATGACAATTCTTTTTATCCACTTGAAATTCTATATCACTTCTGGGAAAAGATTGTTACATTATGGCAGTGTGACACAATTACTACATACGTTAATAAAGATGTAAAAAATCAAATCATCAAAATTTTGAGAGTAACAAATAGCATTGATAACAGCCTCCTGTATTTGAACAATCTACAAGGCAGAATTGGCCAACAGATACAAAAGAAGTAAGCCATTCCTGATATTTGGGGGTGTATTTTTGTAGCATGTGATATCGTGTTATGGTATTGTCCACCACATTATACTATACTGTACATTGAAACTCCTTTTTATGTGTGCATATTTTAGTATCTAAAATACCAGGTCTCTATATGGCTTTTTCAAAGGGCCTTTAGAGTTAGCCCTCTCTATATTCCCTCTTCTAACGTGCTGTCCAGGTCCCCACTCTATTTATCATTCCCTGTTTCATTTTTTCTCTTTATCCCTTTATTTTACCTTCATAGCTTTACTTGAAAGATTGTCTCCTATCCCTTGGTGCCTTTCTAGCTACTTAAACACTGTGGATCTTCTACATGAAATGTGCATAGCAATCCTTGAAAGGTAACATCCTACTATGAGATATAAATGGACATAACAATAAAATGACTCCTAATGACATATAGCTATACCCATGAGAATAAAATCATCATCAGAGACATTTTCTATCAATAGCAGTGAACACAGAAACCCATAAATGGTCGATGTGTGGAGAGTAATCAGCTTTGGAGCACTTACTCCTAAATGGCATGCCTTTATCACATTCTGCCCTTAAGACTAAGCAATCTGTGGAGAAGAGGGAGCAGAGTGTTTTAAGAGCCAGAGCTGGTGACTGACATCAAGAAGCTGTATATTTCAGACACTACAGGAGACACACACCTTTGAACTCACAGAACCTGTGACTACATACACAACACCAGTGCAAGTTCAAGCCAGAAAAATCTTAGCATGGAGAAGGAGGGTGGGAACACAACCCACCCCTAGGTAAGGAACTATTGATATTTTATTGTGGCTACTTGAGGGAAAGCTGGTAAAGAGAATATTTACCCACACAAACTACTCATGCATTCTTTAAGAGGAAAAGCATGAAGTTGGATGTGTAGGGAAGTACAAGAGGATCAATGAGGAGTGGGTGGAGAATAAATATGATTCAAGTATATTGTATAAAATTATCAAAGAATATGTATAAACATTATTTAAATAATGCAAAAGATGGTTAGAGGTATTTCTGAGTGGTGCTGCAGGGGGCTTACCTTGTGTATACAAGGAACTAAGTTCAATCCTCAGTAAAATTTTAAAAAATCAATAAAAGCAATTTTACAAAATAGAAAGATAAATTATCATCTCAGTATGCTATAAATTCTTAAGGACAAGTGGCAAAAATTGCAATGTTTCAGGGAAAAACTAGAGTTCTTATTTTATAGTAGAATAGACAAGTATTCATTTGGTATAAAGCTCTCTCTTAAATATTTGTGAAGGAAATAACTTTAACTCTCCAGGTTCAAATTGTAGAAGCCTATTTTATTATACCAATGCAATACAGAGGGAAGAAGAAGCAAAGTTGGGTTTGGGCATCAGAGTGGATCCTAATTGTTCCAGAAAAATTTCTGGGGTTAAGAATATTTCCAATCCTGTAGTATTTAGATAGGAACCGTTCAGCAGCATATGGCCTAGTTTGAGCATCTTATCAACACACTGGGAAAGACTGCTCTGAACACTGCTGCATTAATCAGAAGAGTTCTGAATTGTTAACTTCACTGAAAAAAAATAATATTCAGTGATCTGTTTCCCTTCAAGCATGAACAAAGATTTAAAAAGGGAATCTTGGTCAAGGAAAGTAGAATCAATATAGCAAAGCCTAGAAAAGAAATGGCTTTAAGGAATTTCACAAGCTCATAAATCTGGAAGTGACCTTAAAAGGTCAAATGAATTGCATATTTCAACCACATGTAAGCATGTGGATAGAAGATACTCTGCACAGAAAAATGAGTTTATTAAATTCTTTGGAAAGAAAAACTGAATGAACTGTATAGTCTTTCCAACAATAATCTTTACATTTGAGCCTAGATGTATGATTCATTTTTGTGAAAATAATGAAAATTTACACATGTGGAAAGACTATTAAGTAGATAGTGAAAACATTGGTTTTTCTTGAAGTATGCATGCTATGAGAGAGTAAATCATAAATGTTTTGGGTGGAATAATAAAATATAAGATTTTTTTAGCATTATTCCTTAGTTTTATTTATTAATAAATCATAGTATTTGTATCTACTTTGCATTGGAAATACAGAATTTTTTGTTGCTCTTTTTAAGGTGCTCAATTTTTATTAATTGTTGTAGTAATACTATTATATTATCCACAGATCATACACACACACACACACATACATTTCATGCTATCATTTCATATCTTTCAAAATATTTTCATTATTTTGAGAACCTCATATGGAATCTTTCTTCTACTTCTCCTTCCAACTTTTTTTCTGTCCCTTTATTAGATTTGCAAACTAGTCTTCATCTATATAGATAATGATGAATCCATTCAGCAGTGCTTACATGTGTAATTGCCCACAGATGAGCACTTGGGATTTGCCACCCTATCTGTGAGTTTGTTCTTGGATGAAATAATTGTCCCTTTGTCAGTAGCCACTGACAGTTGCTCTTTATCTAGTGGTGAAAGCTTGGGAATATCAACTGATATTGTCATTATTCCATTCTTTCTCAGACTTCTATGCTATGGAGATTTTATTGGTAGATTTTTCTTACCATCCCTAATGCACCTTATTTGACACTGGACATCTTGGTTTTCTAACTTCTATAATCTTTGTCACACCTTCTTGCATAATTTTCCCTTGTCCTTAGATGTAGAGATTGTGCTGCAGTTGAGGTTAGGAACTCTGTAGTAACATATTTTCTGCATTTTGACCATTTGGGAAGAGCTATAATAGCCTCTGTTTTTTGCAAAAAGAAGTTTTCTTGTTAAGTGATAAATAAAATAATATGTGGGTATAAAAATAAATATTTAAGAAACAGGTATAAATTGTACTGATTTAGAGATTTGACAATAATAGGTTCTCCTTCATGGCTTATGACCTCTCTAGACATGTGTAGTAGGTTAGACGTATAAGTAATTTATCTATTGCTTTGATAAGATACCATGACAAGGGCAACTTATAAAAGAAAGCATTTAATTGTGCTTAAATGTTTCCAGAGGGTAAGAGTACTTGATGGCAGAGCAGAGGTATAATGGCCTCAACAGCTAATATCTTGAATCTCAAACAGGAAGCAGAGAAAAGATTTGGGCCTGTGAGTGGCTTTTGAGTTTTTACAACTCAATCCAGGTGACACACCTCCTTTAACAAAGCCATATCTCCAAATTGTTCCCAGAAAGACTCATCAACATGGCACCAAGTTTTCACACGTGTGAACCTAAAAAGACCATACTTATTCAAACTATCACATTTTCTCAATATCCATGCCCATATCATAATGCAAAATGCATTCAGTCCAAAGTCAAACATCTCCATATTCTCTCATAGTCACAACACTCTCTGAAAGCCCAAAGACAAAAATCATTTCTGAGAGTCAAGGTAATCTTTTAATTACAATCCCCAAAAGAAAAGTATGTATTTTAAAATATAATGTTACTGAATACACATTACTATTACAAAAGGGAAGAATTGGAATGAAGTGAGTAAATGACAAAAATAAGTTTGAAGCCCGGTATGGCAAACTCAGTTATGCAGCTCCATGTCTTAAGTCATGGCTCTGCCCTTCCAACTTTGCTTCTTGAAATATACTTTTCTCTTTTGGCTCTGTTCTACACCCTGTGTGCTTTTCTCTTTTGTATATGCCTCATGGGTCTAGCATCTCCAAAGTATTGGGGTCTCTACCACAATACAGTCTTTACATTCAGAGCTTCACACAATGACATCTTAGTGCCTCCATGCAGGGACTCCCTTGCTTGACTCTTAACTGCAGCAGATCTCCATAACTACAGAATAGGATTACATGACCACATTACTCACACATCCTTCATGATTCAGGAGCCAACACTATGTGAAAAATAATGCCAAGTATGACTATCCGCTTTGTGTGAACTTTTACCCTTTTGAATCATGTTTGTAGCAGCTAAATTTAGATTATATTTGCAACAGTTGAATTTCTTTTTGCTCTTTCAAAAAATCTTAAGTCTTTTTTTTTCTTAATTTGGGAACTTATCTGGGAGAGGTTTTGTACTGAAGTCATCCTTTCCCTTTCTTCCACTGAACAGCAGGCCTTTCCTTATTTCTTTAAGCACAAATCTTATTTATGTTGCTCTTCTTCTCTTTGAACTATACATTTTGTATCTTTCTATATCATTTTCTGTTCTTCAACAAAGAACTGCATAAGAGTGATTACTGCTAATGCTGTAACAAAGTCAATATCAGACTGTCTTGAATTCATCTCTGCCAAATAATTAGTCCCTTATTTCTAAATTTAGCCTCATGGAAATTTTCAGGGCAGGGACAGACAACAGCCACATTCTTTGTTAAAATATCAAAAGAAAGGTCTCTAATATGGTTGCTAATATTGTTCCCCTCTGAAACCTCTTGACCCAGTCCTACACAGCTTCTCTGCTCTCAGCCTGTAAGCTCTGCTCACAATGTTCAATGGCTTTTCTAGTCTTAATCACCAAAATCTTCCACATTCCTTCATACAGTGGCATAGTCAAGCAAACTGCAGCAATAGCCCACTTCTTGTTGCCAAATTCTGTATTAGTTACTTTTCTATTTCTATGGTAAAACACAATGCCAAGGCAGCTTATTAAAAATCATATATTTGAGTTTATTATTACAGAGGTTTAGTGTCCTTGATGGGAAAGCAAAGGCATCATGGCAAAAACAGCTGTGAGCTCACATCTCAAAATAAAAGCAAGAGGCAGAAAGACAACTGGGGATGGCAAGAGGCTTCTGAATCCTCTAAGTCTATCTTTTGTGACAACCTTCCTTAACAAGGTCATACATCCTCATCCATCCCGAACAGTTTCACAAACTGGTAACTAAGTATTCAAACATGAGAAATAAAGACAATTGTTTTTCAACTAACAACAACTAGGCTTAAAAGCACCAGGAATAAATTTCCTTCTATTGAGCAGGTCTTGATTCAAGTAGACAGCTGTTGATTACCCTCAAGTTAAATGTCCCACTAATACACCTTTGGGGATATCTACCTGGTTCAGACATTGTACTGTTTCATAGGTTCCCCATCTGGTTGTGACTACCAAAATCTCTTCTCTCTTCACAGTTTGCACAGCAACTATCGATAGTATGGCAGCCACTCGTCAGAAAGGAAGCTACTTATTTTTTTTTTTTTTTCGAGACAGGGTTTCTCTGTATAGCTTTGCAGCCTCTACTGGAACTCACTCTGTAGCCCAGGCTGGCCTCAAACTCACAGAGATCCACCTGCCTCTGCCTCCCAAGTACTGGGATTAAAGGCATGTGCCACTATCACCCGGCTAGGAAGCTTTTTGGTCAACTCAAGCTTAATTCCTCTAAACTCTTGTCTTGGAGTATATTGTGTCTTCAGTGTTGATGTAATTGTTTCTAAGAAATAAAAATCACATTTTCTATAGATTATTAAAAGTTGTGACTTTTAGATGGTGAAGGCTACTGGGGCTCCGCGACTGAGGAAGGGAGACCCTCATGTTCCGTGTGCTGCGCTGTGACCGGCTGCCGGGAGCTGGGAGGGGAGCACGGCGAGCTGGGAATCCACCATGGTAGGAATTGAGAAAGGGATAGAAGATAGAAAATTTTGACAGAAGAGAATTTTGTGCTGCAGCATCGGACATCCTTCCACTCCACTTTCCTTTTCTCTCGAGGATAAAACCCCTGCCCCTCAATAATATATATAAAAATATGTATTTTCCATAACACTGGCATGCCTTTCCACTGGCAGGCTGACTCAGCACTTTCACCAAAAACTCTGTAATAAAACTATTATTTTCGAGGTGAGGACCCAGAGTAATTCGGTCAGTGGATTCGTGGAGTTGGTAAGGAAATAGGTTAGCTGTGGCTTGCTCTGCTTCTCTGATCTTTCAGCTTTCACCCCAATATCTGGCTCCAGGTTTTTATTAAAAGACCATCTAGATTCAGGCCCAGCGGAGGCCCACAGAGGTAGACAGGCCCGGCGGCAGAGACAAGCAGACGCAGGTAGGCCTGTGGCTGGGGCCCGTGGAGGTAGACGGACCCAGCGGCAGCCCACTGAGGTAGACGTGCCCGGCGGCAGCGGCCGACAGAGACATTCAGGCCCGGTGGCGGCCCCCAGAGGCAGACAGAACCAGCGGCAGCTGACAGGGACCACAGGCCCGGCGGAGGACCGCAGAGGTAAACAGGCCCAGGGACGGAGACAAGCAGACGCAGCTTGGAACAGGGACGCCCCTAACCCCAACAACTGGGGAAGAAGCTATCTCCGTGGGTCAGAACCAGAACGAATCTGAACACTCCATCTGAGGACAACCCAGGGCCCAGCTGCTGATCCTGTGAAACCCAACAACTTGGAGGTGTTGGTGAGACTACCCTGCTCAGCTGAAACCCATCTGGGAGAGGATTCAGATGCCTACAGTTTAAAGTCTGAAGAAACAAGATCAGCTGAGGAGTTGACAAATGAACAAAAAGTGACCTGAGAACACAGAAGAAGGCGCTACCCAGACACCAAACCAGATCACCAGAATCATAAGTATATAATTCACAGATCGAAATCAGCTGCCCCTGAAGAAATAGCCCAATAGCACCAATTTAACCAAGAACCACTACTAAACCAAGACTAAAAATTAGAACAAGAGAGGCACTCTCAGACACAGACACCACCTGCACCTCACAGAGGAAGAGATGAGCAGACGCCAGTGCAAAAATACAGGCAACAACATAAAGACCTATATGGCAACATCAGAACCTAGTGATTCTACACCTGCAAGACCTAAACATACCATGACAGAAGAAGCAGAAGAAATCAACCCTAAAAATGACATTAAGAAGATGATAGAGGCCCTTAAAGAAGAAATAAAACATTCCCTCAATGAGGAAATAAAAACTTTCCTTAAAGAGGAATTGAAAAACTACCTTAAAGAGGAAATAAAAACTTCCCTTAAAGAGGAAATGAAAAACTCCATTAAAGAGTAAATAAAAAACTCCCTTAAAGAAATGGAAGAAAAAACGAACAAAAAATGGGAAGAAATCAAAGAAAGCCAAGAAAAAGCAATTAAACAGATGAAAGAAACATTCCAAGATCTGAAAAATGAATTTGAGACAATAAAGAAAACACATGCTGAGGGAATGCTGGAAATAGAAATCCTGACAAAACGAACAGGAACTACAGAAACAAGCATAACCAACCGATTGCAAGAGATGGAACAGAGAATCTCTGACACTGAAGACACGATAGAGAAAATAGATTCGTCAGTCAAAGAAAACAATAAAGACAAAAAAGTCCTAACACAAAACGTCCAGGAAATTTGGGACACCATGAAAAGACCAAACCTAAGAATAATAGGGATAGAAGAAGGAGAAGAATACCAACTCAAAGGCACAGAAAATATATTCAACAAAATCATAGAAGAAAACTTTCCTAACCTAAAGAAAGAAATACCTATGAAGATACAAGAAGCTTACAGAACACCGAATAGGCTGGATCCAAAAAAAAAGTCCCCTCGCCACATAATAATCAAAACACTAAACACACAGAATAAAGAAAAAATATTAAGAGCTGCAAAGGAAAAGGACCAAGTAACATATAAAGGCAAACCCATCAGAATAACACCAGACTACTCAATAGAGACTATGAAAGATAGAAAATCATGGACAAACCTCATGCAGACACTAAGAGACCATGGATGCCAACCCAGACTATTATACCCAGCAAAACTCTTAATCACCATAGGCGGAGTAAACAAAATATTCCAGGATAAAACCAGATTTAATCAATACCTGTCCACAAACCCAGCCCTACAGAAAGCACTAGAAGGGAAAATTCAACCCAAAGAAGCTAAACACATCCATGAAAAATCAAGCAATAGATAATCCTACACCAACATACACCACAGAAGGACAACACAACACAACCAAAAAACATAACAGGAATTAACAATCACTGGTCATTAATATCCATCAATATCAATGGTCTCAACTCACCTATAAAAAGACACAGGCTAACAGAATGGATTAGAAAACAGGACCCATCCATATGCTGCATACAAGAAACACACCTTAACTCCAAAGACAGACACTACCTCCGAGTAAAGGGCTGGGAAAAGGTTTTCCAAGCAAATGGACCTAAGAAACAAGCTGGTGTAGCTATCCTAATATCTAATAAAATAGACTTCAAACTAAAATCAATCAAAAGAGACCAGGATGGACATTACATATTCATCACAGGAAAAATCCACCAAGATGAAGTCTCGATTCTAAACATTTATGCTCCAAATACAAAAGCACCCACATTCATAAAAGAAACACTACTAAAGTTTAAAACGCACATCAAACCCCACACATTAGTAGTGGGAGACTTTAACACACCACTCTCACCAAAAGATAGATCTACCAGACTGAAACTTAACAAAGAAATAAAGGACCTAACAGATGTTATGACTCAAATGGACCTAACAGATATCTACAGAATATTCCATCCTAACACAAAAGAATATACCTTCTTCTCAGCACCCCATGGAACCTTCTCAAAAATTGACCACATGCTTGGACACAAAACAAATCTCAACAGATACAAAAAAATTGGAATAACCTCCTGTATCTTATCAGACCACCATGCCTTAAAGTTAGAACTCAATAACAACAAAAGTTATAGAAAACCCACAAACTCATGGAAACTGAATAATACCCACCTGAAACATCAATGGGTCAAGGAAGAAATAAAGACAGAAATTAAAGAGTTCCTAGAATTCAATGAAAATGAAAGTACAACATACCCAAACTTATGGGACACTATGAAAGCAGTGCTAAGAGGAAAATTCATAGCTCTAAATGCACACATAAAGAAGATGGAGCAATCCCATACCAATGAATTAACAGCACAACTGAGAGCTCTAGAACAAAAAGAAACAAACTCACCCAGGAGAAATAGACGTCAGGAAATAATCAAATTGAGGGCTGAAATCAACGAAATAGAAAACAAGAGAACAATACAAAAAATCAATGAAACAAAGAGTTGGTTCTTTGAAAAAATCAACAAGATAGACAAACCACTAGCCAAATTAATCAAAAAGCAAAGAGAGAACACCCAAATTCACAAAATCAGAAATGAAAAGGGAGACATAACAACAGACAATGAGGAAATCCAGAGAATCATCAGATCATACTTCAAAAACCTGTACTCCACAAAAATGGAAAACCAGGAAGAAATGGACAATTTTCTGGATAAATACCAAATACCAAAATTAAATCAAGACCAGATAAACCATTTAAATAGACCAATAACCCCTAAAGAAATAGAAACAGTCATCAAAAGTCTCCCAACTAAAAAAAGCCCAGGACCAGATGGTTTTAGTGCAGAATTCTACCAGACTTTCAAAGAAGAACTAATACCAATCCTCTTCAAAGTGTTCCACACAATAGAAACAGAAGGAACACTACCAAACTCTTTTTATGAGGCTACAATTACCCTGATACCCAAACCACACAAAGATGCAACAAAGAAAGAGAACTACAGACCAATCTCCCTCATGAACATTGATGTAAAAATACTCAACAAAATATTGGCAAACCGAATCCAAGAATACATCAAAACAATCATCCATCACGACCAAGTAGGATTCATCCCAGGGATGCAAGGATGGTTCAACATACGGAAATCAGTCAATGTAATACACCATATAAACAAACTGAAAGAAAAAAACCACATGATCATCTCCCTAGATGCTGAAAAAGCCTTTGACAAAATCCAACACCCCTTCATGATAAAGGTCTTAGAAAGAATAGGAATACAAGGAACATTTCTAAACATAATAAAAGCAATTTATAGCAAGCCAACAGCAAACATCAAATTAAATGGAGAGAAACTCAAAGCGATACCACTAAATTCAGGAACAAGACAAGGCTGTCCACTCTCCCCATATTTATTCAATATAGTACTAGAAGTTCTAGCTAGAGCAATAAGACAACAAAAGGAGATCAAAGGGATACAAATTGGCAAGGAAGAAGTCAAACTTTCACTATTTGCAGATGATATGATAGTATACATAAGTGACCCCAAAAACTCTACCAGGGAACTTCTACAGCTGATAAACTCCTTCAGTAAAGTGGCAGGATACAAGATCAACTCAAAAAAATCAGTAGCCCTCCTATACACAAATGATAAAAGGGCTGAGAAAGAAGTCAGAGAAACATCACCCTTTACAATAGCCACAAATAATATAAAATACCTTGGGATAACACTAAGTAAACAAGTGAAAGACCTTTTTGATAAGAACTTTAAATCTCTAAAGAAAGAAATTGAAGAAGATATCAGAAAATGGAAGGATCTCCCATGCTCATGGATAGGCAGGATTAACATAGTAAAAATGGCAATCTTACCAAAAGCAATCTACAGATTCAATGCAATCCCCATCAAAATCCCAACACAATTCTTCACAGACTTGGAAAGAAAAATACTCAACTTTATATGGAAAAACAAAAGACCCAGGATAGCTAAAAGAATCCCATACGATAAAGCAACCCTTGGAGGGATCACCATCCCGGACCTCAAACTCTACTATAGAGCTATAGTAATAAAAACAGCTTGGTACTGGTATAAAAACCGACATACGGACCAATGGAATCGAATTGAAGACCCTGACATTAATCCATGCACATATGAACACCTGGTTTTTGACAAAGGAGCCAAAACTATACAATGGAACAAAGAAAGTATCTTCAACAAATGGTGCTGGCATAACTGGATGTCAATATGTAAAAGATTACAAATAGATCCATATCTGTCACCATGCACAAAACTCAAGTCCAAGTGGATCAAAGACCTAAACATAAATCCAGTTACACTAAACTTAATAGAAAAGAAGATAGGAAGCACTCTTGAACGCATTGGCACTGGAGACCATTTCCTAAATAAAACACCGACAGCACAAACCCTGAGCACAACCATTAATAAATGGGACCTCTCAAAACTGAGAAGCTTTTGCAGGGCAAAAGACACAGTCAATAAGACAAAAAGACAGCCAACAGATTGGGAAAAGATCTTCACCAACCCCACATCTGACAGAGGATTGATCTCCACAATATATAAAGAACTCAAGAAACTAGACATCAAAGCACTGAACAGTCCAATTAAAAAATGGGCTAAAGAGCTAAACAGAGAATTCACAAAACAAGAACTACAAATGGTTGAAAGACATTTAAAGAAATGCTCAACATCCTTAATCATCAGAGAAATGCAAATCAAAACGACTCTGAGATACCACCTTACACCTGTTAGAATGGCTAAGATCAAAAACACCAATGACAACCAATGTTGGAGAGGATGTGGAGCAAAGGGAACACTCCTCCACTGTTGGTGGGAATGTAAACTTGTACAACCACTGTGGAAATCAGTATGGCGGTTTCTCAGAAAATTAGGAATCGAACTACCTCAAGACCCAGCCATCCCACTCTTGGGCATATACCCAAAGAATGCTGATACATACCATAAAGATACATGCTCAGCTATGTTCATAGCAGCACTATTTGTAATAGCCAGAACCTGGAAACAACCTAGATGCCCATCAACGGAAGAATGGATGAAAAAAATGTGGTACATATACACAATGGAGTACTACTCAGCAGAGAAAAACAATGAAAGCATGAAATTTGCAGGCAAATGGATGGAACTAGAAAAAATCATCCTGAGTGAGGTAACCCAAACCCAGAAAGACAGTTATGGTATGTACTCACTCACTGGTGGATTCTAGATATAAAATGAACAATCAGACCACAACCCATAGAACCATAGAGCTATATATATAGCATGGAGGTCCCTAGGATGACTGTGGCATATAATCAATTTCAGTTTTACTCAATTATTGAAAAAAAAATAGCCAAATGAATGGAAACACATGAACTATGAACCAAAGGCTGAGGGGCTCCCAGCTGGATCAGGCCCTCTGAATAGGTGAGACAGTTGATTGGCTTGATCAGTTTGGGAGGCATCTAGGCAGTGGGACCAAGTCCTGTGCTCATTCCATGAGTTGGCTGTTTGAAACCAGGAACTTATGCAGCGACACTTGGCTTAGTCTGGGAGGAAGGGACTGGACCTCCCTGGACTGAGTCTACCAAGTTGATCACAGTCCTTGGGGGAGGACTTGTCCTGGAGGAGGTGGGAATGGAGGGTGGGCTGGGGGTAAGGGGAGGGCGTGGGAGGGGGGAGAATAGGGGAACCCATGGCTGATATGTAGAACTGAATGGTATTGTAAAATAAAAAATATATATCACAAAAAAAAAAGAAAAGAAAAAAAAAGTGTGCTAAAAAAAAAAAAAAAAAAAAAAAAAAGTTGTGACTTTTAAATCTAGCCCTGGAAGCATATCAGAGATTTCTCCTGTAGCAGAATAGAACAAATACAGAGACCCACAGCCACACATTATCCAGATTGTGAAGATCCTTGGAACACTAGACAGTCCTAGACAGGATGTCTCCATCAAACTCCTCCCCTCATTGCTCAAGGAACCCCACAGAAAAGGAGGCAGAAAGAGTTTAAGACCCAGAGGGGATAGAGAACACCAAGAAAACAAGGCACTCTATATCAGCATGATCAAAGACTGATGCAGCATCCACAGGGCCAACATATGTCTGCACCAGTTCCTTTATTTGTATGTTATGACTTCCAGGTGTGTGTTTCTACAGGATTTCTGAATGTCTCAACAAGAGAATCTTGTATTCTTGTGCAGATTCTTATCTTGGGCTCTTTTTCTTCTGTTTTTCTTGTCCAACTTCAATGTTAGGCCTTTTCTTTTTCTTTTAAAGTTGTCCCTACTTGACTTTTACTACTTTTTTCCTTGAAATAAGCTATCCTTATAGAACTTAGAAAATAGTAATCTCTCAGATTTTTACAATCTGTCTTTACTTTTCAATACACCACACATAACTGTCTTCAAAATTAAGATTTCCCAGGAAAACATTCTGAATTTCTAATGAGGATGCCACAATTTATATCCAAAGGTTCCTAAGCATCCCCTTGGACTAGGTGGTGTGTATGTGTCAACTTAACACAAGCTAAAGTCACCAGAGAAAGGAGCTTCAGCTATGGAAATGTCTCCTTGAGATCCAGTTGTTAGTTATTTTCTCCATTAGTGATCAATGAGGGAGGGCCCAGCCCATGTGGATGGTGCCATTCCTGGTCTGTAGCTGAAGTTATCCTGTTCCTGTCTGGCTCCCGTGGCCTTCAGACCCAAGCAAATACACAGAGACTTATATTATTTACACACTATGTGGCCTAATGGCTCAGGCTTCTTGCTAGCTATTCTTATATCTTAAATTAACCAATTTCTATTAGTCTATAAATTGCCACATGGCTCCTGGCTTACCTGTATCTTAACATGTTGCTTCCCATTACCTCTCTTCTGCCTCAGCCTTCCACTTCCCAGACTTCTCCTTTCTCTTTGTCCCACCTATACTTCCTGTCTGGCTATTGGCCAATCAGCATTTTATTTATCAATCAATCATCCACAGCACTGGTCTGCTGGTCCTGGGTTCTATAAGAATGTAGACTGAGCCAGCTATAGGAAGCAAGCCAGTAATCAGATTGCTTCCCTGGCCTTTGCATCTGCTCCGCCTCCAAGATTCTGCCCTGTTTAAGTTCCTGTTCTGACTTCATTCACTGATGAACAGCAATGGTGAAGTGTAAGCCAAATAAAATCTTGTAACATGAATTTTAAAAGGTCTTATTAATAAAACAAACCCAGATCCAGGTATTGGGGTAAACGCTGAAAGATCAGAGAGACAGAACAAGCCACAGTCAACCTCACCTCACCAATTTCTCAGCTGATCTTCTTTCCTCAAACTGGAAGCCTCTGAGTCCTCATCCAAATGGATTTCAGCTGAAATGCTGCTCACAAGCCTAAAAGCTTAACCAGGCTCTAGTTCCTGATTTTCACACTTTATATACCTTTCTGCTTCCTGCCATCACTTCCTGGGATTAAAGGCGTGCCTGTCTGTTTTCAGTGTGGCTTTGAACTCACAGAGATCCAGACAGATCTCTGCCTCCTGAATGCTAGGATTAAAGGTGTGTGCTACCACTGCCTAAACCTATGTTTAATATAGTGGCTGTTCTGTTCTCTGACCCTCAGATAAGTTTATTGTGGTACACAATATATCATCCACAAAACCCTTCCTCCCCAACTTTGTTTTTTTGCCATAGTGTTTCATTGCAGCTATAGAAACTAGTCTAAGACAGACATCCTCTCATTTTTCATGTCACAGTTACTTTATTCTCAGTATTCTGTAGTAGTAGCATTTCATGTAGCAGAAATAAGTGATAATATTTTTATTGAATATAATTTGCTTTAAACCATATATGGATGAATATTTTTCTTATATTTATTTATTTTTTGACTAATTCTTAAAATATTTATTGTTACAAGTAAGAGAGTGAAATTCCTCAGTCCTTGGATGGGGTTTCTGGGCCAACTATTAGGGTGTTTGGCCATCCCATCACCAGAGTAGGTCAGTCCCGGCTGTCTGTCGACCATTGCCAGCAGTCTTTTTTGGGGGTTTGGGAGGCATCTAGGCAGTGGTACCAGGTCCTGGGCTCATTGCATGAGTTAGCTGTTTGAAACCTGGGACTTATGCAGGGACACTTGGCTCAATCTGGGAGGAGGGAACTGGACCTGCCTGGACTGACTCTATCAGGTCTATCCCAGTCCTCAGGGGAGACCTTGATCTGGGGGAGGTGGGAATGGGGGCAGGAAGGGAGAGAACAAGGGAATCTGTGGTTATTATGTAGAACTGAATAGTATTGTAAAATAAAATTTAAAAAAAAAGAGAGTGAAATTTTTGGCAAGGATATTTTTTAAGTAATGAGTATTTATTTTGTAATAGAAACTTTGTGGTAACTGTGTTGCTGTTGAAACAGGAACAGTATCTTCAAGTGATTTAAGTATGTTCCTTCTTAATTGACTGGATTCTTTCTTCTTCTTCTTCTTCTTCTTCTTCTTCTTCTTCTTCTTCTTCTTCTTCTTCTTCTTCTTCTTCCTTCTTCTTCTTCTTCTTCTTCTTCTTCTTATTATTATTATTATTATTATTATTATTATTATTATTAAGAGATTTTCTATTCAGTTTACATACCAGCCATAGATTCCCCTGTCCTCCCTTCTCCCACCCTCCAGTCTTCCCTCCTAACCCACCCGCATTCCCCCTTCCTCCAAGGCAATTTCTCCCATTGGGAGTCAGCAGAGCCTGGTACATTGGTTGAGGCAGGTCCAAGCCCCTCATCCCTGCACCAGGGCTGCTTACAAAGTATCCCACCACATGCACTGGGCTCCAAAAAGCCAACTCACACACTAGGGATGGGTCATGATCCCACTGCCTAGGGCCCTCTAAACATTTCAAGCTAAATAACTGTCTCACTTATCCAGAGGGCCTAATCTAATACCATGGGGGCTCCTCAGCTATTGATCTACAGTTCATGCATTTCCACTAGTTTGGCTGGCCATCTCTGTATATTTTCTCATCATGATGGCGATGTTCCTTGTTCATAGAATCCTTCCTCTCTCTCAATTGGACTCCTGGAGCTCGGCCTGATGCCCAGCCATGGATCTCTGCATCTGCTTGCATCAGTCACTGGATGAGGGCTCTATGATGACAGTTAAGGTATTCGCAAATCTGATTACCATAGTGGGCCAGTTCAGGCACCCTCTTGACTATTACCAGTAAGTAGTCTATGGTGGGGTCATCCTTGTACATTCGTGGGAACTTCCCTAGCACTCTGTTTCTTCCTATTCCCATGATGTCTTCATTTATCATTGTGGCTCTTTCCTTGCTTTCCCACTCTGTCCCTGTTCCAGCTCAAAACTCTTGTTTCCCTATGTTCTCATCCCCCATTCCTTGCCATCCATTACCCCCCTCACCCCCAATTTAATTGAGCACGTCATTCTAGACATAGATTTCATAGGAATGTCTTGCTATATTTTATTATTTTAAGAGTCAAAATATTGTTAACAGCAAGAAATTGTCTATCATTACTTTAGCAGGTAAAATCCTCCCAAAATTGTTACTTTTATGTTGATACTACCTTTGAAAACTTTATTCAGAATAATATTTAAAGCACAAACACTTTCATTTTATAAAACTTAAGGCAGTACCTAATCCTATTACTCAATTCATTTTTTTACCTAAGAGTTTGTAGCCTAGTTCATAATTGACCTGGGTAATTAATGGTTATTATTTACTCATAAACAAACACAAATTTGAAACAGCAAATGAAAATTTTTTCACATGGAAATTTTGTTCCATACAAACCTCAAACAATTCATGAATTTAAAATGAGCATTTTCCAAGAAATAAGCACCCAAGAGAAGCAAATCACATTTCCAGGTGTTTATTTGTGGTAGATGTTTTCATGACATCTCTAAACAGCAATCATGAGGACTTGTTTCTGTAAATATAACAGAGAAGTGAGCTCAAAAGCCTAAATTGCAGGTTTGTGTTAACCACCATTAACCCCAATTTCCTTACATTTGAAACTTCACTATTGATTCCAAATAAGAGCCCTCTCAACTGAACATATCTAAGGCTATTTTCCCTAGGTGTTTGTTAAATTATAAATGAAAGAAACATACAAATGATAAAAACAAGTGAGCCAATTATTTCATAAAGATAAGTCCAACCCCAATGGATGTTGTTTCAAAGGTTGCTTTTCATCTTTTTGAAATGTTAACTCAGTCGAGCATTGGTAGCTACATGTCTGAGATTTTGTTGTTTATAAGTAAATGAACATTTAATGAGAGGTTTGTCACATAATTTTATATAATATACTGATTATCAAAATAAATGTAAATTGCCATACAAAATCAATGTGTAAAGCTAAACAGTCATGTCTGTGTTAGAATTTGAATTTGATCAGCAGGGACATCAAAACTTTTGGAAAATTCAAGTTAGACTTCTTAAATAGTTACATGCTGTTCTCTTTTTAAAACTAAAATTTTGTCTTGAAATCATTTACCAAGTCTACTTGGGAACTACAATCCAGATAGGAAGGAGAAAACAAAATAAACAACCTAAAAAGTGCCTATTATTTTCATATCATAGATATCTGAAAATATACATTCCCACAACACAAAATATTTTTTCGTATTTAAAACTTATTATTCTTTGTTTCTAAAAGGCATGCTTGTAAGCTTTTGTAATTTCAGAATGAAAAGAGATTGTAAGTATTGTCCAAAATATTCTTTATGTTTTCTGTGTGTGATCTATGAAAGGTGAGAATTGCTTTTTAGTTTTTCTTTATTTTTTTGAGACAGGATTTCTCTGTGTAACAGCTCTGACTGATCGGGAACTTGCTTTGTAGAACAGGCTGGCCTTGAACTCACAGATCCACCTGCCTCAGCTTCCCAAGTGCTGAGATTAAAGATATGAGCCATCACCATCCAGCTAGAAGGTAAGTATTTCCATTCATCCCAATATAGCTTCTCTTATTCAATTTAATATGTCTTGATTTCCAGAAGGAACATATTTGATGTATTTTGACATTCATAACTAATATGAATTATTATTCTGCCAACAGAATTAGTAATTCTAAGATCAAATTGAACATACTGTCTAACTCTGGATGTTCATTGTAACACGAATCTTAAAAGGACTTATTAATAAAGCAAATCCGGAGCCAGGTATTGGGGTGAATGCTGAATGATCAGAGAGACAGAACCAGCCACAGCTACCTCACCTTGCCAATTCCTCAGCTGATCCTGTTTCCTCAGACTGGATGCCTCTCAGCTGAACTGCTGCTCAAAAGCCTAAAAGCTTAAGCAGCCAAAAGCTTCTAGTTTCTGGTCTTCAAGCCATATACCTTTCTGGTCTCTGCCATCACTTCCTGGGATTAAATGCTCTTGTTACCATGCCTGGCTGTTTCCATGGTGGCCTTGGATCTCTGCCTCTGGAATGCTAGAATTAAAGGTGTGTGTGCCACAATTTCCTGGTCTCTATATCTAGTGGCTCTTCTGTTCTCTGACCCTAGATAAGTTTTTTAGGGTGCACAATATTTTTGGAAACACAATATCACCATATTTCCCCTTTTTTGTCTAAAATTTAAAAAAGCTTATCACTAATACAAGAGAAACTATATCCAATAAGTATAACTATATAAAATATATCTAAGCAATAAATACTTAAACAATGTCTAGTCCATTTGCATTTGACAAACTCAGAGAAAATAATTGTATTATCTATCCTATTTTGGTAAGTCCAAAATGTACCTGATTCACTTTCTATCCTAACACATTATTAACAGAACTATCTTATAATGTCTTTCAAGTTTATACACATACACCTCATTAGTGAGTTTCTTTTCTAAAAAGATCTAGTCCATTAACATTTGACAGATTCAGAAAAAAAACTCCATTATATATATTAACAATATCCAGTCCAGTATCATTTGATAAACTCAGACAAAAAATGGCATTACTTGTCCTATTTAAAACAAGTAGTTCCTTTTTTAAAAGTAGATTTAATAACTGACATTTTATCTTATCACATCAATATTCTCTTTTTTATTTTCATAATAGATTCAATAATCTATCTTTTATCATTTTTACATATTCCTCTTTTTTCTTTTTAGAGTAGATTCAATGATCTACCCATTTATCCTATTATTTCTTTATCTTTTTTCTCAGAGTAGATTCAATGATCTACATCATATCTATATTCTCTTTTTTCTTTTTCTTTTTTTAAAATAAAACTCTGAATCTAATCTCTTTGTTAAGCTTTTTTTTCTGACCATTAACAATTAACAACTTGTAACCAACCATTATAAACAACGACAATATCCATAACTCATTAAACAACCAAAATCTCCAATCCCACCTCTTGGGAATGTGGGTGTCAAGTTCTTAAAATTACTTCCTGCTTTCTGGGAGTGAAGACGTTATGGTGGTACTTTATTTGTACTGAAATATGATTTTAATTGTATGTTAATAAATAAAGTTGCCTGGGGGTCAGAGCTATTAGAGCCATAGCAAGAGTGTGGCAGGGTGGCGCACGCCTTTAATCCCAGCACTTGGTAGACAGAGCTAGGTATATTTCTCTGTGTTCAAGGATACAGCCAGCATTGGAGACACACACCTTTAATCTCAATACCATAGAAGACCTGGAAGTCTCTACAGACTGGCAGCAACGAGGCAGTCATATGTTTGGGTTTACAACCAATGAGAAGGCAGAACAGAAAGACTATATAAAGACAAGCACACAGGAAGTAGGCCCTTTGCGGAGAGGTCTCTTGGCTAGCTGCAGCAGGCAGGTAAGGCTCTTAGCTCTGATCTTTTGGCTTTCTTCTTTGCATTTGTTCTGTGTTTCTTATTTAATAAGACAGTTGGTTACATCTACAAGACATCTTTAGGGAATTCTGAAAAGAATACTTTTGGGTTAATTGCCAATTCCTGAGAGTTAGTTGTATCATTTGTCCAGTCTCTGCATAATGGAAAAGTGCAGGGTTTGTCTCAAATCCTTGCTCGAGTAGTCTGTGAATCTGGATCATTACAGCTAGCCGTCTTGAAGTTGTCCTGAGCAGTTTTTAGTCCAAAGTCGATCTTTCCATGGTGTTAATCAGCTTAATGGCTTTACCATAGACAATGCGGAATCATCATTGTGGAGTGAAGATTTTCAAGTTGCTGTTAATCATGGCCATGGTTTTCTGCAGACTATTTTTGTGTGTGTGCCTCCTCTGTGGTTTGGAGCAATCATAGTCTGATAAATGTCTGTCTCTCAGAACCATGAATGTTCTTCCCTAGAAGAGAATAGCTTCACAGTAATTTCTCCCTACCATTTGTCTTGCCAAACTTTTTCAAACTGACCATTGCCGATGCTTTCTTGTAACACTATGGTCCTGGCAATTCTTCTCTGAACAAGCAGTATCAAACCCTTTTTCCCAGGTAGCAGCATCACCACAGTGACCAACACGATGAGAAGCAGCCAGAAACTTGGAGCAGCAGCCACTGCCTCCTCCATGGTTCCACTAACGTTTGTGGCTTGGCCCGGCCGAAGCTTCTCATTAGGCAGCATCCTAGGCCAGACTCAAACTCGGGATCTTCCTGCCTATCCCTCCTTCAGTAAATCCTACCAGCATGCTCCATCACAACCGGCTGCGAGTAAGGTAGCTCAGGTCTGAGCTGGGGCCTGCAAGGCCACAGGAAAGCAGCTTTTTCATGAATTCATACCACGAATGTTGGGCACCAGATTAAGCACAAGTCTTAAAAGGACATATTAATAAAACAAACCTGGAGCCAGGTATTGGGGTGAATGCTGAATGATCAGAGAGACAGAACCAGCCACAGCTACCTCACCTTGTCAGTTCCTCTGCTGATTCTGTTTCCTCAGACTGGATGCCTCTCAGCTGAACTGCTGCTCAAAAGCCTAAAAGCTTAACCAGCTAGTTCCTGGTCTTCAAGCCTTATATACCTTTCTGGTTTCTGCCATCACTTCCTGGGATTAAAGGCTCTTGTTACCACACCTGGCTGTTTCTGGTGTGGCCTTGAACTCACAGAGATCCAGATGGATCTCTGCCTCTGGAATGCTAGGATTAAAGGTGTGTGCCACCATTTTCTGGTCTCTATATCTAGTGGGTGTTCTGTTCTCTGACCCTAGATAAGTTTATTAGGGTACACAATATTTTGGGGAACACAATATCACCTCACTTGTTCATTGGTGAGAGTGGGGTGTTGAAGTATCCCACTATTAGTATGTGTGGTTTGATGTGCCATTTAAGCTTTAGTAATGTTTCTTTTACATATGTGGGTGTCCTTTTATTTGGAAAATAATGGTTCATAATTGAGACTTCATCGTGATGGATTTTTTCCTTTGATGAATATGTAATGTCTTTCTTGATCTCTTTAGATTAATTTTAGTTTGAAGTCTTTTTTTTTTTTAGATATTAGGATAGCTACAACAGCTTGCTTCTTAAGTTGAATTGAATGGAAAGACTTTTCCTAGCCTTTTACTCTAAGGTAGTATCTTTCTTTGAAGCTGAAGTGTGTTTCTTGTATGCAGCAGAAGGATGAATTCTGTTTTTGTATGCATTCTGTTAGTCTGTGTCTTTTTATGGGCAAATTGAGACCATTGATATTAAGGGATATTAATGACCAGTGATTGTTAATTCCTGTTATGCTGTGGTGGTCGGATTGTGTGTTTCCTTCTTTGGGGTTTGTTGGTGTGTGATTATCTATCACCTGTATTTTCATGGGTGCATTTAACTTCCTTGGGTTGGATTTTTCCTTCTAGTGTTTTCTGTAGGGCTGGATTTGTGGATAGATTTTGTTTAAATCTGATTTTGTGATGGAATATTTGATTTACTTTATCTATGGCAATTGAGAGTTTTGTATGTTATAATAGTCTGGGCTGGCATCCATGGTCTCTTAGTGTCTGTATAACATCTTTCCAGGACCTTCTGGTTTTCAGAGTCTCCACTGAGAAGTTAGGTGTTATTCTGTTGTGTCTGCCTTTATAAGTTAATTGGCTTTTTTTCCTTTGTAGCTCTTAATATTTTTTGGGCTGGAGCGATGACTCAGCAGTTAAAGGCTAGGCTCATAACCAAGAATAAAGGAGAAACTGTTTTGCACATGAGATTTAGTTTTCACATGGTCTCACTTCTTTAAAAAAATAAAATAATTTATTATTATAAGGGAAAACTCATTTGCATTTTAAAAATTACAGAGTTACAGATACAAAGAGAAGTCAATTATAAGGATCAGATTTTTGTAAAACATTGGTAATCTCTAGCCGTCACTTCACAACAAACCTTCAGGCTTCATCACAAAAATAAAGCTTTAGTTTAATCTAGGGCAATAAACAAAAAACAAACTAGCAAATAAATGAAAAAAACAAGAACAAAAACTTCTTAAAGTCAGCAAAAACCTTATCATTTCTTCTGCATTTATAAACCAAAAACATACCTCTAAGTATATAGCTTCTTTCTTCCTCAATTTGTTTGCTACATATTGAGGTGGTAATCAGAGTAAGCTGGATAAATATGCAGAGTACAACTACAATATTTAATGGAACCCAGGATGTCAATGAAACATGCTTCTTGATGAGCAAGGACACTGACTAGTCAAAAATTTTGTGGATGAAGTATACCAAGCTGTTTGAAGTTATCAGTCACTCAGTTTATTTGATGAATATAACAAAGCCAGAAGCCTCTCTGATGTATACACACATGTTCACACAAATACCTCTTATTCTGAACATATCATACCAAGAATACATAAGAACTAATACAAATACAGATTCTATAGTTTAAAAGAACACATATTCTAAGAGTAGATAAGTTAAAATAAAATATCACTAATATGTAAAGATTTTAGATGTCTTGCATAAAAATTAAAATTATATAATTTCAACAGAGATATTGTTATCTAAAGAGAACATTCTAAAACTAAAACAAATAATATCTGAAATTGAGAATTTGGTATATGAATTTAATGATAAATTAGATGGAAAAAAATAGTACTGGTGAAAGAAACCAAAAATAATCAAAAAGTACTCTGAACATTAGCACATAGAGAACAAGTCATAAAGGAAAGGCACACAGCAGAGCATGGTAGTCTAGAGGGATATGTTGTCTCACATGAGATGAGTGTTTAGGACTCCAGGAGAAATAATTATCAAGAATAATAATGAAATACTAGTAAATATCAATCATCCAAAACACAAAGAAACCTATATTTCAAAATTAAAATTTCTGTAAATTTCACAAATTATAATCACAATGAAACCCATATTCAGAAAAGTTATTACATTTGATGTCTGAGGACAATAATTCTGAAAAACACAGATAGGTCTTGGATGATTGGGTAACAAACTAAGGTACATAAATAAGAAGGACAGATTTGCCAAACATTTAGGGATAACTTTAAAAAATACAAATTTCTACAGAAATTAAAATAAACTAGAGAAACAATTTCTTATTAGAAATGATAGAGTCCAGGGGTTGGCCAGTATTACATATTTAAAGATAGTAAGTGACAGCCTAGTATTGTCTACTTAGTGATAATTCCCAGCAAGTAACAATATCAGTACAAAAACATAACTCTAGCACAAAAATATTAAGATCCACATGGCATATTTGTGTTTTCAATGTGGTATAGGAGCTAAAAATCAAGACACTTTGTATGCTGGATAATAACTCTAACACTGCTATGCCTCCAGCCCACACCTAACTTTGTTTAATCCAATTTACTCACTTCAATACATATAAATTGAAATAAATACAATAAAAGGAGAAATAGCAAGAAACTTTGAATTATATTCTTAATTAATAGTTCAATAAAGACCTAGAAAATACAATTGAAGACCATGAGGATATGGTTCGTGGATAAGACACCAACTGTGCAAGTATGATGACCTGAGTCTAGAATTCCTATAAAGCCTTGAATGTTAGCACCCATCTGTAACCCCAATGTTCCTATGCTGTGGGATGTCTTTCTGAATGCTGTGAATATGTGTTGCTCTGATTGGTTGATAAATAAAACTGTTTGGCCAATAGTGAGGTAGAATAAGGTTAGGTGTTTCATTCCAACTGGAGGGAGAGGAAGAAGAAAGGAGAGGTGGAGGAGATGCTGGAAGCCACCTACCGGAGAAGCAAGATGTGAAAATATTGGAAACCACAGCCACGTGGCAACTTATAGATTAAGAGAAATGGTTTAATTTAAGATATAAGAGCTAGTTATCAAGAAACTTGAGCCATAGGCTCTCCAGTTTGTAATTGATATAAGCCTCTGTGTCTTTACTTGGGTCTGAGCTACTGTAGGATTGACAGGACACAGGAAAACATCCAACTACATTCCACTAGTAAGATGGGACAAAAAAGAATACCCAAAAGTTGACTGGCCAGATAGTCTTGTGTAGGCTGTGGTAAACAGAAAGAAATTCTGTCTCAAACAAATTAGGGATTAACATGAAAGGTTTTCTTCTGATGTACACATATGATCTAATGTACACATATGTTTGTTCAGACATACACAATAAACACACAGCATATAAACAAAGACAAAATTGAAAATAAATCCAATTAAAAAGATCAATCTAAAAACTATGTAAAATTTTTCAATCAATATTAAAGATATTCACTTCTATTTATTCATTAGTAGGATATGTGTATAAAAAACTTAAACTTTGGCTGGATACATGTTGTAGTAGTTAAAACTGCTTACTGTTCTTTCAGAGGATCTGAGTTCAGATTAGAGCTCTAATGTAGGATAGCTCACAAGTGCATATAACTATCACTCCAGGGTATTATGTCTTCTTCTGGCCTTTGTAGGAACTGGTCTTCATGTGCACCTACTAATATGCAGACACATACACGTATTTTCTTGTAATTTTATTTGAGCACATATTATGTCTTGACACAAAGATTGAAAATTACAATTTTACAATTATTCATAAATTGCTCCATTGAAAACTATGAATTATTTTAGGAATAAATGTCAGAGGATAAGAGGAAGTCCAAGTGTTTGAAAATTCTAAAAATTTAAACTTTTGAGATAACCATATGTCAAATAGAAATGAAAATGAAAATTGCAATATATTTTATAGAAAACCTTAATAACTATTCATATTCATAATTATAGTCATATTCATAAGAATCAACTCATACAGTGCTTTAAAAGAAAATGTAAGTAATTTAAAGGCTTCAAATATAACACATTTTAGAGGTAAGATTTTATTTAAATTTCATTTCATAGAACTAGAGGAAACAGATCAAAGCAAATTTAATGCAACAATGAAAACAAACAATTGAGATGGGTAAGAAAAACTGTTACTGAAATAATAAAGAAAAATAAAAGAGAAATTATTTAAAATACTCCTTAATTATTTAAAAATTTTCATTAAAATGAGGGTCTGTTAAAACAAACAAGAAGCAACAAAGAAAAAGTTTCAAAGTAATAGTTATTGCATGAATAGACATAACAATCCTTAATAACATCAAAGACAATTACATATGGAAATATATTGAAGAAATAATGCATCAAAACCTAATAGGTTCATCATTGTTAGTTTAGTTGTTTTAGGAAGAATAAACATTACACAAGCTGCACTCAATGTAGTTTTTTGAGGATTATATATATGTATATATTCAGGATTTATCAGAGTGGCTTATGGGGTGTGGTCTAACTATTGTAACAATGTCTTTCTCCTGATGGAAATTTTAAGAATACAATTTTCATTTGGTCTGTGAAACTGGATGTCCAAGCTATTCTTCAGTATAAATTTGCAAACCCAAAGAAGTAGATATAATATGAATGAAGGAATTAACTTTTAATATGAAGGAAGGAATTAACTTACCAGTGATAGTGAGTGCAAGCAGGCAAAGAGTGGAAGTTTCCTTCTTCAGTGTCCTTTCCAAAGTCTGCTAACAGAATGTTTGGCCCAAGTGGGTCTTTCTACCTCAAATGATTCAATCAAGATAAACATCTCTCACTGATGTATCCAGAAACATGGGATTCAGTTAATTCCAGACATAGTCAAATTGACAACAAAGAATAAGTATCACAGTAGTTTTCCTCAATATTAAAGGTTCATCAGAAACATATGGTAAATAATAAACATCATAGGTAGCCTAACTACAGATATTCTAATTGGACTGGAATGAATTATGTGCATGAGTAGTTTCTAAAAGTACTTAGAAATACACTGTGTAGCCTGAGGAAAGTGGTATTATATTTGTAAAAATATATTATTTTAATATGACATTTTTGTTCTTCATTTTACTGTACTTTTTCAAAAAGTATAAATAGATCTTAGAAACAGAAAAAAAATTGTCACTGGTGAAAAAAAGCAAATAATTCAAAGTACAAATATTTATGTATTTTTAATCCTATTGTGCTTATTCTAAACCTTTTTAAGAACAACTTTTCTGAAAGTGGACTCCTTAATTAGTACCTTATATGTACTAAGAACTACTTAAAATCTTTCTGCAACTTTGGAGAAAGTTAAGGAAGGTAGAAAAGCATAGAAAATCATGGAACGCAGCAATATCAAACATTTCAAGGCAACAAACTCATAAAGTCTAAAGTTTAGAACTGAAAGAAATACTAACAATTGTTTTTGATGAAACTATTTATGTTTGTGAGAGTGGTGAAGAGAGAAAATTATAACAACAAGTTATTCAAAGTTTCAGAGAAAGTCCTGTGAGGCATAAAACTCTGCCTTAGATATCTTGCACCCAAGTTTTCTCCCCTGGCCCTTAATGTATTTATCTCAAGTTACTGTTTTATGGTTGTTTTATGTTTTGTTGTTTTGTTTTGTTTTTCTTTTTGAATTGGTTTTGCTGTGCAACTCATAGTTCTTCAATCTCATCCTCTAAAGTACTTAGATTATGCCATTATCATTAATTATATGTTATTTTTTACCAAACATAAAATATGTAAACTCAAAAATTTCCACCTAATAACATTAACAATTAAATATATTTTCATATATAATAAATTTAAGTTAATTTTTTTGCACAAAAGGAAATTCTTAAGTTTTGTTTTCACTTACCTAATATGGTTTTGAGTAAAAAAAAGAGCAATGTTTCTAAATTTCATATCTGAATTTTTGGAAATATATGCATCTTTTTATTTCCATTAGAATGCTGGATTTTATATTCTATTTTCCAAAATATGTAGGAGTTTCCAAGTCTTTGCAGGCATTTCCTTGGTTAGTACTGGTAGCAAATATAAGTATACATATAAAATGTCACTACATTCCCGTGGCATGTACTTCAGAGGCAAAAGCAGAATTATATAAATCCAAGACTGGCCTGTGCCACCTGTAAAACCATGTTTCATAGAGGAGGTCATAAGGAAGTGAATACTCTGTCTTAAAGAATCTCTACAGTTTTTAATGGTACATATCATTCAAGATCAGTGGAAATGTCTGTACTTTTTTCTACATCATTTCTAGTAGCATGTACGTTTGATGGAACTGCCATCATAAGGTATCATGATGGTTGACTTCTACTAGTACCTCTCTCAGCTTGTGGATAGCTACTCTCTTCCATTGCCTTCATGTAAAGGACAACAGTTGTGCTGGACAAAATCATAGACATATGAAGACAACCTATATTAATTTACCACTTAAAGGTATTATCCCCAAATACATCCACATTATGAAGCATTGAGATTCAGGGTTTTACATATGAACTTGAGGAAGTTACCTAAATGAACTCACATCAGATAGCTTTCTAAATTTTATAGATGTGTGCTTTAAAGTATTACCTATCAAGAATTCTAAAATTTTATGAAAGAATAATACCTATAAGGAGGTCTAAAACTGGCCTAAAATAAAACAAATGTTAACTTTTTATGATTAAATTAGTGTTGCATGGTATTTAGTTGCATTAAATTTCAAGTTATAGGCATTTAGTTTATATAGTTATATAGTTTATATAGTTATCATTAGGCTGTCAATTGCTGTGGAATAACCCTTTTGTACACTATGTAGATATATTTCTCTCACTGTTAATAAAAAGCTAATTGGCAGGATTTTGGAGGCAGAGAGAATGTGGGGAGAAGGGTGGAGTCAGAGGAGATGCCTAGAGAGACAGAGCAAGATAAGCATGAGAAGTATATACATGAGGTTAATGAGCTTTGGGGCAACACATAGATTAATAGAAATGGGATAATTTAAGTTACACATGCTAACTAAAAACAAATTTAAGCTATTGGTTAAGCATTTATAATTAATATTACGTCTTTGTATGGTTACTTGGAGAGAGGCTGCAGCGACAGAGAGAAACTCTGCCTACAAATTGTGTTCCAATATGGGGTCAGAATTTCTAAATAAGAGCCACCAAAGCTTAAAAAAAGATTTTAAGCACACAAAAATGTATCCAAACACGGCTTCCTGATATCCATCTTTTCTTAGGTAGGTTTGATACTAGTGACAAACATAGACTGCTCCTTTAAGAGGTGCCTTCTTGGCTTGGTAGTAGTGGCAACCACAGTTGTGGCACTTTTAAGAGGTCCTGCAATCTAACACTTAAGTGGATTTATAAGGAATGGCCAGTGTGATACTTGGTGACTGTGTGCACCCAAAAACTTCCCAGAGCAGGGATGGTAAACATGCCTCACGAAGGTACCTCCTCCATGAGGCTAGGCTCTGAGGGAACAAAGCAGGAGGAGCTATCCACCAATGCCATGTGCCAACATATGTAAGCTGAGCCATGCCACGCCTAACATAGCAACTGAAGATTTGTCTCATGGGATCAAAGGACAAAACAAAACAAAAAACAAGCAAACAAAAAACCCAATATAGTAAAGACAGATCCAGACGGAAGAAACTTACAAACTGTGTTTTAAAATATACATAGTTTTGGGAGAGAGAAGAGAGAAGGTATATGCAATCATAGATTAAAAAATAGTTTAAAAATTATAAAGTCTATAAAAAAGAAATAAAGTAAAAGTAAATAAATAAATAGCCACATAAAGATGAAAAATACACAGGGAGTCTGAATTCTATATGTTATTGTGTTTTTTTTAGGCTTTCTGGTTGTTAATGAAAGAACGACAGCTGCTATGACACATTGGATTATGAAAATTGCTGTGAGGTTGACTGAGGCTTGTTCTGTTTCTCTGATCTTTCAGCGGTCACCCTAATACCTGGCTCTGGGTTTTTTTTTTATTAAGAAGACCTTCTAAGATTCATGTTACATCTGGCACTCAGCATTCGTGGTACAATTTAATGAAAAAGTCACTTGCCTGTGGCCTTGCACAACTTGGATCAGGCCAGAGCTGCATGGGAACAGTTGTGGTGGAGCATACTGGTAGGATTTGCTGAAGGAGTCAGAAGGAGGAGGATTCCTGATTCAAGGCCGGCCTAGGAGGTTTGCTGAGGAGAAACTGCAGACTGGACCAGGCCACAAAGGGTGGCAGCAGGACCATGGAAGCAGACAAAGGGTTTACAGCTACTTGTTCAGAGAAGAATTGCCAGGACCATAGTGTTACAAGAAAACATTGGCAAAAGTCAGTTTGGAGAAGTTTGATAAAGCAAGTGGTGGGAAGAAGTTGCTATGAATATATTATCTTCTAGAGAAGAATATTCATGGTTCCCAGAGGCAATGACTTATCAGACTGTGATATTATGCCATGAAAACATCCTAGGATTTATACCAGCAAACCACAAAGACAATGGCACATGGACTCAGTTGTGGCTGGTGTAGGATTACCATGAGCATGGATCCCTTTTGGATTACTTGAATAGATAAACACTGTTACAGTGGAAAGGATCATCAAACTCGCTCTGTCTATGGCAAGCTGTTTTGCCCATCTTCACATGGAGATGGTTGGTACCCAAGGAAAGTCAGCTTTTGCTCACAGAGATTTGAAATCAAAGAATATCTTGGTGAAGAAGAATGGAACCTGTTGTATTGCAAACTTGGGACTGGCTGTGAGACACGATTCTGCACAGATACAATTGATATTGCTCCAAACTACAGAGGAGGCACAAAAACAAAAACAAAAACAAAAACAAAAAAAAAACAAACAAAAAACAAAAAAAAGGAAAGAAAGTTTCTGTGTCTTAATTAATACTAACCCAAGTTCAACTTTGGACTACAAACTGGTCAGGGCAGTTTCAAGATGACGACCTGAGGTAATCCAGATTCACAGATTACTCTAGAGCAAAGACGTGAGACAAGCCTTGCACTTTCCCATTATTCAGAGACTGGACAACAAATGATATAACTAACTCTCCCAGGACTTGACAGTTAACCCAAAAATTTCCTTTTCAGGATCCCCTAAAATGCCCTTGCCCCCAGAAAGCAGTAAGTAATTTTAAGCACGTGACGCCCACATTCCCAAGAGATGGGGTGGGTGCTTTTTGGTCATTTAATGAGTTATAGATATTGTCATTGTTTATGATGGTTGGTTACAAGTTGTTAATTGTTAAGGGTCAAAAAACTTAAACAAAGAAGATTAGATTCAAGGTTCTTGTTTAAAAACACAAAGAAAAAGAAAAAAAGAGGACATAGATAAGAGGTAGATCACTGAATCTACTCTGAAAAAAAGATTCAGAAATAATAGAATAAAAGGGTAGATTACTGAATCTACTTTAAAAAAAGGGGAAGATATAGAAATGATAAGATGAAAGGTAGATTTTTGAATCTACTCAGAAAAGAATAAGGTGAGAATATGGACATGATAAATAAAAGGTAGATTACTGAATCTACTTTGAAAAAGGAACTACTTGTTTTAAATATTTTACACTGGACTGGATTTTTCTATATTGTACACAAATTTTGTATTAGACTCACCAAAATGGGATAAATAATGAATTTTTTGTCTGAATTTGTCAAATGTTAATGGACTGGACATTGTTAATGTATATACGGAATTTTTTGTCTGAATCTGTCAAATGTTAATGGACTAGACATTATTAATGTAATTCTTGACTGTATATATTATATATACTTATTGTATATACCTTTTCTTATATTAATTATAACTTTTTTATTTTAAACAAAAAAGGGAAATGTGGTTGATAATTATGCACCTCAATAAACTTATCTGGGTGTCAGAGAACAGAATAGCCACTATATTAAACACGTAAGTTAGGCAATGGTAGTACAAGCCTTTAATCCTAGCATTCCAGAGGCAGAGATACATCCAGATCTCTATGAGTTCAAGACCACAGTGGAAACAGCCAGGTATGGTGACACACACCTTTAATCCCAGCACTTGGGATCTCATGTCATGCTTGGAAAAGACACATGCCTTTAATCCCAGGAAGTGATGGCAGGAAACAGAAAAGTGCATAAGGAATGAGGACCAGCAATTTGAGTCTTTTTAAGCTTTTAGGCTTTTAGCAGCATTTCAGCTGAGATCCATTTCAGGTGAGGACTCAGAGACTTCCAGTTTGAGGAAACAAGATCGGCTGAGGAGCTGGCGATGTGAGGTTGGCTGTGCCTTATTCTGTCTCTCTGATCTTTCAGAATTTATCCCAATACCTGGCCCCAGGTTTGTTTTTATTAATAAGACCTTTTAAGATTCTTGCTACACTGCTATATTAAAAAACTGTATATTTTTAAAATGTCTTTACTTCAAAATGGAAGTCAGAAGATTTGTTACATTTGAGAAGAAGTTATGTTATTATTTCCATTGTAAATGAGAACCTGTAGACTCATTTCAGGTTGATTTGTATCAGGTTTGATTGGTGAAGACCCCCTGAAAAACCTGGCTACAGACATAAAGAAATAAACCTAGAAGAACTACAAGACACTTTATGTATATTTTACCTGCTCAAAAAATAAAACAAAAAAATCATTTTTGCTAACTGTATAAAACAATCTATACTTGTATTAATATAGACATGTATGTTACCTTTAAAAGTTTATGTATTTTCAGAACAAGGGGACCAGGCAACAGTGAATAGTGAATGGCCCAAATGACCCAACATCTCAAAATGCCTCTGTTACAGTCTCCTCAGTATTCTGCATCCAAAGCAGCTTCAAGGCTGCTGGCTGAGATGGTCAAGCCTCACAGAGACAATGCTGGATAGAAGCAGGTTGAAGTCAAAAGAGATGCCATGAGACACAAAGCAAGCAGGATGGGAAGCATGTACATGAGGTAAACGAGCCTTGGGGTATCACATAGATGAATAGAAATGGGTCAATTTAAGCTCTAGGAGTTAGTTTAACAATCCTAAACTATTGGTCAAGCATTTATAACTAAATTAAGTCTCTATGTGGTTATTTGAGGCATGGTTGTCAGGACAGAGAAGTCTGCCTACAGTTAGTAATAATTTTCAAAAATCTACATTAAGATGTTGACAGCTATAATATAATTTGGATGTGTAGTTTCTCTATGATCCAATTGACAATTTCTCTTATCTACATTCATCCACATCATATACTAGCAATATTTATTTTCTACTCACCAGGCACATATTTTATACCACTTTACTATTATAGGCCTTTAAATTTCTGTACTTGAATTCTTCTTGAAGGAATTCTTTCTTGTCTGCTGTCCAATATAACTCTGACATATGCCTAAAATAACCAAGTACCATACAGTCCAACTCTTAGCCCTTATTATAATTAATTGGTAGTTATAATTATTGTTCACTTAGAATCTTCCCCATTAGTTGGTAAATTCCATGAAGGCAGAAACCTTTTTTGAAAGTCTCCATTATACATAGTGCCTGACACACAGTATGATTGGGTAATTATTTTTAATGAATTATGAAAGATATAGGAAGGACTTAAAAAACACAGCTTGAGAAATTTCTTTCAGGGAAAAATATAACTGATATATGACTTGGTCTCTTTTTGTACATCAGGAACATTGTAGCTCTAAATTATGCTAAGAAATTTACTAGTCTTGTGTGCCAAACTTATTTGACTATAACACAGTAGAGTGATGAAAATTAACAATATTATAGTATGTATTTAAAAATAACTAGAAAAGATAATTCTAAATGTTCTTACCTATCATTGAGAAATGATAAATGTAAAAGCCTGAGGTAGTTGAGGATTGCTGTGAGACACTATTTTCCATCCTTTATAAAACCATTCCACACTTGACTTCACAGTAGCTGTGAGTGCTGAATGAATACACAAGATCACGTCAGACAAATTTCTTGTGTGCATAATGAAGGGGCTCACAAATCTCCATACCTTGCTGAGGAAGTTTTGGCAATTGATGGTTGCTAGATAAGAGACTGTGTCAGTTTTCTTTTGAGATGTGGAACACACAAACAGCCCTCTCGTCACCTCCATGTTGGTACTGGAACCATTAAATTTATTAGATTTAAAAGACTACAGGAAATTGGAGGTAAAAGTATTGGTAAGAAGGAGAAAAGGGAAAAGTTGAAGGGGAAGGAATACAGGTAGATTTGATTAAAAACATTACCAACATATGAAAAAAATTAAAAGGAATGAAAAATGTTAAAAGTGACCAATGTGCAAAAAAATATGCTTTAATTATTTACAGACACTTACATGTATAGAAACATTACACTTATCCCCAAAATCTTCATAATGTTTTCATTAAAAAATAAGTGTGGTCTGGAGTGTAATAGCTCTGTAGTAGAGCATTTGCCTTTGTGTATGTGACCATAAGTTCAATCCTCAGTACTTAAAAAACAAACAAAATAATAAAAAAATTAAAATTAAAAACAAAAATAGTGTTTGGAGTTGGGGGCTAAGAGGTATAATACTTGCCTCCAAAACAATCAGGACCCTTAATTAATATATTCCTTCTCTGAACTCTGCACTAGTTATTTCAGTATAGTTGGTACAATACTAGAAAATTTCAATTTCATAAGCACACATTCTAATGTGTATGACCTCAGGAAGTTTAAACCTAGAGAAACTAATATTTTGGATTTAGAGAACAAGTTTAAAAAGACTGATAGATATATATTACATAAATTATAAAACTATGAAATACTTTACAACTCACTCTCATTAACATAGTGTCGATAATACAACTTTAAACACAAGCAGAAGACAGAAAGTGCTGGGCGGTGGTGGTGCATGCCTGTAATCCCAGCACTCAGGAGGCAGAGACAGGCAGATTTCTGTGAGTTCGAGGCCAGCCTGGACTACAGAATGACTCCAGAAAAGGCACAAAGCTACACAGAGAAACCCTGTCTCGAAAAAATAAAAACAAACAAAAAAGAAGACAGTAAGCAAAAAGTGGAAGTGAGGAAAGCCTATGAACTATCAAAACCTGCCACCAATGACATACTTCCTCCATAATCTCTCCAAAAAGTGCTCCCATCTATGAACCAAGTATTTCAATATTTGAGCCCTTTAGTAATATTTTCCCCTTAATCAATTATATTATACACTCTGGCCTCTATATATGCATGACCATATCATGATGCAAAATGCATATAATCTGACTTTGACTGTCCCCATAGTCTTTCTTGGTTCCAACACATGTTAAAAGTTTCTTTGGGACCCCAGCTAATATAAAGACTACAGCCTCTGTAAATTAAAATATATATATATATATATATATATATATATATATATATATATATACTTTCTACAAACAATGGAAGAGAATATACACTATCATTCCCAAGTGAAAGAATGTGACCGTAGTAAAGAAATAATGGCCCAAATTAAGATTGAACCCCATCAGGGCAAACAAAAAATCCTATAGATCTATGTTTCATGTCAAAGGGCTTATATTGTTCTGTCCCTTCACTTTTGCTGATACAGCATCCTCCTCTTCCTGAGGCTCCTTAGGCTCCCTGTGAACAACTTTTTTTTTTTTTGGCAGGAAAACACCTTTGTTTTCTCCAAATTTGTCATCTCCAACATCCTTTAGTCACCACAGCAATCCAGGCTTCACCTTCACAGCTTCACAAATGGCCTCCCAGGCCTCCTGCCCTCTCAAGGCCATCACACAGAGTCTCCCTGAAAACATCATATCTGAGCTCATCAACTCTCTGAAACTGCAGAGGAAGAATTCATAACCCTTTCCATTTTGTTTTCTTAAGTCATCTACAGTCATCAAAACTTTGATAGAACTACCAAAGTTTGTCTGTAAGCTTGTAATGGACCCTTGCCCTCTTTATTTACATTTCAGCAGTAGATTTGCTCAGTTGTTTTCTAGGAGTTAAAAACAATTGCAAAATCCTTAGGCTATGTTTCATAAATTGGAAGCTTATCTAGGTGGGGCACCCTTCTTTTTGTTCCAGCTTGTGGCATCACTTTTTCAATGGTTCTCATTTTTTAATTTCAGTCTCCCTTCCAGCACATAACTTGGATATAATATAAACATTTCTAGTTTTTCTTCTCTTTTCATACTGTATGATTTTTTTATTTCTTTCTGCCCTACTTCCTCTTTTTATTATAGATCCACATAAGATCATTAATAATAACTATACTTCTGATTCAATATTATACACTAATTAAATTTCCTCTGCAAGTGAAATATGTCATTACTTTTCAGTTTATCCTCAGGTAACATCTTAGCACATGGGCAGAAGACAGACTCTTTGCTAAAAAAAAATCACAAGGATGATTTCTATCACAGTTTATAATATTGATAGCCTTTGAATACTCTTGACCTGGATCTCCAAAGTCTTTATTAGTCTAAGAACTTCTATCTTCTAAGTTTTTGATAGAATGAACCTTGAGCTCTGCTTATAACATTGAACTCATTTTCTGGACCAAAATTCCAAAGTCTACCACATTCCTCCAAAAAGCAACATGGCCAGCCTCTTTAAAGAGACAGCCCACTCTCTGACATGAACATCTATGTTAGTTACTTTTCCATCTTTGTGATAAAACACTATACCCCCAAAGCAACTTATGGAATATAGAATTTATTTTTTAATTGCATTTCCAGGTGTAGTTCAAATGAAATATGCCCCCCATGAACCCAGATATTTGAACACTCTTTCCCCTGCTGGTGGCTCTGTTTGGAGAAGCTTTGAGAGGGTTAGACTTACTGTAGAAAAAAATGTCACTGGGGGTAGATTTTGAGAGTTCATAACCTTGTACCACTCCTAATTTTTTGTTTGTTTTTTTTTGTTGTTTTGTTGTTTTTGGTTTTGGTTTTTGAGACAGGGTTTCTCTGTGTATCTTTGTGCCTTTCCTGGCTCTTGCTCTGTAGACCAGGCTGGCATTGAACTCACAAAGATCTGCCTGCCTCTGCCTCCTGAGTGCTGGGATTAAAGCGTGCACTACCACTGCCCAGCTGTTTGTTTTGTTTTTTACTCCATGATTTTGGTTAAAGTCGTGATCTCTCATCTTCCTGTTTCTTTCTCAATGTCTGTCACATGCACCAGTGCCTTCCAGCATAGTATCTAATGGTGAAATAATGACATTTATATTGGGGGTTATTCACAGCTCTCTAGTTGAACCTAAGACCCTTTAACTAGGAGGGAATCTATGCCTAGTATTATAACCTTAGTAAACTGCTCTTGACTGAGGAAGTCATAGATCCTAAAGAACTTGCTACTGTTATTTTCCAAGCAAATACAATTTTTTTTTTTGGTTTTTCGAGACAGGGTTTCTCTGTGTAGCTTTGCGCCTTTCCTGGAGCTCACTTGGTAGCCCATGCTGGCCTCGAACTCACAGAGATCCGCCTGGCTCTGCCTCCCGGGTGCTGGGATTAAAGGAGTGCGCCACCAACGCCCGGCAACAAATACAATTTTTAACTGGATTCTATTCATCCTGATACTCACAGATATGTTTACCTTAAATTGCTTATCAAAGAAGATTCTTTATGCAACAGATTAGGTTTATAATAGTGATCTACAAATGGACTAAATGTAGAGAACAAATGACATTATGGCACCCTGCCGTACTTGGTGTATCTACAATGCCACGAGCACATATAAGTCTCAGGGAAAACCACAGAACATTGGGCAAAAAGAATGTAAATTCCAGAAGACCGAAGTGTCTGCTATAGGATAGTAGTTTCTATTCAAGATGGGGAAGCTGTACCCTTGAAATTTCACCAATGTGGTTGCCTAAATAAGACCTCCATCATGACAGCATCAGGTGAGATGTCAATGTGGAAGGAGAAATGCCAAGTTTTCCAATGTACCACAACTAAAGAAATAACTACAAGCAATCAAGAGACTATTGGCAAGGAAAGAATCACATTTTTTCAGGTACAAGCTCTGAGACAGGCTATCTAATCATAAGTGGTCATCCATAGCCATAAACGTGTGTGTGTGTGTGTGTGTGTGTGTGTGTGTGTGTGTGTGTGTGTGTGTGTAAACATTTGGGCATCTTTAATGTTCTCAGTATATGATTAAAAAAGATAAGGTCACAATTTGATAATGAGTGTGGTGGAACACTGGGGGAGAGATGGGTAGAAATGATAAAGATATAGTACTCATGTGTTGACTTCTGAGAAAATATTTAAATAAAAATGCTCTCTCAAATAATCTAATGACTTACTTTTTGTTACTGCCAAATGAAAAATATTTCATGTAGTTGCCCTTACTTGCATATTTTTTATTTGAAATGGTTTTACATTTATAGATAAATTATGAAGGTATTAATAATTTCAAATAATTGTTATCTAACTTAGTATCTCACTTATCCATTTTTTTTAGGTAGGGTTTCTATTGCTATGAAGAAACAGCATGAACACAGCAACACTTATAAAAGAAATCATTAATTGGTGCTGACTTATAGTTCTGTGTGGTGGTATTGTGTTCCCCAAAATACTGTGTACCTTAATAAACTTATCTGGGGTCAGAGTACAGAAAAGCCACTAGATACTTAAGATACACAGTGATAGCACACACCTTTAATCCTAGCATTCCAGAGGCAGAAATCCATGTGTTCAAGGATACAGCTAAGCATGGTGACTCATCATGCCTTTAATCCCAGAAAGTGAGCCTTTAATCCCAGGGAGTGGTGGTAGAAAGCAGAAAGGTATATAAGGCGTGAGGATCAGAAACTAGAAGCATTTGGGTGGTTAAGCATTTGGCTGGTTAAGCATTCAGGCTTTTGAGCAGTAATTCAGCTGAGTCCCATTCTGGATGCGGACTCAGAAGCCTCCAGTCTGAGGAGACAAGACCAGCTGAGGATCCGGCGAGGTGAGGTAGCTGTGGCTTGTTCTGTCTCTCTGATATACCAGCATTGACTCCAATAACTGGCCTTGGGTTTGATTTTATTAATAGGAACTTTTAAGATTCATGCTACAGTTCTGAATATTTGTCCATTTTTATTATTGTGGGAAGCATGGAGGGACACAGGCAGACAGGGTTATAGAGAGTTAGCTGAGAGTTTTACATCTGTATCACCAGGCAGTGTGAACAGAGTGACTTACTGGTATAGAAATGATAAGAAAAAAGGTAGATTTTTGAATCTACTCAGAAAAGACAAAAGAGAATATGGATATGATAAGATAAAAAGATAGATCATTGAATCTACTTTTAAAAAGGAACTACTTGTTTTAAATATTTTACATTGAATTGGATTTTTGTATATTGTATCACCACACACTGGGCCTTCCTTGAGCATCTGAGACTTCAAAGCACGCCTTCAGTGACACATTTCCTCTGACATAGCCACACCTATTCCAACTCTGCCACACTTAGTGATGATGTCATTCACTATGGGCCTATGGAGTCATTTTCATTCAAACTATCACACTCCATTCCCTGGTTCCCATAGACTTGTAGCCATATCATAATACAAAATGCATTTAGTCCATATTCAAAAATCCCAAAAATTATCACAGTGACAACACTGTTTAAAAATCTAAATGTCAAAGTCTCTTCCTAGACTCATACAATCTCTTAACTCTAAAATCAAAATAAGAAAGTAGATCACATACTTTCAACATATAATAACACAGAATATATATTACCATTACAGAAGGGAGGAAAGGGAGTATAGTGAGAAACTACTGGACCAAAGCAAGACCAAATCCCAGCTGGGCAAACTCCAAACTGTGCATCACTATGTCTGACATCAAAATCCTCTTCAGATCTCCAGATCCTTTCAGATTTTTGGACTGCATAAAACTGACCACAAATGGTCATATGACACAACCAAAGATCAGCTGCTTGAGAATGTCCTCTGACAAAGCTAGTAATCTATAACTCTTCAATTTATCCTCAGGATAATTTTTGGAAAGGACAGAAATCAGCTACTATCTCTTGCCAATATATCACAAGACCAGTCCCTAGGCCACAAAATAAAAGTATTTTCCTCGGAAACCTCTTGTACTAGGCCCCCAAAGTTCAAGTATCTCCACAAATGAACTCTTTAACTTTCCAGAACAGCATCAGGTAAAACAGGTAGATTAGTCACTGTGTGACTAATGGCCTCCAGTTTATGAATCTTTATCAACGTTTCTTTATTTTTTACAATAGTGAAAATTTAAAGATTACTTGTGACACCTTTGGTAAGTTTTCGTTTGTGTTCTGATGTTTTACTAAGGATTACACAAAGGTCTTCAGTTTTCCTTTGGAGAAAAGCAACAGAGAATGTGTATCATTCTTATTATATCATAGCAATGATCACACATGATTTACTATTCTGATGATATTCTTTGTTGCTAATTCAGTATGCTTTCACCAAGGTTATCTCTTTTACAATGTTATTAAATTTTATTATCTAGCCTTTGTCAGTAAATAACTATGTCTAGCCATACTCTGAAGGGAGAACTGCTATCTGCATGTGCTCTTTGGAACTCTTCTGCATATTCTTCTCTATTTGTCATTTGAAGCAGATATTTAACATGTAGTACATAGAAACTTTGTGTTAGTTATTTTTTTTTCATTTGTTCCTAATATTTACATTTCCAGAATTTTTTCAGTATACATTTTCAAACACAATCTTCCTTCACATAAATTGGACATGACTAACACATTGTTTCTCATGACTTTTATTTGCACGATTTCTATAGTTTAATATTCACAATAAATGAAGACATCTTTCTATGGTTAAATTGCATATTATATATCAATTTTTACTGTACAAAATGTGAAAAATATACTGAAAATAAGTGACCTAAAGTCTAAGAAAATCAGTTTCTGAAATTTATGTATAGAAATTTGGCACATACTTTATTTTATTACACTAAACTAGCTATAGTGTCGACAAGGTATTTAAAATGCTAAGAAAATGAATTAGATTATATTGTAAAATTAGTCAATATTAGTTGATTAGTTTAAAATTGTTATCAGAAATTGGTTATTATCAATAAATTACAAAAGAATAGATTATAATTTTTTTAATTCTTTTTTTTTTAATTTCACTTGCATTGGTGTTTTGCTTGCATGTATGTCTGTATGAGGATGTCAGGTCCCCTGGAACTGGAGTTACAGACAGTTGTGAGCTGTCATATGGGTGCTGGGAATTGAACCCAGGTCCTCCGGAAAAGGAACCAATGCTCTTAACCACTGAGCCATCTCTCCAGCCCCAGATTATATTTGTTTTTAACTTTTTGTTACAGTGCTATGCTTGTATACATGGGGAGGGTGTGTAAGTACCTCATGCATGCAGAACTCAGTAGATATCTGTCTTGTGATTTCTATTGCTGTGAAAACCACCATGGCCAAAAGCTACTTGTAGAAGAAAGGGTTTGTTGCATCTTACCTATTCAGGGAAGTCAGGACAGGAACCTGGAGGCAGGAACTGATACAGAGTTTATGAAAAAAAAACCTGCTGTTTACTTGCTTACTCCACATTGTTTCCCCAATCAACTTTGTATTACACCCAAGAACCACAATTCCAAAGGTGGCAATGTCTACAATGGGCTAGATCCTCTCACATAAGTCACTAATTAAGAATGTATACCAGAGGCTTGCTTATGGACCAAACTTATAGAGGTATGTTCTCATTTAAGGTTACCTCCTTACAAATATGTCTAGATTGGCTTAAATTGATGAAACCCAAAAGAACAGTATCTTACAGGAGTTGGCTCTCTCCTTCCACTTTGTGACTCCCAGGAATAAAATTCAGATTATAAAATGTGGCACCAAGTGATTTTACCTGATAAACCATCTAGTTTGCCTTATTTGTTTATTGGGACAGAGTTTCACATTTCCCAGGATGTCTTCAAATTTGCTATGTAGGCTGAGATAATCTTGAATTCCTGTTCGAACATCACGTATCTATCTATCTGGTTTATGCCATGCTTTTGATCAATCCTAGAACTTTGTATATGCTAAGCAAGCATTATACCAAGTGAGCTACATTAATTCTAATATATTTAGCAATCATTATGTATTTGCAACATGTCTGTTATGTCTGTTGCTCTAATGCCTCTATTTATTTTCAATTGAATAGTGACCAGGTCTGTAATTGAATGTCCTCAAAGAAACAGAAGTACAAAATTAGGAAAAATTTTAGTTATGATAAATTTTAGTAAGGTGGCAAAAATAGATTATCCTATATCTTCATTACCACTAGGGTATATTTTTTTGTAATTTTTTTATATATTTCATACAATCAACGTAAGTAGTATTTATTTTAGAGTAATAGAGCAATCTTTTTTTGGCCTGGCTGAGATTTCAAGGAGAAAATACAAGAGAGAACAACAATGAATAGGGCTCACTATTTCAATTACTCTTACTATTTACAGTAAAAGAAATGAACTTGAATTCCTAAGAAGACTGCCTATGAACTCTTGATAACAATCTTAGTAATTGTAAATCATATTCTGACATAGTGCTTACCAGACAGACAATAGTCCACAGATCATGTGCCTGTTTAAAGTTTTATTGATATATAATCATATTTGTTTATTTTCTACTGCTTATGGTTGATTTCCTATTAGAATGCTCATATTGAGTAGCTGTGACACATTCAAACACACCTTTCTGAGAACGTTTACTAAGTAGTTCATCAGAAAAAAAAATCTATGCTTGTACTTTGTTTCTCTGTATTCTGCACTGCTATCAAAATACAATTAGACTCTTTTTATAATATCATCATTTATTCTTTTACTAAATATAAACTGTAGTGTCTTTGTATTATACTTAACGTGTTTAAATAAAAACAAAAACATTTTCTAAGAAGTATAATGGGGAAAATTTTCAAGTAATCATGGAGCTAATAAACCCATGGAAACATATATATATATATATATATATATATATATAATGTCTAAAAAATGTAATGATTATAGATGAGAGTAAAATATTCCTTGTATTAGTTTGTTGCCATAACATAATTTCCTAATCATAAAATAATAATACAAATAAAAAGACAAGAATACTGTATAGTCATGCATATTCATACTTAACCAGAACTAGCTCCTCTTACATATATGTGTTATACACCCTTTCTTGATCCCCCTTCTCCAATCCTCTACTAACATCTGTTAGAAATTGTGGGGCGTTTACCCACCACCCCCACAGTTCCCCAGAGTTTTCTTGAGTCCAATCAGCAGGAAATATTAGATAGAAGGATTTATTGCGGAGAATATCACGGAGATAAACAGATAGAAAATAAAGGATAGCCTCGAGAGGGCCTGGGACCTATTCCAATGGGCCCCAACTGTCTCTGGCCCAGAGTTTTTATAGAGACGACAAGGGGTGGAGCAAAAGACCTCCTCCCCCAGCACAGCCAAGTGCAGGCCATCTCAGACACCTGCACTCAGGCCCGTGGTCCTGATCATCCTCTATTTGGACCTGCTGGGTAAAGCCACGAGGAACCCAAGAACGGGCTCCCACAAGAAATATTCTACATTATTTTCTATAAAATGAAATGTTTTAGATTCCACATGTGAAAGAGATCATGTGGTATTTATGTTTCTGTATCTGGCTTATCTCAAGTTGACAAAAATGTATATACATGGAAAAAGCATACTGAAGAAAATCTCTAAAAATAGATCATGGAAAAATATGATAGTCATATTCATATTCATCTAGACTAGATATGTTAGTTTATGTTACTTCCAACTTGCTTAAAAATGGAGCTTAGAAAATATATAGTACATTACAGTGCTGAGTCAAACCATATAATGCTTGTCAAAATTAAAACTGCTATAAAAAATGTTTGTCTTGAACTTCGGGAAGTATAATAGGGTAAAATCAAGATGTTTTGAAAAACAACATTAATTTTTTGATGATAACCATCTGGTTTGAAAGAGATGTATTGAGAAATGATATTCATGCACTCAATTTTGTTGATAAGTGTTTAATAGTAAGTAAGAATATCCAGGTAGAAAAAGTTTTGAACTCTGATTGCAAATAGAAAATTAATGTTGCTGTGTTTGTGGTCTTCTTCCAAATCTTAGCTTCAAACTTCTATAAGCTTAAAGGCTTAAAATTAATTCAAAATCCTCAGTAGGTAGATTTGCAACCTTTCACAAGTCATATTAATGCATCTAGGTGATGATTGGCAACAGGATATTTTCTAAACTATTGATTTTTCTTTATCTCTTAATACTTTCTGTTTTGACTCACTGAGCTGTAGTATAAATGGTTTTAATATTAGTCAACCTTTCTCCTAATTTAAGCCATGGAGGAGCTCAATGTCAGTGCTGTTTCTACTGAATTTTTTTTAATGAATACTTAGGAATGAAGTAGTAATCAGCAATCTTAAAAACTTAAAAGCTTAAGCCTAATCCATTGACTTTCATCCTGTTATATTGGAAATGTTACATTTTCCTCCTAAAGCATTACACTTCTAAACTTTATTACTTGATGTCAGAATCAAAGTTTATCACACTTTAGTTCAATAGGCAAACATGAACAAAATTAGACTTAAAATATTGGGTAATTTTTAGGAAGGAATCAGCAAAATCATGGGCATTTCTGTTGTACACGTATCTGGCAGATATAATTATGACATTTATGTAATTCATACATGTTAATAAAAATAAACAAAAGAATTTATATTATCTCAATATTTTGCAGTTATATGATTGTACCTTTATTTCTGAACTTTAACAGAACAAAAGTATATCAAATAGCAGCATGATTTGGGAAAATATTCATTGGTGGAATTGTCAAAACCACCTTATTGTTCAATAGAAAACTTTCCATTTGTAACATTTAAAACATGACCTTTTGTAAAATTTAATTTTCCTTTAGAAAACGATTATTACATTGTAAATACTTGAACATTAATCCTGGAGTTTAGTTAAAGTAAAATATCATGTAACCTAGATAAGATATGTTAAGGTAAAGAATGTAAATTCTCAACCAGAAAATTCAGGCATTTTTCAAAAAGCTATGGTGGCTTTACTTCTTAGGGTTGTGGGTTATGAGAAGTTGTCCAGTGTATATTTGCATCATGGAAACAACAAGAAAAGTGTACAATGGAAAAAAGAAAGCATCTTCAACAAATGGTGCTGGCGTAACTGGATATCAACGTGTAGAAGGCTGCAAATAGATCCATATCTGTCACCATGCACAAAACTTAAGTCCAAGTGGATCAAAGACCTCAACATAAATCCAGCTACTCTAAACCTGCTAGAAGAGAAAGTAGGAAGTAGTCTTGAACGCATTGGCATAGGAGATCACTTTCTAAATATAACACCAGTAGCGCAGACACTGAGACAAACAATCAATCAATAGGACCTCTTGAAACTGAGAAGCTTTTGTAGAGCAAAGGATACGGTCAACAAGGCAAAGCGACAGCCTACAGAATGGGAAAAGATCTTCACCAACCCCACAGGTGACAGAGGACTGATATCCAGAATATATAAGGAACTCAAGAAATTATACATCAAAACTACCAACAGTCCAATTGAGAAATGGGCTTTAGAATTAAACAGAGAATTCTCAACAGAGGAAACCCAAATGGCTGAAAGACATTTAAGGAATTGCTCAACATTCCTAATCATCAGGGAAATGCAAATCAAAACAACTCTGAGATACCACCTTACGCCTGTCAGAATGGCTAAGATCAAAAACACTGAAGACACTTTATGCTGGAGAGGTTGTGGAACTAGAGGAACTCTCCTCCATTGCTGGTGGGAATGCAAGCTTGTACAACCACTTTGGAAATCAATATGGCGCTTTCTTAGAAAATTGGGAATCTGGGGTTGGGGATTTAGCTCAGTGGTAGAGTGCTTGCCTAGCAAGCACAAAGCCCTGGGTTCGATCCTCAGCTCCAAAAAAAAAATGTAAAAAAAAAAAAGAAAATTGGGAATCAACCTCCCCCAAGATCCAGCTATACCACTTTTGGGCATATACCCAAGAAATGCTCAATCATACCACAAGAGCACTTGCTCAGCTATGTTCATATCAGCATTGTTTGTAATAGCCAAATTCTGGAAACAACCTAGATGCCCTTCAACTGAAGAATGGATAAATAAATTGTGGCACATATACACAATGGAATACTACTCAGCAGAGAAAAACAATGACATCATACGGTTTGCAGACAAATGGATCGATCTAGAAAAAATCATCCTGAGTGAGGTGACCCAGACTCAGAAAGACAAATATGGTATGTACTCACTCATAGGAAGATGCTAGATGTGGAACAAGGATGACTGGACTGCTACTCACATCACCAGTGAGGCTACCTGGAAAACGGGACCCCAAAAAAGACACGGAGAAATGGATGAGATCTTCATGAACAGCCTGGTCATGAGTGGGAACAATGAAGAGCGACGGTCGAGGGAAAGAGAGTGGGAGATCCTAGCTGGATCAAGAAAAGAGAGGGAGAACAACGAATAGGAGACCATGGTAAATGAAGACCACATGAGAAGGGGAGGAAGCAGAGAGCTAGGGAGGCCCACAGAGATCCACATAGATACCCCCACAAAAGACTGCTGGCAATGGTCGAGAGACGGCAGGAACTGACCTACTCCGGTGATGGGATGGCCAGACACCCTGTTAGTTGTGCCATAAACCCCATCCAAGGAAGGTCTGAGGAATCTGGATGCAGACATCTGCGGCTGGGCCCCTGGTGGAGCACTGGGAGTCTAATTAGTGAGAAAGAAGAGGGTTTATATGAGCGAGAATTGTTGAAGCCAGGGTTGGATAAAGCACAGGGACAAATAACCAAATGAATGGAAGCACAGGATCTATGAACCAAAGGCTGAGGGGCCCCCAACTGGATCAGGCCCCCTGAATGGATGAGACCGTCATTTGGCTTGATCTGTTTGGGAGGCAGCTGTGTGTTGGTGCTGGGTCCTGGGCTTGTTGCATGAATTGGCTGTTTGAATCCTGGGACCTATGCAGGGACGCTTGGCTCGGTCTGGGAGGGGGGGACTGGACCTGGTTGGACTGAGTCTACCAGGTCGATCCCGGTCCTTGGGGGAGACCTTGATCTGGAGGAGGTGGGAATGAGGGGTGGGGTGGGGGAGGGGGAGGGGGGCGAGAGTGGGAGAACAGGGGAATCTGTGGCTATTATGTTGAACTAAATGATGTTGTAAATAAATTTACTAAATAAAAAAAAAGAGTACCTACTGAATATTGGTTAACTAAGCAGTATTTGTTGCACTGTATTTAGCTAATTCCCCATTTCCAAAGCCAGTCTACTTATAACCAGATATGCTCGCATTTCCACAAAAAGTCTTTTATGGTGCATTATCACATGTATGCCTTTCTGCTTCCTTGAAGAGATTTATTTATTGGAATATTTTTGACATTTGGTCTACAAGTTTATACTCTGGAAAAGCTTTTCCATCAAGGCGTATATATGTTATAAACAACCACTGGCCTGAAATGTACCACAGTTTTGGCACTTCGAAAAAAGTCTTTCACTTTCCCTTTTACGAAAATAAACAAAAAAAATCACTTACACAACTGGATTTTGAAGTTCTTTCATACCTTTGGGTCTCTAACATTGTATTCATATTTAGCACAATAGCATCCTCATGAAGATTTAGAAGCCAGCCCTGACATTTCTAATTTGCATGATCTTTAAGTTTCTATGGGGAAACTAATGAAGGGTAAGCAGAACTGTAAGTAATACAGTATACATGCACACACACACATATACACATGGACACACACAGACAGAGAGAGAGAGAGAGAGAGAGAGAGAGAGAGAGAGAGAGAGAGAGAGAGAGAGGAGAGAGAGATTCTCAGTAGAAAAAATATTTAATTGCTTCAAAATATTTAAGAAAAATTATGTCAAGATCAATTCAATACTAGACTGAGAATAGACTTCAGTGGCACTCACAAGGAATACAAGTCATAGGCAATATATCCAAGAAAATCACTAAAGAATTTAAAATTTCAATTTCAATAAAATTGAAAATTACCAATTACAATCCCAGAGAAGACAAGACATCAAGGAAAGTGTTCTTTGCAAATTCTCAAAATCTCAAATTGTACTTATACAATATCAATACATGCCTATAATACCAGCACTTTGGAGCCTAAGGCAGGAAGATCAGAACCTCAAATCCTGTTTGGACCTCAGGGACTCTATCTAAAGAAACCAACAAACAAACCCAGAAAAAATAATGCACCACCACCGCCAAAATTAAAAGAATGACAAAATAAGGTTTGAAAAATATAACTAAAGTAGGAAAGGAAATCATACCTAAAGGATTAAATTAAATTATTGGAATGAGTATGATGATATTTCATCAATTAAATATTAGTATACATATTAGGAATATGAATCATGAGACACTGTAAGAAATGGGAATTTGGGAATGGAAAAGTACAGTAACATTAATTTAAAAATCAAATTAAGTTACTAAACCATAGTAGTACACTGCTGAAAGAAAATTTTTCAATTGAGATTACCTGATCTTAAGAAAGGGAAAAATATAGAAAATTTAGGAAGTTAGAATTTCTGTGAAACACCTATAAGCATCAAGGAAAACAGGATAAAAACCAGAATGATATCTGAAGCTATAATGTATAAAACCATTCATGTTCAAAGTAAGTTAACATTCTATTCCATAAAACATCATCAATGTGCTATATAGACACTTCATATTTAAGGGCTGAATTCCACAGTTATACATAAAATTTTAAAGTAGGAAGAGTAAAATTACACACTGTGAACAAGAAATTCTAAACTAAGATGAATAATTAGTAGTACATAAAAACATATGAGGATGAAGAAAAGCAAATGAGTGGTATATATAATACTAAAATTCTACTATTAAAGAATATGATAATCAACAAAAATTGTAGTTCCAAAAAAAAGCCATAAAATAATATTATAAGATAAGCAAAAAACAGGAATTCATAGCAATTAATTCTTCCTTATAGTGAATAGGACATTATAAAAATAATAGTGAATAATTTAAATTATACAAAGAAAAACAATAACTATAAAGGTAAAAACAGGAAAAATAAAACAGTATAAAGTTCATTTGATTTAGGACACTTATTTTGTTTTATTTTGAAAATGAATGCATTAAATAATAGATGCCATATTGATGGCAGTACAATTTGCTTCCTGAGATAAGAATTGTGCAAAATAAATAATATAAAACTGAGTTATATTATCTTTATAGTGCTAAATGTAAATTATATTAAGTATAACAGTTTGAAGACACTATTTACAATGAGCAATGCAGCTGAAAATATAGACTTGGAAGGTACAAGTCAAAGTTTCTTACAAAGACACTAGTTGTAAAAGAACATAAAAATCGGCTATAATCACTTTATTTGAGCACAGACAAAGCCCATACATTGGAAGCACCAAGTTAACATCCAATATTCACAGTTAAAATGTTAGGCAATTTTAAAACATTTTAATGCACACTTGTGTCATTCCTTCACAAGCATGGAGCTGTCTTGGAATGGAAGATGTGGCTGCCTCATTTCAATTTCTTTTGTGACACCAGAAATAAAAAAAAATACATTAAACCTTTCTTGCCACTATGCATGGAGTCTGCTTGAAAAACTAGTTTCTGTCTTACTTAAAACAGACCACAAGTAGGTACAAAATTTTGACTTTTCTCATCCAATTCAATGATGGGACTGAAGTCCCACAGAGGAAGAAGAATAAATCAAGGGATTATGAATGGAAATGCATTAAAGAAGAATTAAAGCCTCATTTAAAAACACTGAAAAAAGTACTTTTTTGTCTAGAATTAAAGCATTTGGCACATGGGCATGGTCAAGAACCACACTGAAAAAATAAAAATAATGAGCTATTCACATACAAAAAGGACAAGTGACAAGGAAATCCAGTGAGATAAAACAGTGTTTGTTTTCAATATATCAGAAAGAACAGATGCACTAGAGAAAGAGGGAAGGAGAAAGGGGCCTATGACACTTCAGACCTTACACTTTAAACCCTGTACCAGAAACATGATGAAACCAAAGATTGTCAAACCCCTATGTATCATCTGGTCAGCCTAGAGCCTAAGTTACAATAAATTTGTTAGGACAGTCATGAAAGATGTTCTATATACAATTCTTCCTTTACTTCAGCTGCAAGAGTGGTTAACATTCTACTCAGTGTGTAATAGAATATGAACACTATCATAGGAAATTATCTCAGAGCCCATAACTCTGCTTAACCTTGTTAGATAAAACGCATAATAAAAACTGATGTCCCCACAGTATCAGAGATGGAGTCACTATACCAACTCCAGCATCAAGAGGAGACTTTTCTCCTTGTGGGGCAGACCCAAGTTATCACCAATCCAAGTAGCAATAAGGCTTCTTTTACCACTACTATTCTATCTCTTGATAGTTTACAATGGTACAATAATGGAGTTCACTGTTGATATGATAGGATAACACACTTCATTGAAATATAATGTTGGGGTCATGAAATTTAACACTAAGAGACAGTAACTGTTCCCATTCCTGATAGTGCCCCTGGAACAGCTCTAGTCTAAGAGAAAAGCATATGGCCTAAGACTATCAGGATAATATTTCATCTACCCTCAGTTGTATTCTTCAGGCATAGGTCCATCTCAGCAAATAGTGAGATCCTAAAATTGTAAGCTACTGCGATGGCTAATGTTTGTTATCTTAACTACATCTGAAATAAACTAAAACCCACTAAGCTGACTAGACATGTGTAGGATTTTATTGATGGAATAATTAGAGGTTAGAAGATGAACCCTAAGTATGAACGTTTTGAAGCCTTTAGACCCACCCTAAATCTTGCCACACTTTTTGGTGATAATCTACATAAAAGGACATGGAAGAAAGAAGTTTTTGCATTTTGAATTTTTGCCCCTCACTTTCACTGCCAAGTTCATCCATCCTGCTGCTGACACACTACTTCACTGGTATTAGAACACATTTCTTCTAGATTTCATTGTAAACTTTAGATTTTTCAACCTTCTGGAATGATCAGGTTACAGGATTCTTGGTCTTTCTATAGGGAGAAACTCATTGTTTGACTAGCCAGACCACAACCAGTAATATATTCAAATAACTCCCTTTTAAAAATATCAAGTTTTGGTCTATCACTTACGTTACTCTAGAAAACCCTGAATAACATCGCCGTGATTATTTCATGGTATGGTGAATTCAGCTGTGGTTTGTTCATGATGAATCTCAGCTTGGCTGCTTTTGTTGCTACAGGGGTAACATAGTATAGGGCTGGTACAGCAATGATGATTCCCACAGCTAGACAGAATTGTTGTGTCTGAACACAGACTGGTACCTTTAGAAAAGGTATTTAGGCTTATCTTGCACAAAGGACAGACATGTAAGGACAAAGTTTTCTTTAAAGGTTCTCCTCCATTTCTGAAAAATACAGAAACAGAGGTGGCTCTGAAATAGTGGCAGTACACCAAAGCTGAATCCATGCAGATATGCAGGTGAGTGAAATCTAATACTGAAATAATAGAAATAATTATTAATCCAATGAAAATAAACATAATTTCTGGAGAGATTATTACAAAAAAACAGCTGAGGAAGATTGAAATAATTACCTTAACTTTCCTTCAATGACTAAATGGCATTGCACAAATAAGAAATCAAAGGCTTTCAGGAAACATTTATTTAATATAGCACTCAAAATGTGTCAGAAATTTAGCATCATTATGGAGTTCTTTCAGTTAGTGAGGCAAAAATGAAACAATGTTTTTGATGAAATCAGAGAGAAACATTTTGATATTCTAATGAAGACCTTTACCAAAGAGGTGAACACAATTGAAGATATCCACTATACATTCTTGAGTTAAAAATATAACCACATTCAACAAAATTAGAAACAAAGTATATGGAATCAATAGCAACATATACCAGATTTAAGAAAAATTAGGATGCATGGAGAAAATATTTAAAAATTAAAGATGTTGAAGAAAAAGAAAGGAAAAAACAGTCAATTTGTATGAGCCTTACTGGCACTAAATTTACATTGTCACCTTGACTGGATTAAAACTTATCTAAAATACATATGTTGGGACTTATCTGTGAAGGTATTTCTAGAAAGGTTACCTGAGCATGGAAAACTTAGCTGGAATACATACAATCATCATCGATAAACTGGTTTTCTGTACTGAATACAAAAGAAGAAACTTTGAAGAACAACAGCATTCATCTATGTCTAATATTGACTGTGGATTCAATGTAGCCAACAACATTATGCTCCTTTACCATGCCTTTCTTTCCATTGTGAACTGTATCTTCGAACTGTCAATCAAAATAAATCCTTCCTTCCAAATGTTTCTTTGTGTCACGGAGACATGAAAGTAACAAAACAATGGTATCATCAAAATAAAAAAAACATATTATTTTGATTCAAGAAGGACTTAAGAATGCTAAAGGGGCAAAAATAACTATTCAAATAAATAACAATAGAAACCTTCCAAGACTTAGTATATTTATACTGAGATAAGGAAAAATCCAAAATCACCAGTTAAATTTAAATAAATCTAGTCTATATCAACAAGATATGAAGATCTCATAGATGAATGATAATGGAAATATAGTCAATATAAATGAAAAGACAAAATAAAAAACAACATAGACCTCCTTAAATTAGTAAGACAACTGTCTAATCAGGAATGATGTCATATTCTATAAAAGAGTGCCATGAGCTATTCATAATATTTAAGAGAAAACAATTACAAACCTAGAATAATGCATTGAGCAAAAATATCCTTTAGATAGAATCATTTATCAAATAGCTGAGAAAACGCATTACTACTAAATCTATTTTTTTAAAGCTAAAAAACGTTCCTGTAAATTAAAGAAAGATCTGAGGCAAAAAATGAGTCACCTTGCCCTGATATCTCCTCTGCCTTTCCTTCTAGGCAATCTCCATTCATTTTTCCTGCCCAATGACCTTCAAAAAAGCTCTTCCCCAGCAACCCCACAAACACAACACTTGGCTAAGACTCAGAGAACTGAGGGTGCCATATTTGGCTACTTGTTCAGAAAGACAGAGTTGATTTAACTCAAGATCCTGCTACACCAATCTTGAGCATGTAGTCAAAGGATTCTACATCATCCTAAAGAAATACCTGTCCATCCATGTCCATTAGCACTTTATTCAGAATATGCAGAAGTTGCAGAAAACCTACATGCCCAACAAATAACAAATGAATAAAGAAATGGGGTACATTTAAACAATGGTTTGCCATTAAGCTATTAAGAAAAATTAGGCCATGAAATTTGCAGATAAAGAAAGGACAAGAAAAAAACATCTTCACGGGACTAACTCTGGCTCAAAAAGAATGCTGTGTATTTTTCCTATATCTTGTTTATGTAAAGCTTTGGATATATCTGCTTCAGTATGAATAACCACAGAAGTTAGGTAGCTAGTAAGGGACCAGTGTGAAGAATGGACTCTTCAATAGAAAGAGAAATAAAGCATAGTGTTATAAAGAGATAAATGGGAGCCGGGCGATGGTGGTGCACGCCTTTAATCCCAGCACTCAGGAGGCAGAGCCAGGCGGATCTCTGTGAGTTCGAGGCCAGCCTGGTCTACAAAGCGAGTTCCAGGAAAGGCACAAAGCTACACAGAGAAACCCTGTCTTGAAAAACCAAAAAAGAGAGAGAGAGAGAGAGAGAGAGAGAGAGAGAGAGAGAGAGAGATAAATGGGAAACTAGAGTAGGAGGAATAAAAAGCAAGGGGGAATAAATTGAGGGATAGAGGAGGGAATATGGGGAATGGCAACTAACTACTAAAGGCCATTTGAAAACCTATATGGCAAGCTCCTACCATAGAAATTTCCTAAAATATCTGAATACATGAAAAGAATTTAAATAGAGTCACCATATAGTGGAGCAGAGAATGGCCCAACTAGACATTTTGTGTCACTACATAGTACACCTAGAGCCAGGGACCAATTTATCTTCTTGGGTATCTGAAAAGTATCTGCCACAGACGACCCCAAACTTAACAGCTTACTTCCATGGCTACTGGTTACTCTCCATAATCTGATGATAATAAAATCCTGTTGCTGAAAACAACATACACTTGTGTCATTGAACATGAGAGTATTGCACTGGTGCTCAGCTATCAGTTTCATTTTTATTGACATATAGCAGCACTGATGGTACTGGAAGGTATTTTGCAAGCTACTCAAGGAGAAATGTATCATCCAACTATAAACCCTTTGACCCACAACAGCAGCCTACCTGTATAGTGAAATAATACAGACATTATGGAAATTATTAAATTTTTTTGAGTGGGTTTAAAGAGTATTGCAGAAGAAAGAACCCATATCTGATACTGCTAACGTGTCCAAGAACCTGAGACTAGATTAGTCATTGGCATTATGGGGAAAAATTACTACTATTGTTGTCCAAAATGAGCATAGCAATAAACTGCCTCTTAAAGACACATTGTTCTAGGCTTAGAACAGAGCATTGATCAATTTTCATCAGAAAAATTTCTTCTTGCAGTAAATAGTAATTACCACAGAGACTTACAACTTATTGGTGTGCAGAGAGTAAGAGGCTTTGGAGCACTCTATACTAAGTGGAATGCCATTATCAAACCGCGTTTCTCATGGCTCAGGAACCTATGCAGAAGAGAAGACAGAAAAAAAACAATTGTTAAGAGCCAGAGGTGCTGGATTAGTGCAAGGAAATAACCTTATTTAGATACAAGAGGACTGGTGCAAATACAAACACACAGAGATGGTGAAACCCAAAACTTGAACAGGTACAAGCAAGAAAACTTCCTAGGACAGAGAAGAAACATAATATTCAATCCTACCCTTAATCAAGAAGCTGTTGGCAATTGATACCTCTTGGGAAAGACAACATCCTGGGTATACTCTAGAGTAGGCCCTTGCTTTGGTAGTTGGTAGTAGTCGGCCAACACAAAGTGAACTCTGTATTTTCAGTGCATTTTGTTTTGTGTTTTTTTTTTTTTGCTTATTTTGTTAGTTTTCATTATTTGTTGTTTTGACTTTCCTTTTTCTTATTTGTTTTTGTTTGGTAGGCATTGGTGAGCATGAGGGAGGCGTTAAGGAATGAGTAAGAGTATGATAAAAAATGTATTGTATAAATGTTTTGAATAAAAATACATTAATTAACTAAAAATATTTTAGAAATTGAAAGGAAAAGATTTTTGAAAGAAGCAACCAAATGAAATCTTTCAAATCACTACACAGAGGAGACATTCAAACCAATTGAGAATTATTTGATATTACAAACATAAGTATAACATTCATATCTTTAGTACAGAGGAAATATGTAGTAATCAAAATTATATAGGTAAGTTAATATGCTAAGCAATGAAAAATATAAAAATTATTAGCAAAACTAAAATGCGGATTGATAAAATATAAATTTCAAATTTATTACTAGTATATTTTGATTATTTGCTTTTTCTACTCTTTATATTATTTCCATCTGAAAAAATGTTGTTATTGCCTAAAATATTTAATGCAAACTTATATTAACCATGAATAAGAATTTTATAATATAAACATAAAATAATTTGATTTATAATACAAAAATAAAATAATGTTGAAAGAATCAAAATATTCTCCCAGAGTAATTCACTTAAACATCAAGAAAAACTATAAAAGAGAAAAAAGAAAATTATAGAAAGTCTAGAAAATGCTACAAAATACCTATGACAAGATACTACCTGCGAAAATTACCTCAAAGAGAATTGGACAAAATTCTCTAAGTCATTGTGAGCAGATACTAAAATAAGTTACAAATTTTTGATGGTCATAAGAAAATCACACTCAAATCTCACTTACACAACTTAAGTAAAACATACCTCTCTGAACAGATGAAGATAGGTTTCTTCTGAATCCCAAAATCTAATCAATATTTATATGTATAATTCAGCTATTATTTGGTTTAAAAGGGCTTATTGGGAAATGTTATCATTTTTACTATTTTCTACGGAGAAAATATTTTCCATTTTCAAATAAACCTGGAATTTTTAATTATAACCTGTTTTTATGCTTAAGCTAAATATGTATTATTTCTCCTGCAGTTGTACATAAAATGTCTTTACATTCAAAAAAGGACAAATACAATAGAATTCTATTACATGAAATATATAGGAAATACAAATTCATAGAGACAGAAAGATTAGATGTTATCTCCAGATGGAGAAGAAAGGAATATAGAGCAATTACTTCCTAAGTACAGAGTTTCTTTTTGTATGATGGAAAAGTCCCACAAATGGACAGTAGTATCAGGACATAATATCATGAATGTAATAAATCAATACAATTAATGTAATTAATGAATATCATAAATATAGTCTTTGAATGAATACTGCAAATGTAATCAATGAATACCACAAATGTAATTAATATCATGAGTATAATTAATGAATATCATGAGTGTAATTAATATCTTGAATGTAATTCATGCAACTGAATTGTGAACTTAAAAATGGTTACAATTGCAAATATTATGTTCATAAAAAATAAGGTAAAATGTAGTCACCATACCCTATATGTGTATATGACTTGAAGACAGTGATTTTCTGAAAGAAAAGGAAAAAAAAAAAAACAAGAAAATCACACAAAAAATTATTTCATTGGCATACATCCTCTGAAAAATAAGAGGATAGAATGTAATTTTACATGAAAATTAGAAGTGAAAAAACATATCTGTGTTTTTATCAACATAACTTTTCCATCAGAATAAATAGAGAAATCATTATATAACCATAAAGAGATCAGCTCAAAAAAAGAAGAATCAATGCTAAATACATATGCTCCCTTTATAGGATCACCCTAAAAGTTAAGGTATTAATAGACCTAGAGAAATGTCATGTCATTACAATATTAGTTGAGAAATTTGAATGCCATTTTGAGCAATGGACATACAATTAAATCAGAAAAATCAATGAAGAACTCTCAGAGTGAAACTGTAACTGATATTTCTTAGAACCATCAATGTAGCAAGCTTTCTTTTTTGACTTTCTTATGGCAGCACCAGCTAGCAAATAATAACACTAAGACTTATTGTTATGAAACCTAACCTTTAGCTTACCCATCTTCCCAATTAGCTCTTATAACTTAAATTACCCTGCTTCTATTACTCTAAATTCTGCCAAATGGCTTTTTACCTCTCCTTCATTCTGCATGTCCAACTCTGGGTCTCACTCACATCTCCCACATGCCTAGATCCATCCATCTGAGTCACCCTCTCTTCTGTATATCCCACCAATTCTCTCCTGCCTAGCTACAGGCTATTCAGCTCTTTATTAATCCAATCAGAAAGTGTCTTGACAAAGACACATCATCACAGTATACAAAAAGTTTATCCTACAACATTTCTCCCATTTTCTCTAAATAAAAAGGAAAGGTTTGAACTCTAATGCAGTAAAATTATATATAACAATAACAATTATCTTGTAAGAGTTTACAATACCTGGTCCATTAGTATTTGGCAAATTCAGAGAAAAATCCTCTATTATCTATTTTATCTTTATGAATCCAATGTTTTATACCTAAAGTATTTTCTACCATAACTTGTAATACCATCCTAAAAATATAATTTTAGAACTTTAAAATTTTTCTTAAACAGCTTAACCATTTATGTCTCTCAACCTTATAAACTTTACATGTCTTTTGCAAGTTTCTTTTCTTATTATGGTAACAAAGAAAGTGGTATAATTGTCTAGTCTCCAACCCCATCAGAGATTCAAGAAGGATAAAATTATACCTTAGTAAACAAGAATTGCAGAGCAATCAACTTCCAAACTTATAGAAATGACAAAAAAACACATTTAGCTGCCTGGACAGTCACCCAATATTCCTCTATAATGTTGGGGCATCTGTCTTCAACCCACGGACCTAGAATATCTGACAGACTTTTCCATGAAGCAGTAATTTTGCAGAACTGTCCTACCTCATCTTAGCAAAGTTTGGCAATCACCATCTGTTGTGTCTTTCTAGTTCAATTTAGAAAGCATATTGTCAGCAATAGAGGCAAGGTAGGTTTCTTGCCCAGTGTCTATCTCTGCCACATTGAAAGCAAACTCCATATGGAGATACTTCAATGCCCATTATAAATTTTTTTATTTTTTTAAGTAGATTGGTGCTGCCAGTAACAGACTTACCTCATTTTCATGGAAAGCCTTATGTTATGGAAACATCTTAAGTACCATATTCTATAAATCTCTGAAGTGTTTGAAGACCACCTATCTATATAAAATATATGTTCAACCTTGAGAACATACCTAACATGACTCCAAGTTTGATTGTTAAACATGAATTTTTAACCTGCATTTTTTATTCATTGTATACCACTTCTAATAATTGATTGTGAGAACTAGAACTTTACATTAAATTTTTAAATGAGCTGCATAGGTATAATTCCTAAAAACAAAAGCAGCATATATACAGTATTTTAAAACAAAAATAACCTTAAAAATTATGTCAATATACAAAACTCCATTAAACAACAGTAGAAGCAAATATACAGTATGTTCTAACAAAAGTAACCTTAACTTGTAACAATATGCAAAAATCCATACCAATTAATAGTTCCTTTTTAGTTTAAACATATATTTGATAATTTACCATTTTATCCTATCATTCCTTTATCCCTCCTTTTGTCTTTTCATAATGAGATCCCTGAATCTAATCTCCTTTGCTTAGTTTCCTCCCTGATTATGACAAATAACAAATGTCAATACCCCCCATACCTAAATTATAACAAGCATCCACCTAATGACCAGAAACCACCCACCCCAACTTTTAAGAGTTAGTATTATGTTCTTAAAATTACTTCCTGCTCTCTGTGGCTAATGGCACCTTTAGGAGTCCCTTGGAAAAATGATTTAATGATCACATCATGGGAGCACTAGCAGTTGTCTAGCCTCAATGTGATGGGAAAGTTTAAGGCTCATCTGAAGTCCTGACTGGAGTAGTCTATGAGGCTGGACCATGTTGTTGATTGACCTTGAAATTGTCCTGAGCAGTTTGAAATCCAAAGCTAATCTTTGGGTGGTGTTTGTCAGGTAAGTGGTATTGTGGAAATCCAGGTGGAATCATTGTTGTGGGTCCCTATCATCTTTTTGGAGACATTAAATGTTACTGTTGGAATGATCACAGTTTACTGCAGAAAACTTAACCATTTTAAATGTTATGTGCAGGAGATCTCAGAAAGGTTAAATGAATACACTATATTAAATACATCCAGGGTACACAAGCTTAATTTCTAGTTACCTGCTTCAGACTCAAGCCAGAAATCACATACAGGAAACTAGATGAATTGTTTCTGGAATTAGTTAGTACTCTATTTGACCATTATTTTTACAACAGAAACTTTAAACATGTGTGTGTGTGTGTGTGTGTGTGTGTGTGTGTGTGTGTTTAAGATTCAAGATAAAGCCAAAGATTATGAGATTAGTGGCAAAAGAATAGTCCCATAAATTTGGTTTTGTTTCTGTCGTATATCAGGTGGCTCTTATGACATGAGAGAGAGATTTTAGATTTTATTTTAACAAGCCTGCTTGGGTTTAGAGAAGGAGGGGGGTCACTCTCCAACTCCAAAGCCATCTTTAATTTTGAATTGAATTTGGACTATAAAATACCATTTGTCTTATGTGCCTGTAGAGAACAGCAGAAAACACTTGGGAAGATTTATGAAATTTTTATCATTTTGGAAATGTGTTATACTATCAGGTGAACTTACTCTTTTTCTTGGGATATTTTCTCTGGATGATTCATCATTCTTCAGATGTCTTACTTTCCAGTGATCTTCAGAATCCTTAGTTGGATGCCTGTATTCTCTCAGAAAGACAAAATCAAAACCCTGTGACAACACTGACTTTGGGGCGTTTCCTTTTTTGGCAGGTTATGTCTGATCAAATGGTAGACATTTAATAGTCTTATCAGTTAGTTTAGATTGAATGTCCATGCTCTTTGATGAACTATCACCTCTTCTAATCAAGAAGTCTCTCCTGTTCAAATCTAATCTTTATCAAACTTTATGGTATCCATAGCTTTTCTTCTCCTGTGGAAAAAAAGCAAAACCTCTTATCCAACATAACACCTATCCTGGTTTCCTTACTGAGGTCAACATATTTTTAAAGTCTAAAGGCTGATTTAATTCAATTATTATCCAATGTCTCTCCTCAGCATTCATTCCTTTCTCATTAGCATTTAGAAAACTTAAAGTGAATAAAGCATTGTGTAATCTATCTTTGGGGGTCTTTATGACCCCTTTCTGTTTATCAAAAAAAATTTCAGAGTTCAAATAGATTATTCTATAACTGATTTCCCTATAGGATTGTGTGGTGTACCTATAATAGGCTTTATGTTGTAATATGCAAAAAACTGTTTAATTTTACTAGAGACATATGCTAGAGCATTGTCAATCTTAATTTTTACAGGTATTCACATAATGAGCATTATTTTTAATAAATGTTCAATTACAGAATCAGCTTTTTAAGAACTCAAAACTGTTGCCAATTGAAATCCTGAACATGAGTCTATGGTATGGTACATATACTTTACTTTTCCAAAATCCACAAAATGAAACACACCCATTTGACAAATTTCATTTCTTTGAGTACCTTTTGAGTTACTTCCTGTAGGTTATGGAATTTGTTTATACAAAGAACAAGAGAAATATTTCCTTATAATTTCTTAGATGTTGTGAAGTGTTAGAAAAATCTTTCTTCGTACCTTTTCTATTAACATTTTTTATGAAATTCTGAAGCTAATAGCATATTTTCTACCAATTATCGATCAATTCCATCGTTATCTTGTGCTAGAGGGCCTGATAGTCCCATATCAGATCTGATACGTGTTACATACAAGGAATGATTTTTATTTATGATTATTTTTTGTCATTGAATAAATAACAAAGTTAATTCTGAATTATTTTGAATAAGTTCAGCAGTGACAATATGTAAAACAATTCTGTTATGCATATTGAATTCAGTAACTATATGAAGAGTTTCTGGAAAATCTAATAATACCATGTGAATAGCATATAATTATGATTGTGAAGGGATTCATAAGAGCTCTGAGCCATTTTATTTATTTTTCCTAACTTATAACCTGCCTTTCCTACTTCATTTGCATCAATATAGAATATAGGAGCTCCAGAAATTAGTGTTCCTCATACAATGTGAGGAGGGATCTAATTAGTTCCTTTTATAAACTGAAGTTTCTTTCTTTGGGGATATTTGTTGCTAATCTCTCCAAAGAAATTACTGCATGCTCTTTGCAAATGTTCATTTTCTGCCAATAATGTGGCAATTTCAGCATTAGTAAAAGGTACTACAATGCTGCTGGGTCTATTCCTGTTAATTGATGAAGTCTCAATTTCCCATTCAGAATAAACTCAGAACCTTTTTCTATATAGGTCTTATATATTTACTCTGTGTGGCAAAAACACCCATTCTAAAATATCTTCTCTATGCATAAGAATTCCCATGAGAAAATGCAGAGGAGGTAAAACAACCAGAATACAATCACATTCGGGATCCAAGTGATCCACATGTGCATCCTATAGCTTCTTTTCTAACAAATCTATTTCCCTCTTTCCCTTTCCACCTCAGCTGATAATACTCTTGGACTATCAAAGTCCTTATCACCTTGTATGGTTTGAAATAAATTCTTAGCTTTTGAGATGTTAATCTAATTGTGGGTTCTACCCAGCTAATGTCCCAGCAATTTTTGAAAATCATTGAGATTTTGTAATTGATCTTTCCTAATTTGTACTTTCTGTATATGAATTTTTGTAAACCTATCTTACATCATAGGTAATTAGTAGAATTTCATCTATGTATTTTTCTAGGAGCAATTTCTAGTCCCCAACAAGGCAAAATCTTTACTTCTTCAGGGGCTGAGAATTATAATAAGTAGGCACTGTGAAGGCAAATTTTTCTCTATCCTGTTATTTTTTTCATTTATTTTAGAACAAGACCACATTTTTGTCTCCTTTTTTTCCTCCTGTTCCCTCCTTTGTATCCCCTCTCCACTATCCATTTCTCCTCTGTTTCTGTTCTGAAATGGGCCTGCCTCTGATGGGTGTCAACAGAGCAGGGCATATTGAATTGAGGTAGGACTAAGCTCCTCCATTTGTATTAAGGCTTGGTAGGGCAACCCATTATAAGAAATAGGTTCCCAAAAGCCAACTCAAGTGACAGAGACAGGCCAGTATCCCACTACTGGGATCCCTCTAATAGACCATGCTATGCAACAGTCAAACATACTTAGAGAGTGTACAGGCTCCGTAGCTGTTGGTCTAGAGTCTGTGAGATCTTATGAGCCTAGCCCAGTTGTATCTGTGTGTTTACTTATGATGACCTGAACTCCCTGGCTCACACAATCTTTCCTCTTTCTTTTCAACAGGATTCCATGAGCTCAGCCCAGTGCTTGGCTGTGAATCCATGCATTTGTTTATATCAGTTAGTGGATTGAAGGCTCTCTGATGACAATTGAGGTAATCACTAATCTGATTACAGGATATAACCAATGCAATCACTCTATCCACTGTTGCTAGGAGTCTTAGGTGGGGCCATCTTTGTGGATTCCTGAGAGTTTCCTGGCACCAGATTTCTCCATAACCCAAAATTGCCCCCCATCAAGAAGTCTCTTCCATTACTCTCCCCTTCCACACCACTCAAAACAAACCCAACTGGATCCCTCAGGTTCCCATCCACCCACTCTCTGTTTGCTCAAGTGTTCTATTTGATTTCCCCTTCCAGGGGAAGTCTATGCATTCCTATTTGGGCCCTCCTTGTTACCTAGTCTGTCTCGGGGCTATGGACTGTAGCATGGTAATTCTTTACTTTATAACTAATACCTACTTACGAGTATAAACTATACATGTTTGTCTTTCTGGGTCTGGGTTACCTCAGCAATGATGGCGTTTTTCTGCTCCCATCAATTTGACTGCAAATTTCATAATGTCATTGTTTTCTACAGCTGAGTAATATTCCATTGTGTACATGTACCTAATTTTCTTTAGCCATTGTTCAGTTGAGGGGCATCAAGGTTGTTTCTAGGTTCTGTTTTTTATGAATAATGGTGCCATGAACACAGTTAAGCAAGTGTCCTTATGATATGATTGAGTATCCTTTGGGTATATACACAAAATTGGTATATCTGGGTTGTAAGGTAGATTGATTTCCAATTTTCTGTTGAGAGGCCATATTGATTTCTATAGTGGCTGTACAAGTTTGCACTCCAACTAGCAGTGGAGGAGTGTTCCTCTTACTCTACATCCTCTAAAACATAACCTGATAATGTTTTTTTTTCTTAGCCATTCTGACAGGCATATGATTGAATTTCAAAGTCATTTTGATTAGCATTTTCCTATGGCTAAGATTATTGAACAATTCTTTAAGTGTAATTTGGCTATGTGAGATTCTTTTGTTGAGAATTCTCTGTTTAGATCAGTAGCACATTTTAAATTGGATTATTTGGTACTTTGAGTCTACTTTCTTGAGTTCTTTAGCTTTTGGCGATTAGCTCTCTGTCACATGAGGAGTTGATGAAGATCTTTCCAATTCTGTAGGCTGCGATTTTGTCTTAATGACCCTGCCTTTTGCTTTACAGATGCTTTTTGGTTTCATGAGGTCCCATTTATTAATTGTGGTTCTCATTATCTATGCTGATTGTATACTGTTCAGGAGCGGGTTCTCCTGTACCAATACAATCAAGGCTACTTCCCACTTTCTCTTCTAACAGGTTCAGTATACCTGGATTTATGTTGAGATCTTTAATCCACTTGGACTTGAGTTTTGTGCAGGGTGAGAGATATGAGTCTATTTTCATTCTTCTACTTGCCAACATCCACTTTTGCCCACAGAATTGGTCAAAGATACATTATTTCTTCATTGTATAATTTTTGTTTGTTTTTCAAAAATAGTGCTCATAAGTTTGTACAATTACACCAGGGACTTTTATTCAATTCCACTGATCTACATCTCTAACATTATTCTAACACCATGCTATTTGTATTACTACTCTTCTATAATAGGATTTGGAAACAGGAATGGTGATAAATTCAGAAACTTGTTTATTATGTAGTATGGTTTTAGCTATCCTGGATTTTTTGTTTTTCCATATGAAGTTGAGTATTATTTCTTCAAGGTCTATGAAGAATTTTGTTGGGATTTTGATTGGGATTGCTTTGAACCTGTAGATTATTTTTGATAAGATTTCCATATTTACTATGCCTACTGATCCATGAGCATGGGAGATCTTTCTGTCTTCTAATATATTCTTCAATGTCTTTCTTCAAAGAATTAAAGTTCTTGTCATACAGGTCTTTCACTTTTTGGTTGGAGTTACCACAAGGTATTTTATAGTATTTGTGGCTATTGTAAAAGGTGTTGTTTCCTTGATTTCTTTCTCAGCCTATTTATCAGTTGTATATAGGTGGGCTACTCACTTTTTTAGTTAATGCTATATCTACCCACATCACTGAAATTGGTTATCAGCTGTAGGAGCTCACTGGTAGAGTTTTTGAGGTCACTTATATAAACCATCATATTACCTGCAAATAGTGAAAAGTTGTCCCCTTCCTTTCAAATTTGTATCCCCTTGATCTCCTTTTGTTGTGTTATCACCATAACTAGAATTTTGAGTATTATAATGAATAGATAGAATATGGGCAGCCTTGTCTTGTTCCTGATTTTTATGGAATTTTTTGTTTCCTCAATTTTAATGGAATTGCTTTGAATTTCTCTATTTAATTTGATGTTGACTGTTGGCTTGCTGTTTATTGTTTTTACTATGCTTAGGTATGTTTCTTGTATCCATGATCTCTCCAAGACCTTTATCATAAAGCGGTATTGGATTTTGTCAAAGGCCTTTTCAGCTTCAAGTGATTTGATTGTGTTTTTTTTTCTTTCAGTTTGTTTATATTATGGATTACATTGACAGATTTTTATATGTTGAACCACCCCCACATCTCTGGGATGAAGCCTACTTTATCATGGTGATTGATCTTTTTGATGTGTTCATTTATTTGGTTTGCCAGTATTTTATTGAGTATTTTTTCATCAATTTTCATGAGGGAATTTATTCTGTAATTCTCTTACCTTGGTTGAGTCATTGTTTGGTTTGGGTATAAGCGTAACTGTAGCCTCATAAAAAGAATGTGACAATGTTCCTTCCTTTTCTATCATGTGGAATAATTTGAGTACTGTGGCATTAGGTCTCCTTTGAAAGTCTGGTAACATTTTATACTGGAACCATCTGTCCTTGGACTTTTATTGGTTGATAGATTTTAATAACTGCTTCTATTTCCTATGGACTTATAGGTCTATTTAAATTCTTTATCTTGTCTTGATTTATTGTTGGTATATGGTACCTACCATAAAATTGTCCATTTCTTTTAGATTTTCCAAGTTGGGGAAGTATAGGTTTTTGAAATATGGCATAATGATTCTCTGGATTTCCTCACTGTCTGTTGCTATATTTCCTTTTCTGCTTCTGATTTTGTTAATTTGGATATTCTTTTCCTACCATTTATTTAATTTTGATAAGGGTTTGTCCACCTTGTTGATTTTTCTCAAAGAACCAACTCTTTGTTGAATTGATTCTTTGTATTGTTCTCTGTTGCTATTTTATTGTTTTCAGCCCTCTGTTTGATTATTTCCTGCTTTCCACTCTTTCTGGGTGTGTTTGCTTCTTTCTATTCTAGAGCTCTCAGGTGTTCTGTTTAGTTGCTAGTATGATATTTTTCTAAATTCTTTATGTAGGCATATAGTACTATGAACTTTCCTCTTAGCCCAGTTTTCATTGTGCCCCATAGATTTGGGTTTATTGTACATTCATTTTCAATTAATTCTAGAAAGTCTTTCTTCTCTTTCATTCCTTGACCCATTGGTAATTCAGTTGAGATTTGTTCAGTTTCCATGAGTTTGTATGCTTTCTATAGTTTCTGTTGTTGAACTCTACCTTAACCTGTGTTAATTAAATAACATACAAGGTTTATTTTAATTTTTTTGACCTGTTGAGGGTTGCTTCATGATTGAGTATGTGGTCAGCTTTATAGAAGTTTCCACGAGGTGCTGAGAAGAAGCTAAATTTTGTGTTTAGGTGAAATATTCTGTAGATCTCTATTAAGTCCATTTGAGTCATAATATCAGTTAGTTCCCTTATTTCTCTGTGTAGTTTCTGTCTTGAAGACCTGTCCATTACTGAGAATGGGGTTGTGTAGCCAGAAGGTTTCTCCACTACTGCCTGGCCATGCTGTCCCTCAACCACTTATAAAATAATCATTCAGAAGCTTAATATCAATTACAAATTGCATGGCTTATGGCAAGCTTCTTGCTAGCTAGCTCTTATAACTTAACCCATTTTTATTAATCTATAAGTGGCCACATGGTTTACTGGTACTTTTACAACTTGCTTCTGCTGAAAGCGTCTGGCATCTCCTTTACCTCTGCTATTTATCTTCCTGTCTCTCCCTCTTGGATCTCCTGCCTGCCTCTAAGTTGCCTTGCAGTTTTCCTTCTAGCAATTTCTATAGGACTGGATTTGTGAATAGATGTTCAAATCTGGTTTTGTCATGAAATATTGTATTGCTCCATGTATGTTAATTGAAAATTTCGCAGGATATAATACTCTGAGTGGCATCAGTGGTCTCTTAGTGTCTGTATAACATCTGTCCAGTCCCTTCTAACTTTTGGAGTCTCCATTGAGAAGTCGGGTATAATTCTGATAGGTCTGCCTTTATATGTTACTTGGACTTTTTCCTTTGCAGCTCTGTCTTTCTTTATTCTGTTTGTTGTGCCTTTATAGTCATGTCCTTCTTTAGGTTGGGAAAGTTTTCTTCTATGATTTTTTAAATATAATTTATTTTATTATAATCATGCCTTTGAAATGTGATTCTTCTTCTTTCTTACTACTCTTAAGTTTGGACTTTTCATGGTGTCCCAGATTTCCTGGATGTCTTGTGTTAGTAATTTTTTGGATTTAACATTTTCTTTGACTGATGAATCTATGTCCTCTATCATATCTACAATGCCTGAGTTTCTCTCTTCCATCTGTTGTATTCTGTTGGTGATTTGTTGCCCAGATTTTCCATTTCCAGGATTACCTTGGTTTATGTTTTCTTTATTACTTCTATTTCAATTTCCAAGTCTTGAACCATTTGCCTTTCCTCTTTGATTGTCCCTGTTGTTCTTGGCTTTTTTTTTAAGGAATTTATTGATTTCTTCCAATTTTTTTTTGTGTTTGCCTCAACTTGCCCATTCTGTTATTTGTATGTATTCTTACACTGGTATTTATGCATCTGGATTTGGGATGATTATAGGTCTGGGTGTTGTTCCTAGTATTTGTTTTTATTGTGTGGGTGTTTTGTTCCTTTATTATCTAATTCCTTTATTTTTTCTGGCATGAATGTCCAAGGGTTCTGATGACTAGAAGGTCATCCACTCCAGTAGCATATCTCAGCTGATGGTTTTTTTTGGGGGGGGTTCAGTGCCTATATCTAGCATATGCTCCTGTTCTTTCAACTGGCATGGGCTGTACCTGTGACTATGGAGTCTCCTGGAATTGTGGGAAAAGGTGGCCACAAAGTGGATGATTATGTGGGTGATGTAGGGTGGTAGAGTGGGTCTTGGGAGAACAGAATCCAGTGGGTGGCAACAATGGTAGTCCTGCCTGCAGACAGGTCTCTCACCTGCTGGCCAGCTGGTGAGAACTATACACAAATAGTGGAATTCAATAAGATTTGGGGGATGATGCCAGCTCTCTGCCTGGTGCTGAGATAGGAGGGGAGGGGCAAAAGATGTACCCTGGAGATTAAGGCTGGAGGTTGAGGCAGCCCAGCTGGGAGACTAGTCTCTCAACTCTTTTTCCAATGGATGTGTGGCCTGTACTCATGCCTAGGGAGTTTGCTGGAGTTGTGAGGAGGGTTAGCCATGGGATAGATGATGAGGTGGGTGGGGTTAGGTGGCAGAGTTGGTCTTGCGATAACAGAATGTCAGCAGTAGTGTTTCAGTCTGCAGGCAAATCTGTCACTTGCTGACCAGCTGGTAGGGACTACACCAGAGCAGTGGAGTTCCATCAGAGTTGGGGGCAGGTCCTAACTGCCTTTCTGATGCTAAAATGGGAGGTAGAAGGGCATGAGATGTGCCTTGGTACTTAGGGGCTGCAGGTTGGGGCAGTTTAGCTGGGAGGCCAGTCGCTCACTATTTTTCCAACTGGTATGGGTGGTACCTGTGCCTATAGAATTATTATAAGAAAACTGTGAAGGCAAATTTTTGTCTATTCTGTTATTGTAAAGGAGTCTTTTAAATTTATCTTATAATAGACTATGCTTTAGGTAGTAAAGAAGGCAAGAGAATTCCAGGCTGTATAACAAGCCCTTTGGCTGGATCACTTTATTGATAGATTTCAAATATGTTACTATTCTCCATTTTCCAGACTTTTTAAATGACAAATATAGAAGAAATCCAAGGACTGATTGATTCTTCAATATTTTGAGCATTTAGGTGCTCCTGTACCAGCTGTTCTAGTGCCTGTATTTTTCTGGTGTCAAAAGCCATTGTTCCTCCCAGACAGGTTTGCCAGTTAACTATTTTAAAGGTAGGGCTATTGGTACCTGTGAAAGATCAACATCTGTTATGCCTTGTTTATTAACAACCTGTACGGTGAATGACTGTTCTTCATAATGCATTTAATATTTGTCTCAGAAGCATTCATTACTTTATAGTTTGTTTCTGAGATTGAAGAGATGTAATTCTAGGTTTGTCATTATTGTAACAAATCATGTTCTCATAAATATGTTAACACATATTGCTTTAATTTCCCTACCTGTCCTTCTGGCAATATACAGTGCAACCACTCTGTACTTTGTTTCATCTGCGATAATTTCTAATTCCTAGAAGCTGAATAGTTACCTACTAAAAAGGCCAATAAGGATGCCAAGTGGTTTTGTGTGTGTGTGTGTGTGTGTGTGTGTGTGTGTGTGTGTGAATGTGTGTGTGAAATTATTGTCACATACCTGCCTATGTCTATTATAATTTCAATTACAATGTCATTTATTCATTTTTTTTATCATTGGTCTTTGATCATTTATAGAACTTTGACAAAATGCTTGTTTTGAGGTCTCTCCTGAGAATTTTGTTTTATCTACTGAATTATTTATTAATAATTGGCTTTAAATATTCTAAATGCTCTGTGGATGAGTATCTCCAATGCTGACAGGGAATGGTTGAACCAAATAAGACAGTGTGGTCTGGGAGAGGTCCTTTAATGCATTTCCCAGTAGCAAAGAGTTACCTTGCCTGTCTCATGTTGATCTTCATTCATTTGGCCATTGCTGGCTGGCCTTTGCCACACCTTCTGCATAATTCAGAAGCTTGGTGCCTTCTTTTTGGATTATCTCTGGAAAAAAAAAAAACATTGTTTCTGGAAAATCCTTGCTTACAGTCCCTTCCATATGGCCTTGTTTACCACAATTAAAACATCTGACATATTGATTTTTTTTTAATTTTTAGAAATACTTTTCCTATCCAAGTATCATCATATGTATCAATATCAGCTGCATTTTGAATCCATTTATCTGTGGGTGCTGAGCTTGCCTTTAAGGGTCTAATCATGCTTTTGCATCTTAATCAGCACTTTCAAAAGCTGGTAATTGAAGTAATATTTGTTTAACTTCTGGATCTGAAACCATTCTATTTATACATAAAGTCAATCTTTGTAAAAAAAAATAGTGAAGGACTCTTTTGGGCTTTGTATAATTTTATTAAATGACTCAGTCCTCTTCCATGATTCTTCAAACTTTTCCCAAGCATTAAAAGCTACTATACGGCATGAAGCCAAGGTGTAATTATCAAATATAAACTGTTTTTGCAAATCAGCATACTGACCTTCACTGAAAAGATGGTCTTGGAAAATTACAATACCTCTAGCCACACTTCATTGTTCTATGACTTTAGCTTCCTCTCCACCATGTTTTCTATTGTAACCAAGGACCAGCTTCTAATATTGCTGTAACTAAATCTTCCCAGGACTACGGAATAATTCTGTTATGAGTTGCCTCATGAATTTAGCATCTTCTTGAAAAAGAGTAAATACATACCATATGAAATGAATAGTTCCATAAGTATCTTCAACTCTTTTATGGTATCCCAGTTAACTTCTGCATAACCTTGGGGATGCCTATTACCTGATGGGCATTCTTGTATGGCATCCTGATGCATTAAAGTTGATTTGCTAATAACCGTGGGCAATTCTTCTTCATTTTCATAATGCAATGGTGTAGTTTGTTCTGCTCTAAATTTCATTGTGTGTGTGAATATTGTCCTTAGTTTTATTAGTAGGTATTTCTAAGGATTGTGTATTATCAGTCAATTTTTCATATTTGGCACCATTATTAAGCCACATTTTACGGATGAAGCATGAAATACCAATAATCATTATAATCAACATTATATCAATCTCAACTGAGTAAGTTATCCCTTCATTTAATTTTTCCATTTTCAAATCATCTACTGTAGAACCACACAGAGTCCTAACTCCCTTAATGTGGGGAAGACTTAAATAAAATTAATTTCACCCATAAGAATTTCCATGTGTCTCACCATATAGATATGAGACTGGCTGTTTTTGCACTAAATGACTGGTCAGAGAACACAGGTGGTATACAGCCAGAAAGAGAGCAGCAACAGCAGCTCACATGTACCAGGGACTACAGGTGTGTGGTGGGAGCAGCAGCAGTGAAAGCCTGAGTGTTGACATGGTCATCCTGGCATAGCCGAAGCCTGAGGAGGGTATCCAGGGAAAGCCTACAACCTGAAAGAAGAGGGAACAAGACTCCTGAAAAACAGATATAGGAGGACATGCAGAAGCCCACAGAGTAAAACAAATGCAACATAAAAGAATGCAACACATCTTTGCATCAATAAAACATTGTTCCACCTGAAACAAATGTAACACATTTTAAAATAACATTCTATAACATGTGTATGTCTTTGTTTCTGTGTCTGTCTGTCTGTTTCAGTCTGTGTATATTAGTGTGAAAGCCATGAAACACATATGCAAATTAAATAACAATTAGGATTCTGTTCTCTGCTTTTACCATATGGGCCCTTGACATCTAAATCAACTTTGGTAACAAACAATTTTACCAATGGAACCATCCTACTAGTACATTTTTATTCATTTTAAAACATGGTACATACAGTGACCATTCCAGAAGGAAGATATATAAATAACTTATATGAAGCTGAGAGACTAAAAGTAATGTCCACATACATTGACAGTTAATTTTTTAAAACTTAGATTAGTTTCTTCATTATATTTATTTGTTTGTGTGTATGTATGTGTGTGTATACATACCACAGTACAGATGTGAAGGTCAGCAGGCAGCTTGCAGGATTTGTTCTTTTCCTTCCACCATGTGGTTCTCAGCGATAGAATCCAAGTCATTAGTTTGTCAGCAAGTAAATCTACGTGGTAAACCATCTTGCCTGACTTTAGATTCTTTATTTTTTTATTTATATTTATTTATTTATAAAATTGTATAGTTAATTTAATTTTACATGTCAGCCATGGGTTCCCTTGTCCTCCCTCCTCCTGCCCCCCCTGCTCTTCCCCCAATCCACCCTCCATTCCTACCTCCTCCAGAGCAAGGTCTCCCCTGGGGATTCAGCTCACCCTGGTAGATTCAGTCCAGGCAGGTCCAATCTACTCCTCCCTTCACCCAGGCTGAGCAAAGTGTCCCAGCCTAGGCCCCAGGCTCCAAACAGCCAGCTCATACACTAAGGACAGGTCCCAGTCCCACTGCCTGGGGGCCTCCCAAACAGTTCAAGCTAATCAACTATCTCACTTATCCAGAGGGCCTGATCCAGTTCCATGGGGGCTCCTCAGCTATTGGTTCAATGTTCATGTGTTTCCACTAGTTTGGCTATTTGTCCCTGTGCTTTTTCCAATCATGGTCTCAACATCTCTAACTCATACAGTCCCTCCTCTCTCTAGCTGATTGGACTCGTGGAGCTCCACCTGGGGCCTGGCCATGGACCTCTGCATCTGCTTCCATCAGTCATTGGATGAGACTTCTATCACAACAGTTAGAGTCTTGGGCCATTCTATCACCAGAGTAGGTCAGTTCAGGCTTTCTCTCAACCATTGCCAGTAGTCTATTGTGGAGTTATTTTTGTGGATTTCTGGGGACCTCTCGAGCACTTTGCTTCTTCCTGTTCTCATGGGGGTATTCATTGATCATGGTCTCTCTTTTCTTGTTCTCCCTCTCTGTTCTTGATCCTGCTGGTATCTCCCACTCCCCTAAGCTCTCTTTCCCCTGATCCTTGCCCTTTATTACCTCCCCCCCACCCCGTCACATCCAGTTTGCTCATGTAGACCTCATCTATTTCTCTGTCATTGGGCCATCCCTGTGTCTTTCTTAGGGTCCTGTTTGCTAGGTAGCCTCCCTGGAGTTGTGAGCAGCAGTCTAGTCATCCTTTGTTTTATATCTAGTATCCAACTATGAGTGAGTGCCTACCATGATTGTCTTTCTGAGTCTGGGGTACCTCACTCAGGATGATTCTTTATTAACATATACAAACTGTATAGAATAATGTGTTACATTAATCATCTCCAATTTAAGAATATTATATACCTTCATCAGGCTTTCTGGCCCCCTTTATTTTCAAATCACACTTCTGCACCATAACACCTTCTATATCCTGAGCAATACATATTTTATTTTTAAGTACTTTTTTATTATAGATTTTATAGATTATAGAAAATTAAATACTTTTTCTGAGCCTTATATACTTTGATTAATGTGATAATCTCCAGTTCCAACCCTTTTCCTACAAATAACTTTTTAGTCATATACCATGTTTTATTTATCCATACAAACATTTCTGGCAGTAAGATCAGGATCCATCCCTGGTGCACTAGTTGGCATTTGGGAGCCTACTACCTATGGTGGGACAATTCACACAGCATGGATGCAGGGAGAGGAACTTGGACATGCTTCTACTGCATGTTCCAGGCTCTTCTGACTCCCCATGGGAGGCCTTACCATCTTGTAGGAGGGAATGGGAGTGGGTAGGGGAGAAGGATGGAGGGGCATGAGGAGGGAAGAGGGGGATCTGTGATTAGTATAAAAAAAAATAAAAAAATTCTTAATACAGAAAATGATTCAATATTTTAGCCATTTGAGTGGTACATAGTAAGTGCACAGGTATCTGTACTCTAAGTTGGCTGATTATTTGTGATATAAACTCAGAAGTGTTATAAGGTGTTAATAAAACAGTTTTAGAATTCTATACCATATCCTTTCTCCAAACATTTAGGGATCATTGCAGGAAAAGGTGGCAGAAGGACTTAAGGTTTAACAGCAATGGGTCAATACAAGGAAACAGTGTCCTCCAGACACAGGAAGGTAGCTGCACAAATAAATTCAATGATTTTATTTTTAGTTAATTCCATTTATTTTAGTTAATTTTGATCTTTATGTGGTTTGTTTAGGTTTGCTAATACAGTAACAACAGTTTCACAATTGAGCAGATACTGTTAATATAGGTCATGGGTGCACTGAAATATGCTTTGATGGGTCCATCAAATTTCATACTTTATATTCTCTGTATCTGTAATGGAGCACAAGTCCCATTGTTTTCCTGTTTTCTATAACTGAATGTGGACTTATTCATACTCCATACTTTCTTGTCTACTAATCCATTGAAATTAGAGGTCCCAAAGATTCATGTGGTAATCACAAGTTCAAGTTCACTTTTTAAGTTATTGGACCTCACTGTGGAAACCTAGCTCTGTCCACAGTTGAGAGACAAAATTTATTCATCAGAATAGCCCTGTTTTTAATAAATTGTGTGAACAAAAATTCTAGAAATATTCTCATTTATAATTGTGAGAGCAAATAAGGACAAATCCTTATCTATGTACTGGTATTTAGAACATTGTACTTTTCCAGTAGGCCAAAGAATAGTGTATCAATCATTGGTTTTATAATATCAATTGAATTTTAGTAAGAGAATCAAAGGCAATGAATCATATTTATATGAAAACAATGTCAAACTTGAGTGACTAGCCAAGTCAAACCATTTCACTGTGGAACTTGAACTTTATCTTTTTAATGCATTTGGCTTTTAAGATCATGTTTAATTATTCATAAAAGCCAGTGGACCATAGTTAATTTCAAAATAGATACTAAAATTGACATTGCATCTATATGTATATCATATTGAATAATGTTTCTCAAAACACAACTTATCATCTTTTTTAAAAAAAAACTATCTTTAATTTTGTATGTAGGTACCTGTGAAGTTTTGGTTTATACATGTGAGTACAGTACCAGTAGAGTGCAGAAGACATTAGATCCTCTGTAGCTGTGAAATCACAATAGATTGTGAGTTAGCTAATATGGGCCTTGGGAGCTGAATTCTGGTCTTCTGCCAGAGCAGTATGTACTCAACTGCTGAGCCATTCCTCTGGCCCTACTCACCATTTCAATGAATCTCTTTCCTCCTCTGTACACTTAAGTGAGGAAGATTGCTTGGTTGTCTCTTTTGCTTCTGGGAAGCAACAGTCCCTGTTGATCCATTTCATGGGTAATTCCCATAAAAAGTGTTACAGTGGATAGAAAATTACTTTGAACCATTCTTTGACTAAATGTTTTTTCTCTCAACAAAGAACAACTTTGTGATCATCTGGCTGCTATATTTTCAGTTGTCAGCATGGCCAAATGGACATCCTGCAGATTCTAACTTAAATTTTGAGAACCACATAGATTTTCCTATTAGATTGACATGGCCATAAATAAAAATAATGTGATAAATGGTCTACATTCCGAGTTCTCCACAGTGGTCCATGCAGTCAAAGGAAGGAATATACTATATCTTGGCAAGTGTTATAAATTCCTAATGTCTTTATTATACCAAACTTCTTATAGATAATTTTCACATACATAAATATGACATAATTGGAAAATCAAATTCATTAAAGCCACTGAGTTTATGATGGTGGAAAAAAGTGAATGCCAGCATACATGGAGAAGGAATCACTTAATTCCTGGAATTACAGAGAATTAAGTCATTTTATATAATTTGAAAGAAGTTACTTGCTCATTAAATGCAGTCAGGAATTGGAAATGTTTAGTGAAACATTACCAGTAGGTCATATAAGTCTATCATATCCATAGAGATCTCTGCAGGTATTAAAATGACTAAAAAAAAACTTTACATGTTGTAAAGTTCTTAAGAAATTAAGACAATGTAAAAATATAGGGTCAATATTATGGGGCATTATTATTCATGAGTCTCATTTTCTTTATATCTTAACTTTTATATAGAGAAAACCCTTAGTAAATGAAATAATATTTGTGAAACAAAGTCCATATTTTCTGCAAAGTACAATAAAATTATATCTCACCAGGAAAAACACCATATAAGCTTACCATGAATTATAAAGATCTGAAGTATCCATGAATGAGCTGCTTCTGAATTAATAGAATTCGGTACTTGTGCAGCCTCCTTCTTGATGTTCTGTAGAAATTAGAGCTGAAGGAACTGGAAAAACTGTCAGTATTATTAAACTCATCCTTCTCTCTGATCTAAGAATCTCTTAACTTTTGTCAGTAACAATGAAACTATGAAAAACAAACTTAAAAAAAGAGTAATATTTCAGAATATTTACAAAATTTAACTCAAATTTTGTTTTGCAGATAAGAACATCAAACGAAGAAAAGTAAGTACAATTTGGATAAAGAATGATTCTGATTGGTTTTGTAAAACTGAGAAGTATTATTAAATCATATATGCAAATAAGTCCAAATGAAATATTCACTTTCTATAATTTTGATTAATTCAAATTTTCATTGATTTTTATTATCTGCAGTGTGTAGGAATTTACTGGCATAACGATGTAATTCAGTAATTCTATGTGATATTGAGATATTCTTGAAGAGCAACAAAGTAGAAAAACATACCTTCTCAGTTGCATAGTAATATAAAAGTGATTATTTTTTTCTTTTTCACTAATTAATACAACATTTGTTACTAAAGTTAGAGAGTATGTGGTGTACTTTTCCTTTCCTCAGTCTCATTATGAAATGTTTTGGAGTATATTTCATTTTTAATTGGAAAAGAAAAGATGCTACTTAATTATTTCCTGTTCACAAAGATTTGTCACTTCATGAAACAACAGAGAAGTTTGTGAATAAATTCCCTAAGGAACAAAAAACATTTTCCAAGTCAAATTTAAATAAACTAAAAATAAAATATTAATGATTTATTGAATATACCACTTTCAATATACAATCACAAGATCTGCCTTTCAAAATAAATGTCAATTTTAGCTTTACCTATCCTCATAAATACATTTGATATAAAATCTTAGTTCCAATAAGGATTATAGGGTGAATTATGTATTTACTGAACAGATACTACATTGAGCAATCAGGCTTTTGGATTATGCTGAACCAAAGAGTTCCATGTAACTAGGCTTCAAGCTCCTGCCTAGTAAAAGAAAACTCACTGATGAAATTTTTCAGTTTCTGCCACAACAGATAGAACTTTGGTACCAGATCTTGAGTATTGCTGGATTCTAATGGCCCCCTTGTGGGAAGGGGTGAGAAGGCATGTCATCAAAGACTCAGACACTGGGAATCTGTTGAAAGCAAACAATGAACTCATTTATGTAAGAACAGGGTAGGCCTTATATACACTCCTCCCAGTGCCCAGTCTCTGTGGTCATCCCTCATGGGCTGGGCATGATCAGGAACTCTGACAGTGACTGTTGCTAGGCCTTCAGGTAGATTCTGCATGATCAAGAACTCTGACATTGACTAGGAACTCTGACAGCACCTGTTGCTAAGCCCTCAGGCAGACTCCAGGTTGGCTCTTAAGGAGTATGGTATGTGCATGCCTTGGCTACTGGTCTGAGCCAATTTCCTCGACCCCATGGGCCTGTCCTACTACACTTGAGCTCACTGGCCTGTCTTACAAGATCAATACAAAACCTGAACTTTGAATCTAATGTTTCTAGGTTCCCCTGAGAGACTAGAGATTTGGTTTTAGTGGTATCTCAGGTCAATATGGTTGTAGAATTTTAATATCGGATATGCTAAAGATCAGGGCAAGACCTGGAGTCTAGATTTCTGTGGCCCCAGAACTTTCTTTGAGCCTTTGGCTCTAATCAGAGCTCCATCTTAAAAATCAGATGTAGCAGGGATTGGATGTTGATGTCCTGAAGCCATCAGGTTCTGAAAATCCAGAGGTGACCAAGGTTTTGATTTGATATTGTCACATTGATGCTTAAAGTATATCCCAACCTTAATACTGTTGAGACAAAGCCAAATGAGACTAGTTCACTAACTTGCTTGGTGATGAAACCTCTTTCCCCAGTACTCATGTATAAACATTACACTGATAGTCCTTTAAAATGGTCACAGAAACCAGAATATCCCAATAGGTCCTGAAAATGAGATAGTCAAAACAAACCACTATAACAGAGATGTAAAACACTATAAAGCAATATTAAATTTATGATAAAACTACACACCGTGACTCACTGCCAACCAACCAATTCCTCTAAGAGAAGTTAAAATTAGAAAACAGCAAAGATTTCTGAGAAAAGAAATAGTTTTACTGTTGAAAGGAATCAAGATCATATAAAAAATCAAATATTTATGTGAATTAAGAAGTATGGAATGCCTAGATAAGGCAATGTACAAACTGAACATAAAAGTTAACACATTGGAAGTTAAAAGTTCAAAACATTGAGGAAAATTTAGCAAGAAGTGTGAAATACTGAAAGTAATCAAACAGAACTGTTTGAAATGAAGAGAGTATCCAATAAAAAATAAAATAAAATAAAAACCACAGCAGGCATTATAATTAAATGACAAGGTCATGCAAAAATAAATTTCAGGAATAGAAAACGAATTTGAGAAATAATACAAACGGATGTAATAATATTTGGAAATATTATTTGGAAATAATGGAAAAAAATTACAGTATCAAAAGCTATTTCCAAGAAATCTGGGACACATTCAAAAGGCCAACCCACAAAATTTATGCTGTAGAGGAAGTAAGATGTAGGATTGAATGGAATAGCCAGACTAGAGATTTTATAGCATAAACTTCTCAAGTTTAGAGGAAATTTGGGCTTCCAAACATACATTGAGTAAATAACTTCAAATAGACATCAGCAGACAAAATCTCAATAGTGTATTATAGACCCCATGTCAAAAAGACACTGTAAAACAAAATAATAATCCTAAGAGCAACATGAGAAAATATCATGTAAAAGACAAAGACAAAAATACAAGAATTACCCCAGGCTTTTTGTCAGCAACCATAAAGACCAGAAAAACACAGAATGGTACATTTTAAACACTGATTGAAAACAAATATGAACAAGAATGGTATACAACAAGATGCAATTTTTTAAAATTGAAGGAGAAATAGATATTTCAAGACAAAAATAAACCATTCAGATTCACAATCATGACAACCAAGGAAGCACTGCAGAAATTTCTTAGAGCACTACTTCACATGAAGAAAGAAGAGAAATGATAGTATATTTACAGATAAACATATTAGCCTTGGCAAGAAAATCTGTGTGCAACATAGCAACATAGAAAAATGTTCAACTCTAGTATGGGAACAAGAAAAGAAATACCAATAATTCAGCAGTTTATTTAGTACCATACCTGGCAAAGTTATAGGGAATATCAAACCCCTTTCTATGATAACATTAATTGTATATAATCTTAATGAATCAGTAACAAAGATACAGGCTAAAATATTGGATTAAATAGAAACAATTATATAATATAACACCATAATGAAATTCAGTTAAAAGTAAAGATATTTAAAATATTATATCAAATGGTATGTGGGGAGAACCTACCAAGCTAAAGGGAAACATAACAAAGGTTGAGTACCTATCTTTACAACATATAAAGTAAGATTCAACTAAAGATAATTAGAAGAGATAAAAAGGGACACTCCATATTGATAAAAGGAATAATTTATTAAAAACTATAACAGCTTTACACCATTGTGCAACATATATTGGCTCTCCTAATTTCATAAAAGAAAGACGAGAAGCCTTAAAACAGCACATAGGCCCTGAAAAATAACAGTGAATTACTTAAATACTCCATATTCAAATTTAAATAGGTCTTCCAAAACTTAAGTCCAAGTGGATCAAGGACCTCAACATAAATCCAGCTACTCTGAACCTGCTAGAAGAGAAAGTAGGAAGTAGCCTTGAATGCATTGGCATAGGAGATCACTTCCTAAATATAACACCAGTAGCGCAGACACTGAGAGAAACAATCAATCAATGGGACCTCTTGAAACTGAGAAGCTTTTGTAGAGCAAAGGATATGGTCAACAAGGCAAAGCGACAGCCTACAGAATGGGAAAAGGTCTTCACCAACCCCACATCTGACAGAGGACTGATATCGAGAATATATAAAGAAATCAAGAAATTAGACATCCAAACGACCAACAGTCCAATTAAGAAATGAGCTATAGAACTAAACAGAGAATTCTCAACAGAGGAAACTCAAATGGCTGAAAGACATTTAAGGAATTGCTCAACATCCCTAATCATCAGGGAAATGCAAATCAAAACAACTCTGAGATACCACCTTACGCCTGTCAGAGTGGCTAAGATCAAAAACACTGAAGACACTTTATGCTGTAGAGGATGTGGAACTAGGGAAACTGTCCTCCACCGCTGGTGGGAATGCAAGCTTGTGCAACCACTTTGGAAATCAATATGGCACTTTCTTAGAAAATCAGGAATCAATCTCCCCCAAGATCCAGCTATACAACTCTTGGGCATATACTTGAGAAATGCTCAATCATACCACAAGAGCACTTGCTCAGCTATGTTCATGTAAGCATTGTTTGTAATAACCCACACCTAGAAACAACCTAGATGCCCTTCAACTGAAGAAGGATAAATAAAATGTGGCACATATACACAATGGAATACTACTCAGCAGAGAAAAACAATGATAGCATGAGGTTTGCAGGCAAATCAATGGATCAAGAAAAAAATCATCCTGAGTGAGGTAACCCAGACTCAGAAAGACAAATATGGTATGTACTCACTCATAGGAGGATACTAGAGGTGGAATGAGGATGACTGGACTGCTTCTCACATCACCAGGGAGGCTACCTGGAAAACAAGACCCCAAGAAAGACATGAGGATGGCCCAATGACAGAGAAATGGCTGAGATCTACAGGAACAACCTGGACATGAGTGGGAGTAATGAAGGGCTAGGGTCGAGGGAAAGAGAGCCTGTGGGAGTGGGAGATCCCAGCTGGATCAAGAACAGAGAGGGAGAACAAAGAATAGGAGACCATGGTAAAGGAAGACCACATGAGAATAAGAAGAAGCAAAGTGCTAGAGAGGCCCACAGAAATCCAAAAAGATACCCTTACAATAGACAGGTGGCAATGGTCGAGAGACAGCCAGAACTGAACTGCTCTGGTGATGGGATGGCCAAACACCCTAATAGTTGTGCCAGAACCCCCAAGGATGACTGGACTGCTACTCACATCACCAGTGAGGCTACCTGGGAAAAGGACCCCAAGAAAGACATGGAGAAATGGATGAGATCTACATGAACAGCCTGGACATGAGTGGGAGCAATGAAGGGCAAGGGTCGAGGGAAAGAGAGCGGGAGATCCCAGCTGGATCAAGAAAAGAGAGGGAGAACAACGAATAGGAGACCATGGTAAATGAAGACCACATGAGAAAAGGAAGAAACAAAGAGCTAAAGAGGCCCACAGATATCCACAAAGATACCCCCACAAAAGACTGCTGGCAATGGTTGAGAGACAGCCAGGACTGACCTACTCTGGTGATGGGATGGCCAAACACCCTAATAGTCATGCCAGAAACCCCATCCAAGGACTGAGGAATCTGGATGCAGACATCTACGGCTAGGCCCCTGGTGGAGTGCTAGGAGTCTAATTAGTGAGAAAGAGGAGGGTTTATATGAGCGAGAATTGTTGAAACCAAGGTTGGATAAAGCACAGGGACAAATAACCAAATGAATGGAAACACATGAACTATGAACCAAAGGCTGAGGGGCCCCCAACTGGATCAGGCCCTCTGAATAGGTGGGACATTCGATTGGCTTGCTCTGTTTGGGAGGCATCTAGGCAGTGGTACCAGGTCCTGGGCTCGTTGCATGAGTTAGCTGTTTGAAACCTGGGACTTATGCAGGGACGCTTGACTCAATCTGGGAGGAGGGGACTGGACCTGCCTGGACAGGTTGATCTCAGTCCTCGGGGGAGACCTTGATCTGAAGGAGGTGGGAATGGGGGGTGGGCTGGGGGGAAGGGGAGGGAGGCAGGAAGGGAGAGAACAAGGGAATCTGTGACTGTTATGTAGAACTGAATAGTATTGTAAAATAAAATGAAAAAAAAAACAAAACAAAAAACAAAACAAAAAAAAGATTGTATGATATTACAATCAATTAATTTTCTTTAATAATTTGAGATGGTAATACTGAAATTAGTAGACATATGGTCTCATGAAATTTTTTGCATGTCTATTATTTTTTTCTATTTCTGAATAAACCTTTGACCCATTTTTTTAATTGTGGCTATAAAAGGTGGAAAGAAGTTTTTAAATGGAAACGTAAGTCAAACTGTATTATAATAGTCTTATAGAAACTATCAGAAGTTTGAAACTGAATGATAAGTAGTAATAGTATGAAAATAGGATTTACATTGAAAATACTGGGATTTCAATACCTAGAAGGTTGAATTTTCCAAGTCTAATATTAAGATCATACACTATAGGAAGAAATCAGTGTGCCAAATAATCATAATATGGCTACTCATTAAATCACAATATACAGCACTGAGTCAAAAAGTTTTGACATAACAAATATGCAGAGCACAAAAACAAACCAAAACAAAAATGTAAATGAGTAAATAAAATTGGAAACAGACTTTCACATAACAGAAAAAATGAAAATAATTACCAAAAAAATCTAATTAGAATAATTAAATTATCAGTGATAACTCATGAAATTAAAATGTTTCAAACAGCAAAGGATATCATCATTCAGGTAAAGAGGCAGCATACAGAATAGGGAAAATTCTAATACATTAGTCAGAAGGTTATTTTCTAGAATACACAAAGAACTAAAAAAGCAAAAAAGGAAAAGAAAAAGAAAAAACTAAACATCAAGAAAACACAACTAGATTGAAAATGGGGCACAGAACTAAACAGAACTCTCAAAAGCAGAAAAATAAATGGCCAAGATACATATTTTAAAATGTTCAACATTATTAGCCATTATGAAAATGCAATTTAAAACTACTTTGACATTTCATGTTGCCAAAGTCAGAATGGCAAAATCAGGAAGAGTAAGAAGAAAAGAACAACAAAACAAAAGTAACAGCAACCAAAAACAAAAACAAAGAAACAAACAATGAGGACAAATTTAGGTGTGTGTTCTGTCTTTTTGATATTTTATTGGTTTGTAATCTGGTACAGCTAAAAAATAGGCCCACCAAAAGGAGTCTAGCTATACCACTCATGTTTATATACAAAAGAACTCTACATTCTTGTAATTATTCATCTTATTTGTTAACTTGATTTCATCTCAAATAACCTAACATGCAAGCTCTTTGTCAAAGTAACCTATCTTACGGCTAAAGTGTCTTTTACCAAAATTACAGCCCAGTTCCTTGGGTTAAATGTACATTAAATACTAACAACTAGTTCTTTAAGTACTAAAACTACACACAGCCTAAATTTTTAGCATGAATATAAGGAAAACAGTTATTATATCATATTTATCAAATCAAGCCCCATTAAGCAATGTGAAAAAGTTTACCACAGATAAACATGCTAATGCTGATTAATAGCACACACTTTTTAGCAAGAGAAAAAAGACATACCCACATATAGAACCTTCAGGAGAGGAAGATCCCTGACATGTTTTCTGTTTTACAATAACATAAAAGCAATATGCATTTCATATCAACCACACCTCTAATTTTGAAACCTGAAGTTTCTTTTGGCAGTAATATGCAGTATGCTAATTTTCCACTATCCTGGAAAATAGCACTAAACCAAATCTCTCAAAGAGTAGACAAATGGACTTGACTGGTAACAAAGGCTGAAGAGCCATTCACATCAAGAAACTCTCACTACACTGAATGAATGTACAAAATATTGTTTCTGAACTCTTATAAAACATTTACTAATGAAATAATTACTGCATGTTTGTTAACTTCAGTAAAGGATGAAATTAAGACAAAAATAAAACTAACAAAAAAAAAAGAGTAGACAACTGACACTTTACAATTTACTATGCTAATAAGCTATAATGTTCACTAGTTTAGGTGCTCTAAACTATTTTATTTACTTAGGTTCTGAAGCATTAATAAACAAATATATATAATATAGTGTATGCAAATGAGCAAAAATGTGTATGCATATAGGGTATGTGCAAGTACAAGTTAATAGAAAGTTTGAACAGGTGAAAAATTGTATATTGGGGAAATGGAAGAGCACAAACAACAGTTTTAAGTAAATAGGAATTAAGCAATAAGGAGATGCTAGTGGTTAATATTATTATTCACACATGATTTCTCAGAAATTTTTGGGTTTTGAAAATTCATCAAGCTATATACTTATTCACATTTATGAATGTTTGTTCTACTATACTAAACTTTAACTATAATATGAAAAACAATAAAAAATTCCAAAACATATGTGGTTAAAATGTTGAGAATTTTTATGTTTTTATACATATTGATTCTAAGAGCATGATGATTTCTAGTGACCATTTTCTCTACCTTTGTGATTCCTTTTGTGAAAATCTAATTTGTGTTTTACTAAATGTTAATTATAATTAATAGTGATGATTTTTTTAAAATTCATATTTTTAAATCTATATCTTAAAAATGATTATGATTTTATCCTTTGTGAATTGGTAAAGTTTAATATTTAAATAGCTTATATTTGCAAATTCTATTAAAATATATGAATTTTAAAGGAATAGCTTAATAAACACCTATGTATTATGATTAATTTAAACATAAGTATATACTAAATAAATTTACCTAATTAAATCTCATTATAATTTCAGAACAGTTGGTAGATAGAGGTTTAGTTACCCATTCAAAACATGGCATAACGTTCTTTTGAAGTCAGAATGAGTTACCACTTTAATGAATAGATATTGCTGCAATTTAAACACTGAAATTTAGACTGGAAATAAATGAAAGTCAGGCCTTCCCTTATGCATATTTTCCACATGAGGGAATGTCTAATGTAAAATTCATTGGCTTGGGTTCAGTTGGGATTTAGTATATCTAATCATTACCCTGATTTTATATATTTCATGCCCCTTTACCTTACACGTTTTCTTTCCCTAAGATCTTTGCAGACACTATGGGGAAAAGGAAACCCACTGACAAAATTACACAAAATGTAAAGAGAGAAATTAATTCAAGCCTCATTCTACTGCATGTACCAAGGAGCCAGAATGTAGATTCTAACATTACTCAAAGGAAATATTCTTTTCACTGTGATACAGCACTTCAGGGAATAGTGCTAAGTTGAACAATGTAGCATAATTTAAAAGCAAAATTGAGAATAAAATATTTTACTTGCATTTTTAGAGTATGTACTCATGAATTTCTAAGAAAGGTATATAGAGTGCCTCATACAAAAGCATGTATTAACTTAACGACAAAGAACATTTAGTAGTAGAGTAATAAGAGTAATAAAATAGTATAAAAATACTCTGAAGCTTTAGTATAAACTGCATTTTTAATTAAGTGTCAGAATATTTCTAATTATACTCTCTCAAAAATGTAACATAGAAACTAGAAAAAAAGGACATACAAATGACTCTCAAAGATTTAAAACAGTGCAAATTAAACAATATTGTTGGCTCCAAATCTTCTGAAATGTGAGGTGAATTACGAAGAGTTATAGAGCTTACAAAGTGTCCAGAAAGAGTTCATATTACATTGCCGAATATAATGCATGCAGCTTTCCTGCATCATATAATCAGTTAAGGAAATTGGATTATTTTAACTGCACTCAGGCCCATGGTCCTAATCATCCTCTATGTGGACCTGCTGGGTAAAGAGCCCAAGAATGGGCTCCGACAAGACATACAGAACATCCCACAGCACTTCCCTTTTTTTTTTTTTTCAAAAAGGAAGGTTTTAACCTTAACAAAGTAAAATTACATATAATTTGGGAATTTGGGCATAGCTTCTCTTACTACTTCCTGCTGGACGGGGGCACTGTATCTTATGGGGATACAAAGAAAATTTTAGGATTATGGAATAGTCCATGAGGCTGTATTGTCTGAGCCATTTGCCTTGAATCCAATCTGGACGTTGGATTATCTGGGCCATGGTGTCATCGGAGAACTTGCAGGGGGTCTTGGCTGGTCAAACCTGATGTATCTTAATCTGGAACAAATCCACAGCCTCTGGCTTTCTGTGGGAACAAAAGCAGTCTCCTTTCCAAAGCAACACATCCTTAGACATAAATTTCGAAATTGAAATACTTTTAAAATATACACATTGAATTATCTGAGCAGTCTTTATAATCAAATGTCTTTCTGCAGTTAAAAATCCCAAAGACGAGGTATCTAGGCAGTGGTGCCAGGTCCTGGGCTCGTTGCATGAGTTAGCTGTTTGAAACCTGGGGCTTATGCAGGGATGCTTGGCTCAATCTGGGAGGAGGGGACTGGACCTGCCTGGACTGAGTCTGTCAGGTCGATCCCAGTCCTCGGGGGTGGCCTTGATCTGGAGGTGGTGGGAAAGGGGGGTGTGCTGGGGGGAAGGGGAGGGGGCAGGGGGGGAGAGAGCAAGGGAATCTGTGGCTATTATGTGGAACTGAATAGTATTGTGAAATAATAATAATAATAAAATAAAAATAAATAAAAATCCCAAAGACAATATAATCCAGACTCTCTGTGTGATATCCATCTTTACATGGCTTATTTTTTATATTACTTTTACTTTCTCTTTAAAGACTTTATTTTTTTAAACTTTCTATTTCTTTATATAACTGTCTATGTTCCTTTTCCTCTCTCTTCCAAGCCTATGTATATTTTTACACACATTATAAAGCATTTAAAGTCTTGTTCCATCTGAATCTGTCTTATTGTGAATCTATTGCTTTAAACTGCAGCATTTGTAAGCTGAAACAGTGCTATGGCTGCTGACTTTGCCCATCTCGGCTTCCCAACGTGGTGGTGGTACTTTACCGCCAGTTCTGGGAGCTATCATGGGTCTATGCTTTTATCCAAGCAGCGTGTATCCAAGAAATCTGTTTTTTTTTGTTTTGTACTAGCAAAGGCTAAATCCACCATGCAGCTTAATATGCCACTTGCAGAGGCCTCATTCCCACCATACTGCAAGTAGAGCACACACGCTAGGAAGGCACCAGTAGCTCAAACTGGTAAGCTGCCACTCATTTGAGAGAGATAATTAGGAAGCTGTTTTTAGCTCCGTTTTAGTATCTTTTCTCAGGTTTTATGTAGAAACTCTTGCCCCACGTTGGGTGCCAATTTTTACTTTATTTGTTTATTATGTATGTACATAGGCACAAATGTGTGATGGCACACTTGTCAGAGTTGGTTGTTCTCTTTACCTTGTAGGCCTTGGGGATCCAATGCTGCTTTTCAGGCTTGGCAGCAAGAACATTTACACATTGAGCTCTTCTTTCTTTTGATTTCCAAATGTCCTTGGTACACACCCTAAATATCATTAAATTGATAATTATAATGTAACTTCATATTGAGCAGAAAATACCACCAGTATTATATTGAATCTTTTGAACAATAAAATTTCCCTTTGTATTCATATAATTTTCTCACATCACCTATGTTTTATGCATAAAATAAGCTTAGGTCAAATTTTTGCACTTTTATTGCATCAAAAATACTTTTAAAATTCTTAACACATTTCTTACAAATATTAGCTTAAAATAATAGTTTATTTGTGGGAACTATAACATTTGTCTATAAATTCAAATTTGTTACAATAATACTAAATTTCATTATGTAGCTTCATGTCAACAATCTACTGACTTACACTACCAAATTAGACACCTAAGTTGAAAATGTCAAGTTCCTAGAGGGCTCTGAACCTAAAAAGGCAATATCACATGCAACCCTCATAGGTAAAAGTCCACAGCTACTATTTCATCTATTGAAAAATAGATGTTTTTCAATGTTATTTGAAAAAGGATGATAGTGAAAAAGGATGTTTTCCCCCTGTATACAATTGATTTTCCTATCTTGTATTCATATCTTTTGGTTGGTTGACTGCTATATCATAAAAATATTCTTCCTGATAAAAATAAGTAAGAATTTTTTTGTTTTGTTTTTTTGTGAGATGGCATTTCCTTTTGTAGTTTTGGTGCCTGTTCTGGATCTCACTTTGTAGACCAGGTGGGCCTCTAACTGAGACCTACCTGGCTCTGCTTCCTGAATGCTGGGATTAAAGGTATGCACCACCACCACCCAGCAATAAGTAAGAAAATTTAATGAGCAGAATGGCCAATGGGGGAATTCCAAGATATTTTTCACTATGAATACATTGAAAATTAAAAACAAGTGTTCAATTATATGATAATATGGAAAAATGGAAAATTATACAGAAACCTAATAACTAGTTAAAAATCAAGAAATAAGACACATGAAAATGATCAGAAATTTCAAGGATTTTTCACTGATTCTTGTCCCACACTATCCATAATACACTATATTCTTTCTCTGGAAGTAGCAGCATCACAATTAAAAATTCACTTCCACAAATCACAGTGTCCTAAAGACATCTTACATTGTAAGCTATAATAATTCTTCTAGAGAAATGGACTCTACCTCTACTGACTCCCCATGGGAACCTTACCTTCTTGTAGGAGGGAGTGAGGGGTAGGTGGGGGAAGGCTGGAGGGGTGGGAGGAGGGAAGAGGGGGATCTGAGATTTGTATTAAAATAAATAAAAAAAATTCTTAAAAAATCTAGCAAGAAACAAGCCAAGCTAAGGTCAGACATTCATAAAAAAAATTAAAAAAAAAAACTGGACTCTTTTATGTGACACAATTTCAAACTGAATAGTATCAGAAAGTGTTGATAAATTCTACAGTGTGTTGAGAGTTCCTACAAACATTAGTTATTAAAAAGTGTTTATAAATGCTGAAGTATTAGGTAAAAAATATTCATAACAACGTAGGCAAGAGACCTGAGAAAAGTATTGCCTCAACTCACAATTATCACAAGTGTTAATGTAAGTCCATGTAAAATGTTGTGAAATGTAACTTTAAATAGGTAAAGTTGTATTGCATTTGTTTATGCTGAGAATATTTAACTATGTGAAGATGTGTTATATTTGTTTATGCTGCATTGTTTAACTTTCTAAAGATGTGTTGCTGTTTTACCTTGCCTGCCTAAGGCACCTGAATGGTATAATAAAAAGCTGAATGGCCAATAGTTAGGAAGGAGAGGGATTGTCAGGGCTGGAATGTGAAAGAATAAGTAGAAGAAATGTAGGCTCAAGAGAGAAGAAAGTGAGGGAGAAAGAAAAGAACAAGTCTGGGGCTAGAAGACAGGCAGCTGCCAGCCAGACAGACTTGAGGAGTAGTGAAAGTGGGGTATAAATAAATAACAGTAAAAAGCCCAAGGCAAAATGTAATGAAATGAAACAGGTTAAGTTATAAAAGCTAGTGAGACAAGCATTTATAAGGTTGAACATTCATAACTCATAAGTTTCCATGTCATGATTTGGGAGATGGTTGGTGGCCCAAAGGCAAAGCCTGGAACTAGAAGATTTCTCTGGGAAAAAAAGGGGTAAATACAACTGCTTAAATATATATTGTTTGTAACAATAAGTCATAGGGCTTACAAAAAAATAAGAAAACATAGTTCATTTGTATAATTCTGAAAGTATCAGGCCTCATACTCAGGATTAAATAACTGGAACCTTTTCCTTTAAGATTAGGAAAAATAGAAATATATCCACTTAGACCATGGCAACATTATGCAACATTATGTAAGCATCAATATTGCCTAGTTGTGAATGCTATGAGTTATAATAATGAATGGCCATATTTTCAATAGAATTATTTTTTATTTTACTTTATAATTTAATTTAATTTTACATATCAGCCACAGATTCTCTTGTCCTACCCTCTCCTCCCCCACTGCCTTCCCCCATTCCCATCTCCTCTAGGGCAAAGACTCCCCTGGGGATTGAGTTCAACCTGGTAGATTCAGTACAGGCAGATCCAGTCCCCTCCTCCCAGGCTGAGCAAAGTGTCCAAACAGCCAGCTCATGCACTGAGGATAGATCCGGGTCCCACTGCCTGGATGCCTCCCAAACAGTTCAAGCTAATCAACTGTCTCACTTATCCAGAGGGCCTGATCCAGTTGGGGGCTCCTCAGCTATTGGTTCATAGCCCATGTGTTTCCATTCGTTTAGCTATTTGTCCCTGTGCTGTTTCCAATCTTGGTCTCAACAATTCTCACTCATACAAACCCTCCTCTTTCTGGCCAATTGGACTCCTGGAGCTCCACCTGGGGCCTGGCCATGGATCTCTGCATCCTGTTCCCTCAGTCATTGGATGAGATTTCTACCTAAGAATAAAAGGCTGGGAAAAGACTTTCCAATCAAATGGTCTTAAGAAGCAAGCGGGTATAGCCATCCTAATATCCAGCAAAATAGACTTCAAACTAAAATCAATCAAAAGAGATCAAGAAGGACATTACATACTCATCACAGGAAACATCCACCAAGATGAAGTTTGAATTCTGAACATTTATGCCCCAAACACAAGGGTACCCACACATGAAAAAGAAACATTACTAAAGCTTAAACTGCCCCGGCCAGCGGAGTGTCAATGGGGGTGACCCACCTGCGGGAGAAAATGAAAGGGATGGGGGAGACACGAGAGAAGACAGCAAGACAGTGTTCTGATCAAGCTATAAATTTTATTCTCCTCAGCAAGGCTTATATATGGAGGGGAAGGGGGCAGGAAGGAGGGAAGGGGGATGCAACCTGCTATATGTGCAGGTGAAGGGAGACATGCAGGTGAAGGACTAAGTGCAAGTCGTGAGGCTGCTAGGTGGTAAGGTCATTGGTCAGGGCCCATTGTTCTGTTGCTATGCTACCTGACCTGCCTGACCTGTTCTTTATCTTTGGGGGCATCTGGTTTAGGGGAGGGGCTTGTTCTCTGGCCTTGCTAGTACTTTTCCATGGTCCATGTTTGGTCCCTGACATTAAACCACATATAAAACCGCACACATTAATAGTGGGAGACTTCAACACCTCACTTTCACGGCTGGACAGATCAGCCAAATTGAAACTTAACGGAGAGATAAAGGACTCAATAGAATTATAAATCTAACTCACCTGTCCACTTAAATTTGGATAGGACAGTAAAATTTAGGCTTTGTATTTTTAGCATAATTTATTGTACTATGGCACTTTTCTTTCTTTAACATATTTTTAATCCATTCTTCAATTGAGGGATATCTAGGTTGTTTCCAGGTTCTCACTATTATGAATAATGCTGCTATGAACATAGTTGAGCATGTGTGCTTGTGGTATTACTGAGCATTTCTTGTGTATATGCCCAAATGTGGTATGGCTGGGTCTTGAGGAAGACTGATTCCTAATTTTCTGAGAAACTGCCATACTGATTTCCAAAGTGGCTGTACAAGTTTGCATTCCCACTAACAGTGGAGGAGTGTTCCCCTTGTTCCACAATCTCTCCAACATAAGCTGTCTTCAGTGTTTTTGATCTTAGTCATTATGACAAGTGTAAAATAGTATCTCAGAGTCATATTGATTTTTATTTCCCCAATGACTAAAGATGTTGAGCAATTCCTTAAATGTCTTTTGGCCACTTGAGATTCGTCTGTTGAGAATACTCTCTTGAGCTCTGTAGCCCATTTTTAATTGGATTGTTAGGTATTTTGATGTCTAATTTCTTGAGTCCTTCATATATTTTGGAGATCAGCCCTATGTCAGATGTGGGGTTAGTGAAGATCTTTTTTCCATTCTGTAGGCTGCTGTTTTATCTTATTGACCATGTCCTTTGCCCTACAAATGTTTCTCAGTTTCAAGAGGTCCCATTTATTAATTGTTGCTCTCAGTGTCTGTGGTACTGGTGTTACATTTAGGAAGTAATCTCCTGAGTCAATGCATTCAAGACTACTTCCTACTTTCTCTTCTATCAGATTCAGTATAACTGGATTTATGTTGAGGTCTTTGATCCACTTGGACTTGAGTTTTGTGCATGTTGACATATATGGATCTATTTGCAATTTTCTGCATATTGTCATCCACTTATGACAGCACCATTTGTTGAAGATGCTTTCTTTTTTCCATTGTACATATACCCAATGGAGTACTTCTCAAGACTGTCTATAAGCTTCTCTCTTCCCTCCAAATCATATGTACATTTAAAAAAAATGTAACTCATTAGAGATATTTTCAACTGAATTACTTTTTATTGTGGAACCTTTTTATTTATTACTTTTTATTGTAACCTTTTTTGTCTGCACAAGCAAAACACCAAACCCACCAAAGAGCACGCTGTTGTTGGCAGCTCATGCTGGCAGCTCAAGTTCACAGGCAGTAGCTGGGAGATGCCTGTCTGTACTGTAGCCCATGTGAGAGACAATGTGAAATAGCCATTCGGCTTAGGTCATGGTATGGTGGCAGCTGACAGGAGATTCATCTTTGTACTTCAACCAGCTTGACAGACACTGGACTAGGAAACTGTTTAGTTCTGTTTCTGTATGTTTAGAACATTTTTAATGTTTCTCAGTTCTTATATCAATGTAGGTGCCCAACATTGGGTGCTATTTGTAGGCAGAGATTTTCTGTGGTGGCAGCACTCTCAAATAACTACTCAAGGGGTTAATATTAATTATAAATTCTCAGCCAATAGCTCAGGCTTGTTACTACCTAACTCTTACATTTAAATTAACCTGTATTTCTTATCGATTGTTTGCCACATGGCTCATTGCTTGTTATGTCCTTTTCAACATGTTCTGCTTCCTTGGTGTCTGGCAGGCATCTCCTGTGACTCTGCATTTCTTCTTTGCATCATTTGTAGTTGGGCTCTCCCACTTAACTTTATTCTGTTTAGCTATTGGCCAGTTAGCTTCATTATTAATCCAATCATAGTGATGTATATTTACACAGTGTAAAGGAATATTCCACATTTCCTCTACCAAAGCTCCTCCTCCTAAAGGTTCTTTGATCTTCCTAAATAGTGTCACCAACTGGAGACCAATTGTTTAAGCACACATGCATATGAGGGACATTTGTCAATTAAAGCATCACACATAGTTTCCCCATAGTATTCTAAAATTTTATAAAACTTTACTTCTAAAGTGATCTCTTACAGCTGCAATTAATTCTCTGGACTTAAAACCATTGCTGTAAACTATACAGAACAACTATCTCATTGTAACAGCAATAAAATCCTATTTCACACACTTTCTATGTAAGAGTTTCTATTGTTGCAACAAACACCATGTACAAAAAGAAAGTTGGGGAAGAAAGGGTTTATTTGAAACTCAAACATGGCAGGATCCTGGAGGCAGGAGCTGATGCAGAATCCATGAAGGTATAAAGCTTACTAGTTTGCTTCCTATGGGTTGTTCAGCCTTTCTTATAGCACCCAGAACTACCAGCCAAGAAATGGCAGCACCCACCATGGGATGGTCCTGCCCCCATTGATCACTAATTAAGAAAATATCTTAAAGCTTGATCTCATGGAGGTATTTCCTCAACTGAAACTCCTTTCTCTTTGATGACTCTAGCTTGTGTCAAGTTGAAAAACCAAACCAACCAATATAAGTACAATTGTCATCTTCGTTTACATGGTTAAGAAAGTGTGACCAGAATTTACTTTTGTCTTTGCCTCATGATCTCACAAGATTTCTATCAAGCATGGTTGAGCAGCAACTATTTCTAGTGTTTGGAAAATTATTTCAAATTTATGTTATTTTTAAAAAAAAATATTCACATTGTCTTAGTATGCTATAAGCTAACTCTTAGAGGATGTTAACTTTTTTCCACATAGGCCAAATACAAGCTAAGATTTCAGGCCATCAATATGTTCAATCTTTTAGGAAAGAAACTATTATAAAAATGTAAGTAATTGGCATCCCATCACCTTTCACATATCATTTTAGCATCATCATCTCAGAAAACATTGCTTACATGTGTGAAAAGTGGCTGAATAGGATGATATTGCTACTTGGGAAATCACTATCATGAGCATTATATTAGCTGCACATAATGTTTGTATTGGAGCATCTATCTGTTCTTATCTATAACAATAATCTATCTATCTACATCTGGGTTATACTACAATCCACTTAAATTTCTAAACTATGGACTTGATGAATACATTTTTCCCTTTGTAGGTGATATCATTTATCAAATCAATCATGTGTGTTTTAAATTAATATTAGTTTATAAAATTAAAAACTGTTAAAAGTAATACAAATTTCTTTAAAGGTTTATAGAAAGGTAAACTTCAATTATAAGCACTCTTGACTGGAGTAATGATATATGCCCTCTGATTCTTCCCTAGGGTTTCCTTTTATGCTTAAGACCTTTAGTCCTGCATGCTAATTTAGGTCTTAGCTATAGGAATGAGAAATGTAGGTTTCCATTAATGTAGATTAGATAAACTGTACAAAAAATCTTTCTCTAAAATATCTAGTGCAATATCAGACATGGAAATTCAGCTGGCAAAAGAAACATGGATGGATAACACAGTGGTAGTAATTTATTTGAGAGAGAAAGATTGCACCCTGAGGTTTGTCTTGTCAGACTCCCTGACATGCTCTTCACAAAATTTAAAAATGCTTGTTTTTTGACACACCAAGTGAATTGCTTCACAACGTCCTATTGTGAACTGAATGCTTAGGAATTTGTTTATATACTACCCAAACCCCACTATTAATTAAAAGAGTAACTGAAAAATAAAATTATTAGGCGTCCTTGAATATATCTCATTTCCTATTGGTTACAATAATCAATTAATACTCCATGCCCGAGTAACAATTGTATTTCTCTGATTATATGGAGTAGCTAATTGTTAAAACTTAAATTTATTTTCATTATATATGTCTTCTCAATCATGACTGTCATTTAGATATCTGTCTTTTCTAATTGGGGATTCTATTTTTTCTGTACTTTTCCAGTAATAGGATTTTAAAGTCAAATTAAATGAGAAAGTAAATTATTTTAAGTTAAATTGAAGGCCTTAAAATTTTTATGTTATGAATTTCTTATGTTAGGAGGTAAAAATATACAAATTCCTAAGATTGATATACAACACTCTAAAACAATGAGACACAAAGATCCTCCTTTGTACATTCTTACTGGGTGAATGAAATACAAATGATTCACAGAGCACACGTTGAAACACATTGGAAAGCTTCATCTTTATAAAAGATGTTTCTTTTAAGTTGTCCACAATCCATGTTCTCTTTTCTAACTTCAAATAACAGATTAATTAAAGTTTGATTCATCATTTATTTTCAATTTTGGCTGACTTTTAGAATAGGACAAAAGTATCTAGACCACTATCATCCAAATTTTCCAATGATTATGAATTCTACGAAATTTGCTTCTCTTTTAATTTCATTTCAGCTTTTTTCAATTTAATGAACATTTAAAACATTTTGACAGTGATGTATTTGTATACCATGCACTGGAATTGTAATCATCCCCTCATTTTCCTTTCTCATTTCTCTCTCACCGTTAGTGCTATCTTTGACAGTAATAGAGATAACTGTATGTTCAGACCCACAACTCATATAAAGAATGTTGGATTAAATTGTTCAATGAAATCTTAAGTAAACTGAAAGGATGAGTGTGACAGAACAGGATTATCAAGCAAATTAAGAAACTAAAACCAAGATGGTCATTTTTGCTATGTTAATCCCCATCAAAATCCCAACATAATTCTTTACAGCACTTGAAAGAGCAATACTCCACTTCATATGGAAAAATAAAAAAAAATAAGGCTAGCTAAAATAATCCCATATAATAAAGGAACTGCTGGAGATATCACCATCCATGATCTTAGACTGTACTTACTACAGAACTTCAACAATAAAGACAGCATGGTATTAGCAACATACTAGACAGGTAGACCAAAGGAATTGAACTGAAGACCCAGACATAAATTGGAACACCTATGAACATCTGATTTTTGACAAAGAATCCAAAATTATACAATGGAAAAGAGAAAGCATCTTCAAAAAATGGTGCTGGCACAAATGAATGCTAGCATGTAAAAGAATGCAAATAGATCCTTAACTATCACTTTGTACAACACTCAAGTCCAAGTGGATGAAAGACCTCAGCATAAATCCAGTTAAACTAAACTAAGGCTGGGCGATGGTGGCATATGCCTTTAATCCCAGCACTTGGGAGGCAGAGGCAGACAGATCTCAGTGAGTTTTAGGCCACCTTGGTCTACAAAGATAGTTCCAGAACAAACAGGACTGGTACACAAAGAAAACCTGTCTCAAAAAAAATGTTAACTAAGTTTAGTAAACATAAAACTATTCAGTGTAAACAAACTAGTAAAATTTCATGTCTTTTATTTATCTGATACAAAATGTTAGCTGCTTATATTAGTACTATTTAGGAAATAAGTAGGAAGAACAGATTATTTACAAATAATTTCAATCCATGAAAATAACCTAGTAGATTTGAATAAGGTTATTCAAAAATAAAAAAAGAAATATTTAAATAGTCAAAAACAGAAATAAAATTATCAAAAAAATGAATTTTGAAAACAACCTGGAATATCCGGTATCTGAGAAAGTAGCTATCAAACCAAAATTAATCAGAAGAGGAAAAGAAAGTCACTATACATTAATAGGGAAAAAATTCACCAAGAAAATGTAGTGATTTCTAATACATAGGCACCAAATTTTGGTACTATTAATTTGTTAACCAAACACTAATGTATATAAAATTTCAAAGACAACCTGATACAATAATAGTGGTTGACTACACTATCCCATAATCCTCTATGGTTTAGACCAAACTGAAAATCAGTAAGGAAAATTTAAACTATACAATAGATGAAATGTCTTTAAAAGGATATCTACCCATTTTCCCCTGAAGTTCATTCAAACTTCAGTAAAATCAATTACACTCTAGGCCACAAATGAAGTCTTAACAAATACGAAACAATGAAAATAGTATGGTGTATCTTATGTGAGCATACTGGAATAAAAATAAAAATCAATAATAAAGAAACCACAGGAAGTACATAAATAATTTTATTTTTTTTTATTTTTTCCCTTTTATTTTATTTTAAATTACCATTCAGTTCTACATATCAGCCACGGATTCCCTTGTTCTTCCCGCTCCTGCCCCCCTCCTCTTCCCCCCAGCCCACCTCCCATTCCCACCTCCTCCAGGGCAAAGCCTCCCCCAAGGACTGAGATCTACCTGGTAGACTCAGTCCAGGCAGGTCCAGTCCCCTCCTCCCAGGTTGAGCCAAGGGTCCCTGCATAAGCCCCAGGTTTCAAACAGCCAACTCATGCAATGAGCCCAGGACCTGGTACCACTGCCTAGATGCCTCCCAAACAGATCAAGCCAATCAACTGTCTCACCTATTCAGAGGGCCTGATCCAGTTGGGGGCCCCTCAGTCTTTGGTTCATAGTTCATGTGTTTCCATTCGTTTGGCTATTTGTCCCTGTGCTTTATCCAACCTTAGTTTCCACAATCCTCGCTCAAATAAATCCTCCTCTTTCTCGCTAATTAGACTCCCGGAGCTCCACCGGGGCCTAGCCGTGGATCTCTGCATCCAGATCCCTCAGTCATTGGATGAGGTTTCTAGCATGACAATTAGGGTGTTTGGCCATCCCATCACCAGAGTAGGTCAGTTCTGGCTGTCTCTCGACCATTGCCAGCAGTCTTTTGTGGGGGTATCTTTGTGGATTTCTGTGGGCCTCTCTATCACTTTGTTTCTTCCTTTTCTCATGTGGTCTTCCTTTACCATGGTCTCCTACTCCTTGTTCTCCCTCTCTGTTCTTGATCCAGCTGGAATCTCCTGCTCCCACAGGCTCACTTTCCCTCTACCCCTGCCCTTCATTACTCCCACTCATGTCCAGGTTGTTCCTTTAGATCTTAGCCATTTCTCCATCATTGGGCTATCCTCGTGTCTTTCTTGGGGTCCTGTTTTCCAGGTAGCCTCCCTGGTGATGTGAGTCATCCTATAGTTGTAAGTGCTTAATTAAAATGGCATAGCCATCTCAATCACAGAATTTCATGCTTCAAGATTTTAGAAAAATGGGAATGAGCCAATTCTAAAATTAGTATATAGAAAGGTATAGTAATCCTAGATTTACGGTTAATATTTGATAAGTGGTATTTCAGAAAAGTAAAAGACTTCTGTCTACACAGCTGAAGGAACAAATTAACTGAATGAAGAGGAAGCTCGTTGAATTGGAGAGAACCTTTGCTGGCTACAAATCTGACAGTATTAATATACACAACACAGAAAAATCTCAATAATCAAAAAACAAACAACGTATTCAAAATATGGTCATAAGATCTGAAATGTTTCTCAAAATATACCAAAAATGTTCATCATTCCTAAGAATTAGAAAAATGCAAATCAAAACAATTTTGAGATTTTTATCCCAATCTGAATGGATAGATAAACACAACACCCATAAATGAACTTCATCAACATTCCTGACTCTCAGAATTTCATAAATAAGTAGTAAGTACTCTATTAAATTTATGAATCACTTATAAGCCATCTGCAGACCTTGGAACTTGTTAGTTCCTATAATGTCTATCTCTTTTTTTTCTACACATACAGTCACAGAAAGCATACCTGATTGTTTTAGCTGCTCTGGAGAACAATGAATTAGAAAATAAACTTAGAAATACAAACTACAACTGAAATTCAGAGAGGAAAATAAAAAAGCAGGAACACATGCATAATATTCAATATCCAATTTAGAGTTAATCATAGTTTTAAATAAAAGAGAAAATTGAGAAAAGACTACATTTAACTGTGTACAGCTGCAGCCTTTCTAGATCTGCTGAAAGAAGCTCTCTCATAGATTTTAGCAGGCCAGTGAACTCAGTTATCCAGCATTATAAAAACCCAGACCGACAAAGACAAAAATACAAAAATACAACAGTTGCATGAATTATCTCAAAGGAACATAATTTAAACTATTTTCTTTTTTAACAATATTAATTGATGCCTATGAAAACAGGGAGACATTCTCCATCTTTTGAAAAAAATGTAGTTTTCAAGCCAATGAAAGCTCATTGTCAGTAATTTAAAATTAAAGTAAATTACAAAATATAACCTTTATCCATAAAGAAAATAATCCCAAATTATGGGTCTGAAATTTCAGAGGCAGTGAACACCCAAGAAAGTGAATATGCATGGATATAATCAAAATTTAATGATTGTATTCAAAGTAACACATTGTGAGACTTCAGATAAATACCTCAAATAGAAGAGAAAATGAAATAGTTAAATATTCCAAACTCTTTGGATAACCTCAAAGTATGGAAGAGATGCTTATTATTTGTTTTAGTCTGCAATTTAAATGTTAGATAATGGCCTAAACACACTAGGCGAAGAAAATAGAAAGATAAAAACAGTGAATCAGTCCAAAATAAGGGTAGAAAGAAGACAAAATATGGATAAGCAGTCTGTGTGCAGAGCACAAAATACAATAAATAGACAAAGTGCATCGATAACATAAAAATATTCAGTATTAATACAAAATATTCACAATGAGAAAATTATATTTGTGAGTAAATACTAGTATTACTTTTTTGGGAGCCATATTAGAGCTGAAGGTTAAGAGTAAGTGGGTTTATTGCTCATTCTAATTTGTTCATAGCTTTCATATTTTGTTGATTGTAAAGTGTTTACCTTATCTTTTAAAATAGTATACTAATATTGATTATGAGGATTAAATTTTTTTGCTTTTATCTTAAAGTTTGATCTCAAAGCCTCACTATATCTCCTGATTTGCAATAAAGCAAAATGTTAGACATGGTGACTTCTCATAAGTCTATATGACTCTGCTCAGCAGCATAAATAGCAGAATAAAAAGAGAAAAAAAAATTTGCCTTTTGTCTACACCCAGATTTTACATCAGTGTGCCTGCTTGAATGAATCTAAATTCCATCCAGAGGCTTTGTTCAAGAAAGTCTCACAAATGCATGATTTTACATTCCAAGATCTGCTGCGCAGTAAGGCACCCTGGAGAGAAGCCAGAATGGATATTGACTTCTAATGTACTGTGTTTCCTACAAATATTTTAGTATTTTCTTTAAAATCTGCCCTCTTTTTATTCTCTATATCATACCTCAATATAGTTTGTTAAAATAAGTTTTGAATGGTATTAAATTTTAATATGTCAAATGCCCTTATTACACTCATTTTCTTATTGTCTTTTAAGTTATTTTTATCAATCATATTCTTTGAACTTTTGATTTTTTTTAAATTGAGTTTACTTTAGCAAGACATATATGCTTGTATACACATACACATCCATTCATTCATTTATGTATGTATATTATATGTTATTTCTATCTTAGCTTTCTTACTACACATAATACCTAAAATAAACCACTGGAAAAAAATGAGCTCATTCTTGAGAGTTCACCAGTTACTCGTTAGTTATTTTGCTTTTGAGCCATTGGAAAAATGAAAAACATATTTCATGACAGAAACTATGACATGAAGCAAGCTGCTTACCTCATGATATTTGGAAAAGGAAGAAAAAGAGACTTGTGCTTACCATCCTTAGAGTATCCCCTAAATAATATAAAACTTCTCACTAGCCCCATCTTAAAATCTCCAATCCCTCTCTCAATGCCAAGCTGAGGGTTTTGCTATTAATATATGAATCTTAGAGAGTCAATTAACATCTAAAGCTATAAAATCATGTACTCAACCCCTCCTGAAACTACTTTTCCTTATCATGTTTCAAAATGAATACAGTTCATTTTGTTGAGGATCTCTAAATCATATTCATTGCATTATTGCTGAAAATTCATAGTCCACGATCTATTCTGAGCCCCAAGACTTTTAAAAACTAAAAGCATGTTATGCGGTTTCAAGACACAGAGACACTCCACAAACATTCATATTCCATAATGGAGAATTAGGAATTCAGAGACAAAGAATCAACCCAAATCAAGAGTAAACATATCATTCAGAATGTTATATCCCCACTGTCCATGTCTAGCATCTTGGGGACAATAAAGCAGAATGCAGGCTTTCAAGGACTCAGGAAGTTCCCACAATTGTAGGTTTGCTGGCTTTAATCTACATAACCACTTTTAAATGGCATGATGCCCTTAGTTGCTGCCTAAGATGGAGAACTTTTTGACACAAAAAATATTTAAGTTATAACCATTATACAAATGGTGAAGCAGACTCTGACAGACTAGCAAAGGAACTATTTTAAGGTCTTGCTGTTTGGATGAACACTTGTAATGTAGTCTTAGCAAATGATTCAGCTGATTCTATAAGCATTGATGAATTGTTTCATTAGGACAAGAAAGCTACCCATTTACAATGTCATTTTGATTGGAGTTTGATCATAGACTGATCTCAGAATGGGTCTATCTGGGGAAATTTGGTTGTATTCAACAGAGTTAATCTTCTGCTGGGGCTGATGCCTAATTGTTGGTTCATGCTTTGCTCTACATATTTAATAAAATGTGTTTTTTGTATTTTGTATGTATAGGTGGTGTGTGTGTGTGAGTGAGAGAGAGAGAAAGAGAGAGAGAGAATGTGTGCCTGTGTATAAGTGTGTGTCTGTGCATGAAGGCTTGGGTTTGACATCTATAACTTCCATGATTTCTCTCTACCTTATACATTGAGGAGGAACTAAACTAGGAACTTGATGTTTGCAGTAGTCCAGCTGGCCTGTTTTCTCCAGGGCTCCCTTTTATTTGTCCCATGCATGTTGGAACACCATTCCAACCAGCTTTTCCATGGATTCTGGATATCTGAACTCTGGTCCCCATGCTTATAAAGCAAGCATTTTACCTACTGAGCCATCTCAGTGGTATTTTGTTAAAATTTTTACATATGTATATATATATATATATATATATATATATATATATATATATATATATGCTAGCACATCAGCCTATTATCTAAAAGAGAAGGCAATTGAATCACAAAATATCTGTTATCTCTTGCAAGAAGTTAAATATATGTGTTAGTGAGACTTTTCATAATGGTTACAAATACCTAAGAGAAGTAAAAGAGGAGGAAAATGAATTATTTTTGTTCCTGTTTTCAGAGATGATGGTTCATGGCATCTTGTCTTCATTATTTCTGGGATTTTGGTGCAAAAGAAAACACGGAAGAATGATGTGGTGATATTTTCTTTGTATACCCCAATAAAGTTTATCTGAGGATCAGAGGAAAATGTCAGCCAGTATAGTAAACACTGAGGTCAGGCAATGGTAACACACGCCTTTAATCCTTTTACTTGGGAGGCAGAGATCCATCTGGATCTCTGTGAGTTCAAGGCCACACTGGGAACAGAGCCAGGCATGGTGGCACATGCCTTATATTAAAACAATAGTTAACCATAAAGGTCTGGCAGTCTGTACAGACAAACAGGAAATGATGTAAGTTGGTGGAGAGATTAAATGAGGTGGCAGAACTAAAAAGCATATAGGCATGGGTATATAGGAAGTAGGTCTTTTTGGAGACTGAGGTGTCAGTGAGGTAAAGTTGCATGTGACTATTTCTCTGATCTCTCAGTTTTTCATCTCAATATCTGGCTCCAGGTTTTTATTGATATGACCATTTAGCAATTCGACTTACATCTGGTGCCCTAATGATTGTGGAAAGATTTCACAAAAAAGCCACTGGTGGCCTAACAGGGCCCTGGCTCAGGCCTGAGCTACATGTGGCCAGAGTCTTCACACCACATGGGTCAGAGTCTCTTAGGCTTTTTCCTCTCCTGGTAGATGGTGGGCTCTCTCTTCATTCCCATCTCAGACTGTTACCACACTAGGTAGCTGGTTTGAAATTCCCTTGGACTTCTACTGTTCTATGTAGTCAGCACACTTGGTGAGTCAATTAAGATATCTAAAAGGGAGAAATTAGTCAAAAGAGAATTTTTTCCAACGTTAAAAAAATGGGAAACATTTTTATAATGGAGGGAATTTGGCCTCTGTTTGATAACACATTAGGCAGTCTGAAAATGGAACAATTAAATGAGAGGGTAATTAATGTTGAAGGGATTTACATAACATCAACTATGAAAACTATTTGTTTGATCATTTTTACTTGAGCATTAAAAAGGTTGGTTAATTTGAGTGCCAACATAAAAGTTTTAGAAAAACTTGTTAAAATGAATTATAGAGAAATTCAGACCCACATAGAAGAATTTAAATGTAAACCTATCTCAACATTGAATTATACAGTCACAGAGAAACAGCCTACAAGACAGCAAACATTAATCTATCTGGTAACTTTATAGGAACTGCCAAATGCTCAAGGGTGTATATGAGCTAATTGGACTCCAGTGGAAATGTTAGGTTTGGAGATATTTAAAGAAGCTATGGCATTCATTCTCCATTTGCAAAGCAGTTGTTAAATTCGTGTTCAAATTATAATAGAATCATCTCTCAGGACTGGAAAGATTTTGTTACAGCAGTCCTAGAGGATGGACCAGAGTTACAGAGGAGAACCTGGAGAAAGAGGAGGCTAAAAGTATAGAACAACAATATAGGGCTAGAAGTATGGACATTTCCCAGGATCAACTTATTGGAGAAGGCAATTATGCTGATATACAAAGACAATGTTTATATTGTATATAACAAAGGAAAAATGCATACAACAAAAACAGTTATCAAGGAAGAATTACATTTACAATATTTAGTCCATTTGTATTCAGCAAATTCAGAGAAAATACTCCATTATCTGTCTTATGTTAGTGATTTCAAAGTTTTATAACTAATTTACTTTCTATCATTACTAAGAGAAACTATAATATTTTATTCTTTAACTCCATCAAAGATCCCAGAAGGATATAATATTATGTAACAACATAGACATCTGCCTGTTTGGACAGTCATGAATAATTCTTTTGCATCATTATAGCATCCATTTTCAGCCTACAGGTCTAGAATATTTGGCAGATTTTTCAATGAAGCAAGAAACTTGGAGGACTGTCCTCCTTATTCTGGCAAAGTTCAATAGTCACTTTCCTCTGAGTCCTCCAGAATATCTGGCAGAATCTTTTGTGAAGCAAGAATTTTGAAGGACTATCTCGCCTTATTTATTCTAAGTTCAGCAGTCACTTTCCTGTGGGTCCTACATGTTCAGTTTATACAGTATACTGTCAGCAATATAGGCAAAGGACTTTGTTGGCCTAATGCCTAGCATTGCAAAATTGAAAGCAAACTCCATACGGAATTTATTGATGCCCATCATTCTTTTTATGAAGTAAATTATTGCTGCCAGGAGCAGATGTGTCTCATTGTCATAAAAAGCCCTATGTTAACAAAACATTTTAAATGCTATATGCTGTAGGTCTTTGAAGTGCTTCCAAATCATCTGTCTAAAGTATACCTGCTTAACCTTGAAAACATACTTAATGTGACTACAAGTTTGATTATTATAGATTAACTACTAATCTATTTTCTTAATTATACATTGTACTTTAAATGAGCTTCATAAGGACAATACCTCCAAACAAGAGTAGAAACATATATACATTATAACGAAAGTTACTTTAAATTTGTATCAATATGCCAAAATCCACACCAATGCAAAATAGTTTAGATTAATAGTTGTCTTTTATGCTATATTCATATATTCCCCTACATGGTAACAAATATCTATACCCACCAAATAACTAAAAACCACACATTCCATCTCTTGGGAATGGGGGCATTATGTTCTCTAGACTGCTTCCTATTGTCTGTTTGGTTAAGTCATCTTTTAGGGTCCCTGAGAAAATTGATATAAATGCCAAGTCTTGGGAAGACTAGCAATAATCTCCGTTGATATATATTACCTGTCAAGATGTAGGAGACCTTCCCTGATCAATCCTGATCTATATCAATCCTGATCTATATCAATGCTGATGGAGTCCACAGATTCTCATTTCCTGTGAAATAAAATCAAAACCTCTATTCCAATGCAATGTAGTTTTTGGAGTTGTATTTTACAAATACATTTTTTACTTCCATTTTAAAGTTCAGGCATTCCTAGTGTATATTGGCTGCTAAATTTTCCTGTCAAGTTCATGGTTCCATTGTCTATGAGCAGCTGTTGGTTGCTCATCAGCATTCCAAAAATTCAAAATTATTACAATACTATATAGTATCTAGACTCCCTGTGTATTTCCCATCATTATATGGCTTTTTCTTTTATAATACTTTTACTCTTTCTTTGTAGATTTTATTATTTAAAACTATTTCTTTCTGTGACTGTCCATACTTTTAATTCTTGCTTTTGCCTAAGCACATTATAAAACACACTGAAACCTGTCTAGAGCTTTCTTTCTGTATAGACTTTTACCTTTCTCTATTTCTCTATATCATTTCTTCACTTCTTACTCTGTGGCTTGCTTTGTGCTGTGTGGATGACCCATGGTGTCCTCTCTTCTAATTTGTTTTACTCTTCCTCCTTTCTCTCATTTATTATCTCTGCTTGCTAGCCCTGATATTTCTTTCTGCAGACTACCTATTGGCAATTCAGTTCTTTATTAGACTAATCAGATGTTTTAGTCAGGCAAAACAACACAGCTCTACAGACATAAACAAATGTAACATAAAAGAATGCAACACATCTTTGCATCATTAAGCAAATATTCCATAACATAAATGAGTGTAACACATCTTAAAATTCCACAACACTTCCCTTTCTAGATAATACCTTTATCTTTCACTCTAGTTATTTTTTGTAAGTTGAAAATACACAGAACTCTCATCTGTCCTTTAGCACTTCTCATGTAACTAATTACATAACATATGTAATTAACTATCCTTGCACACTACTTTGCTATTTTCAAACATGAGCTTGAACTCAATATCTTTTGTTTTTGTTTTTGTTTTGTTTTTATTTATTTATTATTGTGTATAAGAGGTAAGGGGATGTATATGCCTTGGCATGAATGTTGAGAGCAGATGACAAATTTGTGGATTTGTTTCTCTCCTTCCCCCTTCATGTGTGTCACTGGGATTGAACTCAGGTCAGCAGTCTTGATTGGCAAGTGTCTTTATTTGCTGGGACAACTCACCAAACAGAGCTCAAAATTGTATTATTATTACACTACCTTATTTTTCAGGATTTTTAACAAGCCATATGTATTTCATATCTGATCATTTTCACACTAAAGCACTTATGTCTGTAATATTTCCCCTTCCAATTCCACCCATTTAACATAGCTAAAATATCCACTTACTTTCCGTCTTATGCCTTATATAATATGTCAGAAATGGATTGCTCTGTACTATGCTCACAAAGCCTTCAGAACTTTAAAAATTGTTCAAGGTCTGTGTTCTTTATTATTTATTAATTTCTGGGAATTGTGTTTTTTTTTCACAGTTCATTGTATTACCACTTCTAACAGTATATGCAACTGAGGAGGTTTGTGTGAGTATTTGTCAAATTTTGAAAAGTGAAGAAAGAATAGAAGCTGTTCATTTGTGAATGTGTGAATGAATACATTAAAATTCTCAGGCCCAATTATGATATTATTCAAAAGAAATTGTTTCCACCACTTACTACATGGATAATGAGATAGCTGTAAGCCCCAGGGCCACTCAAGTTTCCAGGCCCCTCCCCTGAGGACCTCTAACTGCCAGTTTCCACCCATAGAATACTCTAATTGTCCTAACTGGTGGACCTTGGCCCCACCTGGCAGAGCAAAAAACCCAATATCTAGACAGGAAATCCCACCAATCTCTACCCTGGAAAGCTCTACCCTGAAAAGTTCTACCCCATTTCCAAGAAGTTCTATATAAGCCCCCTATCCTGTTCAGTTTGGTGTTGTTTCTTGATCAAGCAGAGGCAGCCACCCTGCTGGGTATTTTTTCCCTCCCAATAAATATCTTGTGTGAGGTCTGTTGTGTGGTATGACTTTGTGGTATTCCTTGGCTTTCAGCTGCCAGGATACCTTTCCATCCTAGCTGCAATGCTTGCATTTGGTGTCATGACTTACATAGGCTCTCCTAGTGCCTGCATTCCCCCTCATCGTCTAAGCTGCAGTGGGACCCTATCTCTCATCTCCAGTCTACCCACAACAGACTCACCTTCTGGCTTACCAATCACTCAGCACCCCATCCACCAGAACCAATTAGGTAAGTTTTCCCTTTGGTCGGTGTGAATGTTTCCCTGAGTCTGAGTTAGTGACCATTGAGTGTCTGGCACCCCTCTAGTATTCTTGGAAGTACAAGTGCCACCAGCCATGATCTTTAAGGCTATGTCTGGCCCTCTTAACCTGACCACTCTCCCCCACATTTGGAGCTACAAATGTGGCCAAATTGGGTTATAACATCACTTCCTGTGCTCACCCCTCTGTCTTCCCCACAAAAAGGAGCCACAAAAGGCCCTGTCCTTTCCTCTGGATGAGACCTTTGCCCTAGAGCTCAGTTTTCTCTCATTTTCTGACTTCTATGGAAGCCCTGGTACCAGGCACCCAAGTCTCTCCACTGGCTTAGCTAGGTTAAGCTTGCTACACTTGACCCCTGTTGAGTTGGGTGATGACCCTCTGAAAGGCTTTGTCCTTGTTCATTTGGTCCTACCTGAGTCCAGGGGATGCCCGTTTCTACAGGCTGCAGTGAGTTTTTCCCTCACTTCTCTCATACATAGGAACTCAGCACTCCACATCCTCCCATTCCCCCTTGGGATGCCCCTTGGAAAACCTTCAGCCTCTCTGCCTGACACAGACCTAAAGGACACTAAATGTACTCACTTTTGCAATCAAATTTGGCTGCAATACCCATTAAATAATCAATGCAAAGGGCCACTTAATGGCACCCTAGATTCTATTATTATTTGGAACTTTTGCAAATACTGTGAGTGATTGTGGAAAGGAAAGACATTACCCTATTCCCTGTTTCTCTGCTCCAAGCTCCAAGTTTGTTTTGTATGGTCTCCCCACCCCCACACAGAGTATGAATGTCCTGTCTTTTAAATTACCATAAATGGATCTATAAGTTTGTGGCAAAGTGGGAGCTAAGACTGAGACCTAGCAGCAGGGGAAGAAAGCAAAGGGGTAGGCCACCTGCAGCATGCACACACTTCTCCCTGGCTGGTGCATCTCTCAGCTCCTTCCTGCAGTGTCCTCTGCCTCTGTCCAAGGTTCAAAAATTCTTATCTTAAGCCTTCTTTGTTAGCTTACTGGATTTAGTTTTACTGGGATTCTGGTGTCTTTTAGGTATGGGGGGCATTGGACTATTTTATGCTGTCCCACTTCAATTAAAAGCAGACAGTAGAGCATGGGACTCTTAATCCCAGGGTCCTGGGTTCGTGCCCCACATTGGGTGCCAGATGTAGCAGGAATCTTAAAAGTTCTTATTAATAAAATAAAACCTGAGGCCAGTTATTGGGGTGAACACTGGAAAATCAAAGAGCCAGAACAAGCCACAGTTACCTCACCTCACCAGATCCTCAGCTGGTCTTGCTTCCTCAGACTAGAGGCCTCTGAGTCCTTATTCAGAATGGGTCTCAGCTGAACCACTACTTGAAAGCCTGAAGCTTAACCAGCTAAATGCTTAACCAGCCAAATGCTTCTTGTTTCTGGTCTTCACGTCTTATATATCTTTCCTTTCTACCATCACTCCCTGGGATTAAAGGCTCGCTTTCTGGGATTAAAGGTGTGTGTCACCATGCCTGGCTGTTTCCAATGTGGCCTTGAACTCACAGAGATCCAGAGGGATTTCTACCTCTGGAATGCTAGGATTAAAGATGTGAGAGCCACCATTTTCTAGCCTTTGTATCTAGTGGCTGTTCTGTCTCTGACCCCCGATAAATTTATTAGAGTGCACAATATTTCGGGAAACACAATACCACCACACTCTGGAGTTAGGGTATGGCTCCCCCTCCTGTAGACCCAAGCGTGCTTGTTTAAAAGGTTTTCTCCAAAATCTCTGTACCATATCAGTCAAGCTACCTGCTATGTGACAGAAAGGAAAACAAAACAAGATAAAGGGACTGACTGTTCCCAATGGGGACTATTGCCACTCATCTCATACACTTTTGGTTTTGTTCTCTAAAGCTTTTGCTTTATAGTATAAATCTTGCTTCAAAGATCTGTAAGCATATTGAGCAAAGTTACAAGTCTGAAAAATGTGTTACACTGGGGTGAATAGTTAAAAATCAATTCTTAGGTAATCTTAAAGGAACCATGTGGTATGATGCTATTTTAGGATAAACCAACCAAGGAGGAAACAACTCTTAGCTGTGAAGCCTAAGCCAAATAATTCTTCCACTATTTTCTACCACACTAGTGAACCTTCCACTTATGCTGATACCAGTAGTCCTTTCTCTTTCTCTGTAGTTTTTCTTTCTCCCTCATCAGCAACAGACTGCCCACCCAGTCAGGGATGGGTATGTGACATTAAAACAGAGTACTCCACTATCACATATAAGGCCTTGCTCTATGAAAATCAATTGTATATCCTAGATATTACCCAATATTACAACTTCACCTTCCATGATTTTTATATGATTCTTGCCAACAACCTTCTTCCAAAGGAGTGTAGGCAAATCTGGGAATAGGTTACGGCAGTCCTTGAGAAAGACCCTGAATGGGATTACAGTACCCCAGGGGGCATCCTAGCTAGAAACCAATTTATAACTTGCCTTCTGGCTAGTATCCCCAAGGCCACCCTTAGAGTGGTAAATTATGAAAAACTCCAAGGAGTCATCCAGGAAAAGCACAAAAACCTATGTCAATTCCTAGACCAACTTACAAAGGCCCACTTGCAATATCCCAATCTGGATCCTGGGACTCCAGATGGGAAACAACTCCTTATGACATGCTTCTCACAGAATTTCCCTGATATTACAGCCGAACTCAAATGTCTAGGGAGAGGACCCCTGGCTCCACAGGCAGAAGTCATAACTGTGACTGTCAACATGTACCATGGAAGCAATGAAAAAGTCCCAAATCAAAACTGCCTGATGATGGCTAAGTCTTCTCAGCTTGCCAAAGCAAAAGCTCAGGCGCCCTGGTCTCCTAAAGCCTGAGAACCTCTGTGTCCTTGTCTCCAATGTGGTCAGGGGAGTCACTGGGCCCGGGCCTGTCACCTATACCATGTGCAAGGTGCCATTAAGAAGGGCATTGGGATATAGATTGTTCCTATGCCCTTGCAGAATGAGGATATCATGCCGAGATTACTCTTCATCTGACCTCTTTGGTCCAGCCATGAACGACTTGGGGGGCCCGGGCTCCCTGGGTCTGACCACTGCCATCTCCAACATGGAGCCCCAGGGAGTTATCACAGTAGCAGGGTGATTCATCTCCTTCCTTATGGATATTGGGCCTATGTCTTTGGTCCTATATTTGAAGTTATAAAAAGCAATGGAACTTACTGCTTGGTTCAGGATCTCCAACTTATAAACCCAGCAGTAATTTCTCTTTAGCCCATAGTGCCCATGTCTTAACATTTCAAAATGACTCAAGTTGATGATTTGACTATCAAGATGTGTACAGACCATTTGTTTCTGCTGGCTTACACTACCCATCATATTTGGTTCTAAATTCTTCAGCTGCTTCTTCCTCCACCTGCTCTAACTATCCATCTCTCCTCACCTTGATAAATGTCCTCTCACTGGCTCCTGGAGCCTGATACACTCTCCAGGGCCTTACCATGTGTGCAATTATTGGAACTGTCCCTGTTTTCTGGCCTCCTCCCCTAGGAGCTGCCTACACAGCCCTTCTGGACCTCTGTGACCTTGCCCATCCTGTCTCTCAGCTCCCACTTAGAGCTTATAGAAACTCCCTCCATCAGAGTTCACTTTGTGACCCTTCCCCCTCTTCCTCCATGGACACTAATTTTATTAAAGCCTCTCTCTAGCCTTAGTACAGTTCAAACAGCCAAAATTGTCATTCTCAATTTTCAATGATGACAATGTCTGCCACTGCACAAATAAATTATCCAAAATTCTCTTATATCTAAACGTGCCTTCTCTATTTCTTCTACCTAAACCTATCTGGAGTAGCTCTTACACTTGGATGTTTATTGTCCAAGAGACCTTCACCTATAATTAACAGCCCATCCTAATGGGGTCAAGAAATTGCTCTTTAACAGGCTGTCAAAGGCTGATTCATTCCCCAATAACTCCCCTTTCCATCTCTCCTTCACCAAGGCTTATCCCCTAAGTATATTTTCTATTCTTATATGATAATTCCTGTCCTGAAAAGACAAATTATAAAAATAGGGTTTATGATAGAATGTAAAAGGCAATGCTTGCTTAATAAGGTATTAGAGCTGTACCTTCATGTACTTATACAGGAACATACAAGTGTTATAAAGGTCTAAGAATGTAAAAGCTTAAGTAAGTTTTAAAAGTATAAGAAAGTGTTATGTAAGTGAAAGATCTGAAGTTGTAAGAAAGTGTTTTAAAGTGTCATGTAAATGAAAGTTCTGGAGGTATAAGAAAGTGATTTAAAGCATGTATGTGAAAGTTCTGATGATATAAGATGGTGACTTAGGGTGATGAAAAGTAATTCAGATTTCATTCTCCTCCATGCTATTGTTAAATCTATACTTAATGATTCAACCAGAACACTTGCATGGTGGGGTCTGGAAACTGCTCACCAGCAGGATGCCAAAAGGAGATACTTATCCCTGTGACACCTAAGTCAACTTCTAAAACACCTGTTCCTTCTTTCTCTGTGATCAAAGTAGATCCTCAAAATCATAAGAAACAGCTTAATCCCTATGTCCAGTGGATCATTGACAGTCCAATATGAAACTAATGCTACCCTTCTCAACCTGTTTTCCTTATTTTCTTTATCTTACTAGTTTCACCCTGCCTTATAAATTTCTTCTCTAGATTTCCGGTTACATGCTAATGATGAAGATCAAGATTGCCCAAAGAACCCTAATGCTCTGATTTAGCAGGAAGTAGTTTAATGATAACATCACCTCTTTGTCTATGACCTGATTGTTTATTAATAATAAACAAAAAAGGGGAAATGTAAGCCCCTCAAGCCACTCAAATGGCCAGATCCCTCCCACTAGGACCTCTACCTGCCAGGATCTGCCCACAGAATACTCTAACTTCCCTAACTGCTGAACTCTGCTCCCATCCTGCACAGGAGTGGCCAGTACCCTCCCCCAAGGACCTCTAACTGCCAGGTTCCACCTACAGAATACTTTAACTGCCCTAACTGCTGGACTATGGTCCCACCCTGCAAAGCAAAAAGCCCACTCTCTGGACATAAAAACCCACCAATCTCAACCCTGCAAAGTTCCACCCCGTTCCCAAGAAGCTCCATATAAGCCCTCTATCCTGTTCAGTTTGCTGCTGTTCTTTTGCTCAAGAAAAGGAAGCCACTCTTCTGGGTTTTTCCCTCCCAGTAAATATCTTGTGTGAGACTTGTTGTGTGGTGTGACTTTGTGGTATTCCTTGGCTTCCAGGTGCCAGGATACCTTTCCATCTGATCTGCAATTCTTACAGTAGCCTCATAGATGTATGCCATAAGTAGGCAAGAACCAGAATTTAAAATCGGTACATACTTTTAGCCTTTAATAGCAGTCTATGAATCATTTAGATAATGGTTATTCATCAAGAATTATTTCACATATTTTTTGTCAACAATTTATGCTTCAAGAAACAGAAAAAAAGAAAGTTATTTGCATGGTGCATATGAGATGCAAAAATGTATACACTATGTAAAGTATATTCATATTTCAGGTCATTGTACAGTACTGTAAAAGAGGAGAAATGCCATTTCTTGAATATAACAGATTGATGATAATAATAACTGAACAGAAAAATGACTCTGGAGTTCATAATAACATCCTTTAGAACTATAGAAGCCCCTGGGATGTTTTGTCCTGTAATTTCATCCCTGAGTTTCTGTATATTTGAATAACACCAACTCTTTCAGGTTTTGAGATTATACTTACACTTCCCCCATCCCTCCCCTTCCTCCAAACCCTCCCATATAACAATACCTGTTCTCTTTCAAATTCATGGCCTCTTTTGTTACTAATAATTAATTGCATGCATATATGTTTTCATACTCATAATCCTAAATATGACCACTCAGTCCATATGAAGTTATTTGTATGTATATATTCAGGGATGAGCATTTGGAATTGGACAATTGATTGGTGTGTACTGGAAAAACCATGGACATTAGTTTTCAATATTACAATCTAAATTTCTTAGTTGATAGTTCATCCCATTATGGCAACCTTGAGTTCTTATCGTTTATAATGTATAATGAAATTACCCTCTTTGTAAAATACTTAGGTAATGACTCTCCAGCTCTATGAAATTTTATAGTAATCAGAGAAACATTTATACCACCATTGTCATAAAAAATAAGATACAAGAAGACGCAGGTTGTTTTATACACATTTTTTAACTATAAATTTTATATGGAAAAATATATACTTGTGTATTTCTTCTTTTGTTTAACATTGTATTCCTGAAAGTAAACCATGATGTTGCTTACAGAATTCATTTATGTGGACTATTTTAGTATCATTTTCAAAACATTTTCACTTTTTGAAAATCCGCATCATGTGTCTTCCATTTGTTTCTTTTAATTTTGAGATTATACTTTAATGACATCATTTCTACCTTACTTTTTCTCAAACCAAACCTATGAGTGGTACTCATAGGTACAACTCTTTTTTTATGTATTAAATGTATAAAAATAGTATTCTCCCTTTTACATTCATTATTTTATTTTGTGAAAAATGTTTTATAGTTTTCATAGTAGTAGTCTTTAAGTGTAGCCACTGAATTTAGTCCTAGAGATAATAAATGTTAGCTGGGTGGTGGTGTTAAGCACCTATAATCCAAGCACTCTGAAGGTAGAAGCAGATGGATATCTGAGATCAAGGCCAGCCTGGTCTGCAGAGTGAGTTCCAGGAAGCCAGGCTCCCCAGAGAAACCAAGTCTCAGGAAAAAAAAATATTAAATGGTTTTAATTGGAATAATTTCAAACTTTTTCTATTTTGTGGATTTGGAATTAAATAATTTTATATTAATCTTATAAATAATAGAATGCATTTCTGTAATTTTAATATGCTGCATGTATATTCTTTCAAAAATATGCAAGTATGCATGTATTTCTTTATAATACCTAAGCCATTGTTTCTTCTTATTAGAATATTTCACTCCAGTATTGCACTAAATAGAAATCACCAATGCTTCAATTTCTATTCCCAATAATGGCTTAGGTAGCCAAGGTTTTTTTTTAATCATGAAAATTTTTTATTCATTTACATATGAATCACAGATCCCCCTCTTCCCTTGTCCCACACCTCCAGCCTCTCCTCCCAGCCCACCTCATTCCCTCCTACAACAAGGTAAGGCATCCCATGGGGAATGAGCAGTGCCTGATACATTCAGTAAAGGAAGGCCCAAGACCCTCCCCCTGCCTCAAGGCTGGGAAAGATATCCTACCGTAAGTAGTGGGCTCCAAAATGCCTGCTCATGCAACAGGGATGGATTCTGATCCTACTGCTAGGGGTTCTTTTAAACAAATCAAGCTACACAACTGTCTCACTTATGCAGAGGGCCTACCTAGTTCAGTCCCATGGATGTTGGAGCCCACTAGGTTTCCTAGTGGCTGTACCCAGCAGGACTGCATAAGAGGTTGACTGGACCATGGGCATGGGTACCAGGTAGTTGTAACTAGCAAGGGCGAGGTCTTTTGCTCCACCCCTTGGCGTTGCTATAAATAGAACTTTGGAATAGAGTTCTGGGCTGGTGGATAAGGATCCAGGCCTAACCAAGTCTATCCTGTGTTTTCTCTCTGTTCTCTCTCTCTCTCTCTCTCTCTCTCTCTCTCTCTCTCTCTCTCTCTCTCTCTCTCTCTGACAAAGTCTCTTATCCCTCATTCCTCAACAGTTCCTGGGGTAAATAAGTGTGGGGTCTGGTCCTCCTGCAGGTGGTGCCTCAACAGAGACAAAGAAAATGATAAAAAAGAAAAAAATACATATCTCTAGAACTTGGTGAAAGGATTGCAGGGGGCATTGCAAGTGCAAGGAATTGAAAAATGAAGGTAATGATATTTTATTCTCAGGTGTATGGGGAAGGCAGTGAAATGGTGCGAGGCTGGAGCATTAGATTTCTCTCTATATAGGATCTCTCTCTCTCTTTTCTATCTATAAAAAATAAGGAGAGTAGAGTGTAGCAATATAGTGCAGAAAAAACTTAGAAGTGTAAGGTAGTGTAGAATTTATAGAATGTAAGTTTAAATAGGTCATAGATTTACTATAAAGTGAGTCAGAGAAATCTAGGTTTAGAATATATAGGCTTTAGGTTTAAGGTTATGATGAAAAAAGTAATTTAGAGTAGGTTTTCCCAAACTGAGATGCAGAGAGCAATGTCCATGCTGGACTGTGGACTTGGCAGTTCAAAAAACCACCAATAACAACAAGAAACAGCTCTAGAGACTGCCAGCTTCAGAAAATAATAGCCAGAGGATCTTAGAAGCTGAAACCCTCAAGGCATCACTGTTGTGAATGTGGCAGGTGCACGAGGGTCTACAACCTTTCTACAGAAAGAAATCCATGGTGAAAAATGAACTTGCTAAGCCACGAGAAAGGCAAAATGGCAAGCAGCAGTTTGGAAAACCCTGCAGAAATGCCATGCTGCGTGAAAGGTGAGTGGCAGAGAAAGCCCAGTGGTTTGCATCGCCTAAGGGAAGATGAACAGTGACCAGAGCAGTGGTGTACAGTGGAGACAGCAGAGTCCAGAATGCTTAGAGAAGCAGAGAGCAGAATGGTTTCAGTGCCAGACAAGAAGCTCAGATGTGTTGAAAAGCAGGAAGCTGTGGAGGTGAGAACCATACTCCCAGGCTGAACAGCCAGCCTGAGACTCTGTGGGAATTGCTGAGACTGACTGCATCCCAAGCTTCCAGCAGCGAGGCAGCCATGCAACAGGACAGCATCCAGAGGATTCCAGGAACCAGATTTGCTAAACACCTGGACCATTAGCAGTGCAGGTAATGGTTTTTTTCTCCCAAAGCTGGGGTTAGCCATGGGAAGGCCACAGTTTCAGCTCATGACAGCTGAAGGAGCCTTGAGCCCATGTGGCTATGAGATGAAGCTCTCTAGCCTGGTCCAGGAACAGTTATGGAAGGCTACAGACTGTAAAGTGCAGCAGTAGCTGAAAGCAAAAGTTTCAAAGATACTTTCTTGAAATGTAAAGTCTTGGTTATGGAACTTTTCGTATTTGGAACTGTTTGCTTCAGAGTCATTATGATTCTGACAGCTATACACAGACTTAAGGGCAGCTGACAAGCCAGGCCCTTGACTACAAGCACTAAAAGGAACTTTTAGGAATGGTACCAAAACTCTTTTTGAAATTTTAAACTGAAGAAATGAGATTAACAGTACTGATTTCGTTACAATGGTACAGCTTGAATTTGCTTAGGCATATAGACTCTATCAACAGTGATGACTTATGAACTGTTTAGGTAAAAATGGAACTGCTAATAGAAAAACTTAGGTTTTCTAACTAGGCTTGAGATTTAATTTAAAATATAAAGAAAGAGAATGTTAATATTCCTCAGTGTATTTAATTTAAAAAAAATATTTTCGTGTTACTTGAGTGAATTAATGCTATGTTTTGTATAGTTCTATTAAGAAATTGATTCTGAGAGTAGGTTTGTAGGTTGAGAGTTGGTTTGTAGGTTGAGAATAGGTTTGTAGGATTAAGAGTTTGCTTTAAGATGTAAGATTGAGAAAACTGTAACTATGTATAGCAATATTATGTTAAAATTATGTTAACCTGTTAGTCCGTAAATTTGATGTGGTTGCATCACGAGTTTTTTTCTTTTAAAAAATAAAGAATAGGGACCTGTTGGAGCCCACTAGATTTCCTAGTGGCTGTTCCCAGCAGAACTGTATAAGAGGTTGATTGGACCATGGTGACTATAACAAGCAAGGGAGAGGTCTTTTGCTCTACCCCTTGGTATTTTTATGAATAGACCTTTGGAATAAAGTTCTGGGGTGATGGATAAGGATCCAGGCCCACTCTAGTCTATTCTGTGTTTTCTTTCTGTTCTCTCTCCCTCTCTATTTCTAACAGTCTCTTATCCCTCATCCCTCAAGAGTTCCTGGGGTAAATAATTGTGGGGATTGGCACTCCACATGTGCAGCCTCCAAATATATTGGAATATATTGGTCTAAATTTCATGAGTTCCCCTACTTTGGTTTGACTCCCCCATCATGTTCATGATGCTCCTTACTCCTCTTCTCTCTCTTCAACTGGACTCCTAGAGTTTAACCTGGTGTTGGGTTGTGTGTGGTAGTATTGTGTCCCCCAAAATATTGTGCACCCTAATAAACTTATCTGGGGTCAGAGAACAGAACAGCCACTAGATACAGAGGCCAGAAAATGGTGGCATACAAGCCTTTAATCCCCAGAATTTATGGCAGAAAGCAGAAAGGTATATAAGGTGTAAAATCCAGCAACTAGAGCTGGTTAAGCTTTCAGGCTTTTGAGCAGCACAGTTCAGCTGAGAGGCACCCAGTCTGAGGAAACAGAATCAGCTGAGGAATTGGCAAGGTGAGGTGGCTGTGGCTTGTTCTGCTTCTCTGGTCTTTCAGCATTCACCCTTGTTTTTTTTTTCTTGATAAGAACTTTTAAGATTCATGATACAGCTGTGTATCTCTGAATCTGCTTCCATCAGCTAGTGGAGAAAGGCTCAATGATAAAAATCAGGGTATTTACTGATCTGAATACTGGGGTAAGCCAGTTCAGGCACCCTCTCCACTATTGCTAGTAGTCTAAGCTGGGGTCATCCTTGTGGATTGCTGGGAACTTCCTGAGTACTTGGTTTTTCCCTATTCCCATGATGTCTCCCTCTATCAAGTGATTCATTTTTCTCCTACTCCATTACTGTTCATAACTGATCTCCAAAATATATGAAGAACTCAAGAAACTAGACATCAAAATACCGAACAATCCAGTTAAAAAATGGGCTACAGAGCTCAATGGAGAATTCTCAACAGAAGAATCTCAAATGGCCAAAAATCATTTAAGAAATTGCTCAACATCCTTAGTCATCAGGGAAAAGCAGATCAAAATGACTCTGAGATACAATCTTACACCTATCAAGATGGTTAAGATCAAAAATGCTGATAACAGCCTATGTTGGAGAAATGTGGAATAAGGGGAACACTCCTCCACTGTTAGTGGAAGTACAAACTTGTACAGCCACTTTAGAAATCAGTATGGTGGTTTCACAGAAATTTGGGAATCAATCTTCCTCAAGACCCAGCTATTCCACTCTTGAGCATATACCCAAGGAATGCTCAATCATACCACAAGTACACATGCTCTACTATGTTCATGGCAGCATTATTCATAACAACCCAAACATGAAAACAACCTAGATGTCCCTCAACTGAAGAACAGATTAAAAAATGTGGTACATATACATAATTCAGTATTACTCAGCAGTAAAAAAAAAAAAAAAAGAAAAAGAAAAAGAAAACAATGACATCATGAAATTTTCAGGCAGATGGATGGAAATAAGAAATATCATCCCAAGTGAGGTAACCCAGACTCAGAAGGACAAATATGGTATGTACTCACTCATAAATGGATACTAGATGTAAAGCAAAGAATAACCAGACTACAACTGACAGCTCCAGAGAAGCTAGCTAACAAGGAGGACCCAAAGAGGGATGCATGGATCACCCTGGGAAGGGAAAATAGATGAGCTCTCCATGAGTAAACTGGGGATAAGTGGTGGAAAATGAAGGGTAGGGAGTGGGGGATGAGAACATAAGCTACGTATGTTTTAAGTGGATTAATTTTAGACATCACATCAAAAAGGAATATTTCTTTTCTCTAACTATTTTTCTAAAACTTTATAGCTCAAGAAAGTAAAATTTTTGTCTAACATGTGTTTAAATTGTTGAATAAAATCATTTTTCTGTTTTCAGGCTCATGAAATGAATTAACAGAATTTTCACATTAGTGGTGTTTTTAATCACTTAGTTAAACATTTTATATGTGTTTTTTAAATATCTATCAAAATGCAGTATTTCTTTTCTAAAAAATTATATTTATTGAAAATAAAAATTTAGTCTAACATGTGTTGGATCACTGAAGAAATTATCTTTTCTCCATTTTTCTGCTCATTCAATAGATTAATATAATTTATACATTGTTAGGGTCTTTCATTTTCAACAACTTAACATGTTTTGGTATATATTACTAAAATATTAAATTATTCTCCTTTTGTCTTAAAATAATAGTAGATTTACAATAAATCTTAATCAGAATAGAAAAATCCATTGTATCTTTAACCAGTTTAACCAATGATTACATATTTTACAGTATTGGTACCTCTTAAAGCCATAGAATGGTGTTGATAGAATGCAATTATACTTCTTTGCCATTTTGATTTCCTGTTTGAGTGCATCATGACCATCACTAAAAGCAAATACAGACCTGTTTTGTCACTAACATATCTGCTTCCCTATGGCACCATTTGCTCTACACTAAACCATTCCTTTCCTGTAGCTACTATTCTGTATTACTTAAACATTCATGCGTTGGTATGAAAGTGTTAAATAAATAAAAACACATTTTAGAGGAACTTATATATTGTTTTCACTCAACAAAAAGTTATCTTTATCTGCATGAAAATTGCTCATAAAAAGAGTTTTCTTTTTATTGCCTAGTAATATATTTTGTGAATATATAGTCACAATAGGAAACATTTATCATTTTCAATTTGGTTAATAATATGTGATCAATTAACAATATTAAGATCACTCTAGTTAGTGGCATTAACCTGGAAGAGGGCGACCTAAATATTAGGCGGACTAAAGTCTCATGCAACAACCTTATTTATACAGACCAAAAGATAATTTATATTATGAAGGTTAGGAAGATTCAACTGAGTAAACTATACAATCACAAGGACAAGCCATATGTGGCAAAACCATACTTTTCCATAGAGTCATATAAATAACAGCAGTAGAGGTAAACTAACTCTTTTTTTTTTTCGAGACAGGGTTTCTCTGTGTAGCTTTGCGCCTTTCCTGGAACTCACTTGGTAGCCCAGGCAGGCCTAGAACTCACAGAGATCCGCCTGGCTCTGCTTCCCGAGTGCTGGGATTAAAGGCGAGCGCCACCACCGCCCAGCTTAAACTAACTCTTATCTGCTACAAATGGGATGAGCATAAAAAAAAAATTCAAGAAAAATTTTGTGTTGTGGGGATACTGACTTTTATAATCTTTATTTTCTCTTACAAGTACTAGGAATCTCACATAATTCCATTATTGAACTGTGTCCCTACAGAGAATAAATAAGGATGTATTTTTCTAAGTGGGAAATTTTGTTTTTCAGGGATATGGAATACAACTGTAGTGACTAAGTCATACTGTGCTGATATTTTATTTGTGCTGAAATGTGGTGATATTTTATTTTTATGTTAATAAAGAAAGTTTTCCTAGATATCAGAGGAAATAGCAAGCCATTAACACAAAAATCAGGCAGTGGTAGCACACATCCTTAATCTGGTGAATTGGCAGGCAGGGTATCTGTGTGTTCAATGACACACTAGGTTATAGACCCAAGTGTGGTAATACATGCCTTTAGTCCCAGTACCAACCACAGAGGTCTGGAGGTCTGTATAGACAGGCAGTAACAAGGAAGTGAGGTAGCTGGGCTAAGAGCCAATGAGAGGGCAGAAAAGCAAGGCAATAAATGTGCAGGTTAGACAGGAAGAATCTTGCATTTTGGAAGCTATAGAGCTGATGAGGTAAGGAAGTTGGTGGCTCTCACTATTTCCCTGATCTCTGAAGCTTTCACCCCTATATTTGGAACCATGTTCTTTATTTAGTTAGACCACTTAGAAACTTGTCTATATCATACTATGAATGTAAACTTAATTTTTAAATAATACAAAAAGACTCCCATGGTAGTTTTGTTGTATCTTTAGAATAGCAGTAAGACCTCATTTTTCATCAATTTTACCCTTTCATATTACAAAATTAATCATTTAAAAAGTAACTTAATATATACATGTATAGTATTTTGTCATTGATATCCATTTCCCTAAATGTTAATGATTATAAACATTTTTATAGGCTTATAAACCATCTATAGCAAATTTCCTAAAAAATTTCTTTTGAAGTCTTCTGCCAATTTTAACAGGATTTTTTTCTCTCTCTTTTGTTTATTCTTCTCTGATAGAATTCATATAGACTGCAATATCCCCTCCCTCCATTTCTTCCTTTCCCTGTCTAACTTCCCTTTACTTTGGATCTACTCCTCTTTTCTCCTTCAGAATTGAGTAGGCATCCAAAAAAACCAACAGAACATAGCATAACAAGATGCACTAAGGCTAGCACAAATCCTTATATCAGGGTTGGATGACGCAACCCAGTAGGAGGAAAAGGGTCCAAAGAGCAGGGAAAAGAGTCAGAGACAATCCCATTCCCACTGCTAGGTATCTCAAGAAAACCCAAGCTAAACAACCACAATGTATATTCAAAAGACCTAGCACAGCATGTGATTGCTCCATGATTGATACTTCAGTGTCTGTGAGATTCTAGGAGCACTGCTTAGTTGATTTTTTTGGGCCATGTTCTCCTTATGTCCTCCCACCTCAAAATCGAGAATTAAAAAAGTGAACTAACCCAAGAGGAATATATGGCAAGAAATAATCACACTGAGGGCTAAAATCAACAAAATAGAAACAAATTGAAAAAATACAAAGAATCAATGAAACAAAGAGTAGATTCTTTGAGAAAATCAATAAGGTAAATAAAACCTTACCCAAACTAACTAAAAGATGGAGAGTAAATGTCCAAATTAATAAAACCAGAAATGAATACAGGAACATAACAAAAGACATATAGGAAATCCAAAGAATGATCAGGTCATACATTAAATTCCTGTATTCTACAATATTGGGAAAGATAAAATAAATGGACAGTTTTCTATATAGATACCACACACAAAAGTTAAATTAAGATCTGTTAATTATAAACATTTTAAACAGAACTTTAACTCCTAAGGAAATTGAAGTAGTCATTAAAAGTTTTACAACCAAAGAAAGCTCTAGGCCAGATGGTTATAGTTCAGAATTATACCACACTTTAAAAGAAGAGTTAATGCCAGTACTCTTCAAATTACTAAGTAAAATAGAAACAGAAGGAACACTGGCAATATCATTATTTGAGGTCACAGTTACCCAGATACCTAAACCATAGAAAGATTCAACAAAGAGACAGAATTACTGATCAATTTCTCTCATGAATAGAGATGCAAAAATACTAAATAAAATATTGCCGACTGAATCCAAGAACACATAAAAATATCATCCACCATGATCATGTAGGTTTTATGCCAGAGATACAGAGATGGTTCAACCTATGAAAGTCAACCAATGTAATCCATCGTATAAACAAATTGCAAGAAAAGACTGCATGTTCATCTCATTAGATATTGAAAAAGCCTTGCACAAAATGTAAAACTCCTTCCTGATAAAAGTCTTGGTGTGATTAGGGATACAAGGAACATAACTAAACACACATAAGTGACCCTAAAAAGTCTACCAGGATGCACCTACAGCTGATAAACACTTTAAGCAAAGTAGCAGGACAGAAGGCTATCTAAAAAATGCAGTAACCCTCTGATATACAAATGACAAATGGACTGAGAAATAAATCAGAGGAACATCACCTTTCATGATAGCCTCAATTAATATAAAATATCTTTATAACTGTAAGCAAGCAAGTGAGACATATGTATGATAAAAACTTCAACTGTTAGAAGAAGAAAATTAAAGAAGATATCAAAAGCTGTATAGATCTTCCATGCTCATGGATTGGAAAGATTAACATAGAAAAATAGCCAAACTACAAAATCAAAATATACAGATTCAAGGCAATCCACATCAAAATTCCAACATAATTCTTTAGAGAAAAACCCAGAATAACTAAAACAATCCTGAACAATAAAAGAAATCCTGAGGGTATCGCTATATATATATTCCTACTCTCATTTGAGGTATTATGTTTATGTAACTCATTTAAATTGTACTGGATAATTAATAAATACTGATTATTAATTAGTCTTCTATAATAATCAAACTTATAGTCATGCTTATTTAGTTTTCTAGGTATATAGATACATGAGAGAGAGAGAGACAGAGAGAGAGAGAGACAGAGAGAGAGAGGGAGGGAGGGAGGGAGGGAGGGAGGGAGGGAGGGAGGGAGATTTCAGACGGATCGGTGGTCTTTGAACACTTCAAAACCTACAGAATATGGCATTTAAAATGTTTTTAAAAATTTAGACTTTCTGGACAGTGAGACAAGTCTGCTCCTAGCTGCACTGATTTACTTCAGAGAGGAGGATGGGCATTAAAGACACTCTATATGGAGTTTATCTTCTTCTTGGCAAAAAATAGATATTTGGCAACTGTTCTTGCCAAGACTGCTTAAAAATATGTATCGACTGAACATGCAGGACCCATAGGAAGGTGACCACTGGACTTTGCAAGATGAAATAGTCCTTTAGGTTCCTGCTTCACAGAGGATTTTGCCAGGCATTCTACAGGACACAGAGAGAAGTGACTGAGAGACTCTAGGCCTGTGAATTGAAGACAGATGCACCAAATTTAGAGAGGAACTTTGGATGACTCTCCAGGCTGCCAGTTGTCTCTGTCAACTCTCACAAGACTCCTGAAAGTTGCTTGTGTCCTCCTACCATTTATCATGTAATATTTTATTCTCCTGAGGTCTTTGATGTAGTTGAAGCCTAGATAGTAATAATTCCCGTAGTTATGATAAAAGATAAGTTAGAAATGAAACCTTACTTAGACTCACAAATATTGAATAGATAGGATATCTTCTTTAATTTTGCCAAATATAAATAGACTGGATATTATAAATACACTGGATTTTGTAACTATAATTCTTGCTTGATAATTTTACTACATTAAAGTTAAATCCTTCCTTTTTTAAAAAAAGGGGGGAAGTGCTGGGAATGACTTTTTGTATGCTGTGAAGGTGATGCTGACTGATTGATTGATAAATAAAATGCTAATTGGCCCATAGCCAGGCAGGAAGTATAGTGTAGGCGGGATAAGGAGACAGGAGAATTCTGGGAAGTGGAAGGGTGAGTCAGGAGATGCTGCCAGCCACCACTGCCATGAGAAGTGAGATGCAGAGTACCAGTAAGCCACAAAACATGTGGCAACATATAGATTAATAGAAAGAGTTAATTTAAGATATAAGAACTAGGTAGCAAAAGGCCTGCCATGTACATACAGTTTATAAGTAATATAAGTCTCTGTGTGTTTACTTGAATCTGAGTGGCTGTGGGCCACAGCGGGATGGGAGAGATCTCCAGCTACAAAGTAACAAATGTTATAAATACTAAACTCAGCAAAAAGATACAGGTCTTAGTAAAGAAACAGAAATCTTTTAAATAAAGATGTATATATTTGAAATTAAAAATGCTCAAAAGACTGCAAGATTAGATTGAATATAGAAAGACTAATATATGAGTTTTAATATGGTCCTTGGAAAAAAAGGAGATTCAAACAAAATAAACACAGACAACTCTTAAGATTCTGAGGATATGATTAAATTAACAAGTATTTTTTTGTTTCCACATATTAAAGGAGGGAAAAAATATACAGTGTATTTAATGAAATATTAGCTGAAAATGTCCCCAATCTTAGAACAGAGACAAATAGTCAAAAGAAATATGTAGAATACTTTGACTTTATCAACCTGAATCAGACTTAGGGGAGTCTAAATTTAGGCAAGTTTATTGTAGGCCTATTTAAAGCACAGTACAATTTGGGAAAATGTCTCTAGGCAACAGTCATTCCAATTCCAGGTGCATAATAAAACTTAAGGTGTGACTACATGGGAACTCTTCTACAAAGTACAAAAGACCCTGAGTGTAGTTGGAGGTTTTAGACTCCAAAAGGTGAAAATTAGGAGAGATGAATTACAGACTCTTAATTACTTTCAAAGATTATTCAGAGATATTTCCCATCTATGGACTATTGTTAGAGTAAAAAAAAATGATGAATTGAGTAATTTGTTCAAAACCTTACAAGGTGACAAGGAATTAAGTAGTCCAAGAGAATTATCAGCTGAAACTGAGAGAGAGAATTGGCCTTGGTGGAAAAGAAAGTACAGGAAGGACATGTGGATCTTGTGGAACCAAAGCTTAATTGCATTTTGGTTATTTTACCCTCTAAGTTTTTCCTACAGGAATTTTAATGCAGAGGGAAGATAATTTGTTGGAGTGGATATTCCTATCAAATAAATAAAGTAAAAATTAAAAATTTATGTGGAAAAGATCTATGACTTGTAGCTAGAGTTTTCCGGCCTTGCCCACAGTCAGGACAAATCTCTGCCACCCGCCAGTCCCACAGCCGCTCAGACCCAACCAAGTAAACACAGAGACTTATATTGCTTACAAACTGTATGGCCATGGCAGGCTTCTTGTTAACTGTTCTTATATCTTAAAGTAACGCATTTCTACAAATCTATACCTTGCTACGTGGCTCGTGGCTTACCAGCATCTTCACATGCTGCTTGTCCTGGCAGTGGCTGGCAGCGTCTCCTTCTGCCTTCCTGTTCTTTTATTTCTCCTCTGTTAGTCCCGCCTATACTTCCTGCCTAGCCACGACCAATCAGGTTTTATTTATTGGCCAATCAGAGCAACTTGACATACAGACCATCCCCCAGTACAGCCAAGTGCAGACCATCTCAGACACCTGCACTCAGGCCCATGGTCCTAATCATCCTCTATGCAAACCTGCTGAGTAACGCCACAAGGAACCCAAGAAGGGCTCCCACAGGACATACGTTAACATCCCACAGCACTGACTTGATTTTAAAAGAAAAAATTGAGACTTCATCAATTAGCAGGAATAGACCAAGCAGAAATTGTAGTACCTTTAACTAAGGAGTACATTGACAAATTATGGGCAGAAAGTGAATCTTGACAAAGAGTTTGCAGTAATTTTGGGCGAGAGATTAACAGCAAATATCGCCTAAGTGATAGAATTCAACTGATAAAGAGAGCTGATTTGATTCTCCCTCACATTATATGGGAAAAACCCATATCTAGAGCCCATACATTTTATATAGATGCAAACAAACAAGAAAAGGCAGATTACAAATTAGAAAATTTAATAAATTGGTTCAAAGTCATAATTTGGTTCAAAAATTGGAATTATATGTTATTCTTATGGTATTGGATTTTTTTTTTCAAAATCTCTCAATATAGTTACAGGCTCTTAGTATGCTGAAAGAGTAGTTTTACATGTTGAGACTGCAGAATTAATCCATGATGAGTCAGAATTAACTTTGTTATTTATTCATTTATAAGATATAATCAGGAATAGGAAGCATCCCTTATTTATAACTCCCATCTGATCCCATATGGGTCTGCCAGGCCCTCTAGCACAAGGTAATGATGAAATCAATAAACTTTTGATAGGAAATGTGTAGGAAGCCTCAAAATTTTATAAAAAAAGAAATCATGTCAATAGTAAGGGTTTAAAAAAAGAACTTTCCGCCGGGCGGTGGTGGGGCACGCCTTTAATCCCAGCACTCGGGAGGCAGAGCCAGGCGGATCTCTGTGAGTTCAAGGCCAGCCTGGGCTACCAAGTGAGCTCCAGGAAAGGCACAAAGCTACACAGAGAAACCCTGTCTCGAAAAAAATAAATAAAAATAAAAAAAGAACTTTCCATAACCTGGCAACAAGCCAAAGGAATTATTCTACTTGATCTTTTTACAATCAGACTACACAATCAGCAGGATGTAACCCAAAGAGTACTCAGAGGAATGAAATCTGGCAGATGGATATGTTTCACTTTGCAGAATTAGAAAATTGAAATATATACATATATAACACTGTTGATACTTATTCAGGATTTCAATGGGAAACTGCTCTGAATTTTGAAAAAGCTGATTCTGTAATCATGTATTTGCTAGAAGTTACGGCTACTATGGGTATACACATGCATAAGTTAACATTGACAATGCTCCAGCATATGTCTCTGGTAAAATGAAACAGTTTTTTATTTTTTATTTTTTGCTTATTGCAATGTAAAGCATATTACAGGGGTATCACATAATCCTACAGGCCAAGCAGTCATAGAAAGTTCAAATCGAATTCTAAAGGATATTATAAATAAACAGAACAGGGTAACAAAAACCCCTAGAAATAGATTACATAATGCTCTATTAACTTTGAATTTTCTCAGTTTTAACAAGAAAGGAACAATAGCTGCAGAGAGATATTGGATAATGGAAAACACTACAGAGTTAAATCAGCCTATATACTTTAAACATGTGCTAACCTCAGAATGGAAACCAGGATGTGTTATGTTGGGGACGAGGTTTTGCTTTTGTTTCTACAGAAGAAAAGCTATGATTACCTTCAAACTTGATAAAGCTTTTATTTGAACAATAGAGACATCTTAATTAGAAGAGGTAATAGTTTATCAACCAGCATGATCATCCAATTAAAATTAACTTATACCACTAACAAATTCTTTTCATTTAATCAGATATAACTTGCTAAAAGGGAAACTCCCCCAAAGTTAGGGTTGGGGAAGGGCTTTTGTTTTTGTCTTTCAGGGAAATGAGGGTTAAGGAAACTGAAAAACACTTGACAAATGAGACATCTGAAAAACAGGGACAAACCATTCAGAAAAAAATGTCCCAAGATAAAGAGTAAATTGGCCTACTGGTATATCACATATAAAATTTCATAAGTCTTCCTAAATGTTTGTTTTAGCTCTTCTCTACAGACACTTAACACAAATGGTCTTTATGTAGTCCCAGTTCAATTAAAAATTAAAGTTGGCTTTCAAGTTGGGGAATGGTTCTCTTTTTCTCTAAACTCAAGCATATTTGTTAAAAGGAAAATAAAAACTCTCTATATCATGTGTCAGAAGAGCCATCTGGTATGGGAAAGAAGAAAATCAAAATTTAGAGACTATTCTATTGCCACTAATCTCAATTATTTGGTTCTATTTTGATTCTTTAAACTTTTCTTAGATATGAATTTTATATCAAAATTTATATGGTTTATATATAGGTATATATATACATATATATATAACATTTTTCTTGATATTAATGGTCATATAGAGTACTACTTAATTCTAGATAAAAGGCTTCATCTACCTGCTTGTACATGTTTTCACCTTTTAGTCTCTACCAGTTTTCTGCAGGGAATCATGACCATGCCTAACAGCAAATTTGAAATCTCCAAAAAGATGATGGAGCCCCACAACAGTGATCCCACATGGACAATAATAATAACACTGAACTGACAAACATCACCCAAATTTCAGCTTTGGACTACAAACTGCTCAGGACAATTTCAAGATGGCTAGCTGAGATTATCTAGACTCACAAACTACTGGAGCAAGGACTTGAGACAAGCCCTGCACTTGTGCATTATGCAGAGACTGGACAACAAATGACACAGCTACCTCTCCCAAGACTTCACTATTAACTCAAAAATTTTCTTTTCAGGATGTCCTAAAGATGCCTTTACCCACAAACAGCAGGAAGTAATTTTAAAAACATGATGCCCATATTCCCAAGAAGTGGAGTGGGTGGTTTTTGGTTTTTCAATGGGTTTTTGGTAATTTTCATTGTCTAGGATGTTTGGTTACAAGTTGTTATTGTTAATGATCAGTAAAAAGACTAAACAAAGGAGATTAGATTTAAGGTTCTTGTTTGAAAAAAAAAGAAAAAGAAAAAAAGGATATAGATAAGAGGTAGATTATTGAATCTTCTCTGAAAAATAACAGATATAGAAACCACAAAATAAAGGCTAGACTACTGAATCTCCTCTGAAAAGAAAAAGGGGGGATATAGATATTATATAGATTAAAAAGTTGGTTGTTGAATATATTTTTAGAAAGGCAACTAATAGTTTTACATTGGATTGAATTTTTGTATATTATATACAAATTATATATATTGATACAAATTTGAGATTGATTTTGTTAGAAAATTCTGTATATTACCAACTATTAGGATATAAAGAAATGGAAGTTAGTAGTTAGTCACTACAATCGAACTTGTAATCATATTACTAATTGTTTCAAGGTCAAACAGAGACGTATTTTAGATAGGTCATCTTCAAACCCTTCAGATATATACAGAATATTGCATTTAAGACGTTTCAATGATATAGATGTTTTTCTTTAATATGAGACATGTCTGCTCCTGGCAGCACCAATCTATTTCAGAGAAGATATGGGCATTGAAGAACTTCACATGGAGTTAACATTCACTGTGCCAAAAGTTAGTCACTGGGCAAGAAAGTACCCATGTATTGACTACTGACAGTATGCTATCCAAAATGGACAAGCAGGACACAAAACAAAGAACTACCAATCCTTGCCAAAACAAGTGTGGTTGCAGCTTTGGGAACAGGTGTCCTCTGAGGCCAGGACAATATAGCACCATCACTGAAGTAGCTTTACAATCAGAAAAAGGTACAGTGCCCCTTTTTTTTTAAGGCAGCTGAGCAGGCAGTGGACTGATGGCTCCTAGTGTCCAGTAGAACAGTAGCTAGGATAGTTATTCTTGAAAGAGTAACTAGGGTGATGGAGTCTGTCCTCTCAGTGGTACACGGGCATTTAATAAAGGAGACGAAGCCACCCACAAGGCAAGAAGAATGGGAAGCCAGATTCCAAAAAAATCAGCAATTTCCAGAATTTAAAATTCTGAATCATGATATGACACTGGTGGAATTGAAGTTTATCTGGTACATGGAATAATCACACACAATGTGAAGTTGGGCTGTAGGCCTTGTGTACATTGTGCTTCACAAATGAGTCTGTCAAACATGCTAAGCCTATAGGCTGAAGATAATGTCCCAATATTGCAGAAAAACCTTGGGGAGCTGTCCAGGCAGCTGGCTGTTTCTGTCATAACCCTTTTTTTTTTGGAAGCCACTTGTTTGGACTTCCTGTTTAATTAGGTAATATTATTTCCTTCTCAGGTCTCTGAGGGAGTCACAGATTAGATAGATATAGTTATAATTTTCCTTGTTAAGAAAATTCAGGAAAGAAACTCTCTAAGAGGTGTAAGTGTATAAAATTGAAAGACATCATAAGAGAGTTTTATATTGGTAGTATAAGTTAGGATAGAAAGTGATTTAGGTACATTTTGGACTCACCAAAACAGGATAGATAATGGAATATTTTCAATGAATTTGTCAAACACAAATGAACTAGACATTGTTGACATATTTATGCTTGTATATATTGTATACAGTTATTGTAGTTATTGTATATATTTTTCTTACATTAGTTATAACTTTTTTTTATTTTTATTAGACCAAAAAAAGGGAGAAATGTGGTGATGTATTGCATCCCCCGATATACTGTGTCTCCCAATAAAATCTACCTGAGGATCAGAGGAAAAAGCCAGCCACTATAGGAAACAACAGTCATGCAATGTTAGCACACACCTTTAATTCTTTCACTTGGGAGGCAGGAATCTGTCTGGATCTATGTGAGTTCAAGGCCACACTGGAAACAGAGCCAGGTGTGGTGGAACATGCCTTTCATCCCAGCCCTAGTTAACCATGGGGGACTGGAGGTCTGTACAGACAGACAGGAAGTGACAGAGCTGGGAAGGAAGAGGAAGTGATGTAGCTGGACAGAGAGAGCAAATCAAATGGCAGAATAGCAAAGCATATAGGCGTGGGTAGCCAGGAAGTCTTTGTTTTTGAAGCTGCGGAGTTGGTGAGGTAAGTTTAGCTATGGCTTTCACTATTTCTCTGATGGCTCATGTTTTCACCCCTATAAGACTGTTTAGAAATTGGTCACATCTGAGGTTGGATTCTATAGATAGAAGGCCTAGAATCTAATGTTGCCTCTGTCCTGTAACATAGAGGCCAGCAGGTTATAAAGTACATGTGACATCTCCCTTAGAGAATGAATAATGATTCATTATTAGGGAGGGAAGAATTTGGAATAATCATTCTTGGGTATTAGTGTGAGGTCTGTTCCTACAGATAGTAAAAAGGTCACCAGGTCTTTAGCAACCTCCACTCTCAGCTTTCTGGATGGAATGCAAATATTGATTTTTACCTCATCCATTGAAGAATCACCCCTGAGTGATTGACATTCCTGGTTGTCTTAGGTGTCTCTTTGAGTTCCCTCTATATATTCTACACTAAATTTTATTAAGAGTAAAAGTAATACCTTTCTCTAGATTACAGTAGAGCAGTAAGTCACATTCAAGAAAATTTCTAATAGAATAGCAGATTTCCTACCACAGTTCTAAAAAATGGAGTAAGTCATTCTGATGGGTTTGTCATGATTGGAGAAAGCACAGGGACAAATAGCCAAACTAGTGGAAACACATGAACTGTGAACCAATGGCTGAGGGGCCCCCAACTGGATCAGGCCCTCTGGATAAGTGAGATAGTTTATTAGCTTGGACTGTTTGAGAGGCCCCCAGGAAGTGGAGCTGGGCCCTGTCCTTGGTGCATGGGCTGGCTTTTTGGAGCCTGGGGCCTATGCTGAGATACTTTGCTTAGCCTTAGTGTAGGGAGGAGGGGACTGGACCTGCCTCAGCTGAGTCTACCAGGCTAGGCTGACTCCCCAGGGGAGACCTTGACAGAGAGGAGGTGGGAATGGGGGGGTAAATTGAGGGGGAGGGCTGGAGGGTGGGAGGAGGGAGGATGGGGGAATCTGTGCATGATATGTGAAATTAAGTTAATTATAAAATAAAAATATTTTTAAAAATTGGAGTAAGATGTTGCACTGTGAAACAATCCTTTTTGTACACTGTGAAGATGTTTTTCTTCCATTGGTTTAATAAAGATCCAACTGCACAATAGCTAGGTAGAAAGATGCTAGGCAGGTAAGTTAGACTGAAAGAAAGCTGGGAAGAGGGAATGTGGGGTTACCAGCCAGAATCAGAAGAAGCAAGTTATGAACATGCCATGATGAATTAGGTCTTACCACATAGTAGAGCATAGATAAGAAATGTGGATTGATTTAAGTTGTAAGAGCTAGTTAGTAACAAGCCTAAACTATTGGCCAAATATTTACAAGTAATAATCGGTCTCTGTGTATTTATTTGGGAGCTGGCTTGTGGGACAGAAAATCCTGCCTACAAATTGTACCCGACATCTGGCACCTACAGCCACAGAAGACCTTAGAAAGCTTTAAAAAAAGAGTTCTAAACACACAAAACTCTAGCCAAATATGGCTCCTTAGTCCGATATCTCTCATGCTATCTGTGGTACAGAGATACATTTGCTTATTGGCTTGAACAATCACTATAAGCCCCTCCATGAGCTAATCTGTGTGGTGGGTTTAAGATAATTGATTATGTATGAACAAAAGTTTACAGATACACAGTAAAGACAAATCCAGTTAGACAAATCCACTACATAGGTTACAGTGTGTAACATATGAGAGAAAGAATATAGATAGTCATAGAAAAATACAGTTTAAAATTAATAAAGTCTTTAAAGAGAAAAAAATAATCCACATAGAAATGGAAAATAACAGTAAGTCTGGATCCTGTATATTATTATGTTGTCCTTAATTTTTTTCATTGCTGATACAAAAACAATAATTGCTGAGAGACATTGTATTATAAAAACTGCTAAATTAAAACAACCTTTATACTTTTAAAATGTCTTGACTTCAAAATGGAAGTCAAAAGATGTCTTGCTTTTAAGAAGAGTTTATGCTTTTATTCCCACAGAAAATGAAAGGCTATGGATTCATTCAGGGTTGAAGAAGATTGGGTTTGATTGAGGAAGACCCCATGACTACAGACATAAAGAAATAAACGTATAAAAACTGTAAGATATAGGTCAGTTCCTGCCATCTCGCGACCATTGCCAGCAGTCTTTTGCGGGGGTATCTTTGTGGACCTACTCTGGTGATGGGATGGCCAGACACCCAGATAGTGGTGCCATAAACCCCATCCAAGGACTGAGGAATCTGAAGGCAGACATCCACGGCTGGGCCCCTGGTGGAGCACTGGGAGTCTAATTAGTGAGAAAGGAGAGGGTTTATATGAGCGAGAATTGTTGAAGCCAAAGTTGGATAAAGCACTGGGACAAATAACCAAATGAATGGAAGCACAGGATCTATGAACCAAAGGCTGAGGGGCCCCCAACTGGATCAGGCCCCCTGAACGGGTGAGACAGTCATTTGTCTTGATCTGTTTGGGAGGCAGCTGTGCATTGATGCCAGGTGCTGGGCTCGTTGCATGAGTTGGCTGTTTGAATCCTGGGACTTATGCAGGGACACTTGGCTCGGTCTGGGAGGGGGGAATGGACCTGCCTGGACTGAGTCTACCAGGTCAACCCCGGTCCTCGGGGAAGACCTTGATCTGGAGGAGGTGGGAATGGGGGGTGGGCTGGGGGGAGGGGTGGGCGAGAGGGGGAGAACAGGGGAATCTGTGGCTATTATGTTGAACTGAATGGTGTTATAAAATAATAATAATAAAAAAAGAAAGAAAAAGAACAATACTCAACTTCATATGGAAAAACAGAAAATCCAGGATGGCTAAAATAATCCTTTACAATAAAAAAAACTTCTGGAGAAAAAAAAACTGTAAGATATATAATGTATATTTTACCTATTCTAACATAAAACAAAAACTTGTGTGTACAACACACAATCTATACTTGCATTAATTCAGATATATTTGTTACCTTGGAAATTTTATGTATTTTCAGAGCAAGGGGACCAGACACCAACAGAAAGGAATGACTCAAGCGATCCAACATCTCAGAGTACCTCTATTGCAGTTTCCTCAGAGTTCTGCATCCAGAAGAGCTTCATGGATACTGGTGAGATTGTTCAGCCTCACAAACTACTCCAGCCAGGATTTGATAATTATCCTGGTTTTCTCAAGGTCCCCCAAATGTTAAGTGAATCCATAAGAATCGGTTAAAGAGTATCAATGGATTTATTAAGATATAAAATGGGGAGAAATACACTCAAAGAACAAAGTAAACAGCCATCATCATCCTCCATTCTGCCCAAGGGTGAATGGACCCAGCCATCCAGTTTCTGACCACCGCAGGAGAGACCAAGTGTGCACCTCCTCCTCAATTTTAAGCATTCATGTACCCAGAAAAGACATGAATCTATGAGGCCGGATACAGCAAGGTCATTGGGGGAGCAAATTCCTATGACATTTTCCCTTTTTGTATAAATAAGGAGGTTCTAAACCTAATACACATCATACAATAAGAACAATTATCAAATATTATCTAGAAGAAAGAAAAGGTAATAACATAAAGAAAATGGAACTACAACAAACAAGAACATCATCAAGCAAAATATACCATAGTCCAGGCCAAAGGTAATTGCAAGTCACAGAGAATACTCTAATAGCTGTCCTATCCTGAAGAATCTAAATCTTGTACCTAAAATGCTCTTAGCTATAATATGAGAGGATTGTAACTATAACTATCTAGTCTTAAACCCAATCAAAGGCCAGAGAAGGAAAATAATATTATCTGAGTGAGCCGGAAGTGCAAACAAGCACAAGAAATGACAGAGACAGCTGGCAGCCTGGACAGTCACTCATTGTTTCTCTGCAATGTTGGGGGCAACCACTATTGGCTATAGACCTAGAATATCTTACAGACCATTTTCAGAAGCAGGAAATTTTGAAAGATTGCCATACCCTGGCTTGGCAAGGTTCAGTAGTTGCTTTTCCTTTTGTCTTACTCATCCAGAATGGATAGTGTGCTTACTGTCAGAAGTTGAGGCTAGAACAGGGCTTTGCCCAACAGGCCACTTTTGCCAAGAAAAAGAAAAATGCCATATGGATTGTCTTCAAAGCCCAACATCCACTTGTGGGGAGATCAGTCCTGCCAGGATCAATAATTTATCATGTCCACTGAATTCTATGTTATTAAAACATTGGAATGGCATATTCTCTGGATCTATGAAGTGTTTGAAGATTACCTATCCATGTAACATATATCTCTGTATATCTAGAAAACCTAACTATCATAACTATAGGTATGAGAAGAGTGGGTGATTATTAACTTGCATCTCTTATCAACCTATATAACTTAAAGACTAAGTCTTCACAGTATAAAAATAAACAATCTGTAGATAGATATACAGTATATGGACAATGACCTTGAATTTGGGACAATATACAAAAATATCTTAATTAGAGGTAGAAATGTATAGTGTGGTATGACAATTCCTTAATTTGTATCAATATACAGAATATCCTAACCAGAAGTAGAATGTGCATGCAGTATGACAAGTATAATTTTACATTTATATCAATATACAAAAATATTTTAAACCAGAGCAGGAACAAGCATAAAATATGACAAATATAGTTTTGCATTTGTATCAATACACAAATTATCTTAAACAAGAATAGAAAAACATAATTTTAAATTTGTATCATTATACAAGAATCTATACCAAAGCACACTATCTGAAGCTGATAGTTGCTAAATTAGTTTACAAGTAGATACAATAATCTACCTTATTATCCTATCTATTCTTTTTGTTGTTGTTGTTTCCAAAATAGAATTCTGAGTCTAAACAGAGATTCCTAAGACTAAACTTTATTGTTCCACCCAGTGTGTGAGTCTCTGGGGCAAGTCTGAGCAAGACTGCCTTGAGCAGGGAGAAGCATGTGAAACAGCAAACTGGAGGATAATGGGGCTATTTTTCCATGGCAGACAGACAATCTCAAGGATGTGATCTGGGAACACGGGGCTCTGCAGGGTGAAAGAAGTGCACCAGCAGCCACAGTGGCTGACGGCGAGGTTAATAGAGCCTGTAGCTCTGTGGGGCAGTGTGTCCTGTCAGGGGCATTTGAGGTCTGTTCACCTGGGCAACACTTGTTAAAGGAATTTAAGAGAGCCTGTAAAGTATATTCAATGGATTTATTAAGATATAAAATGGGGAGAAATACATTCACAGATACAGAATAAAGTAAACAGCCAT